>NC_135612.1:16391250-16705625 GCF_053574225.1 Canis aureus | reverse complement strand
CTAACCTATAGTAACAGAACAGATTTGGTTTTCTGGAGTCAATGTGGAGGTCAAGGAAGATTGTGAAGAAGAGATTGCCAGTAGCCATGAGAACATTAATAGGGCAGATGGATATATTCATCATCTTGGTTATGATGGTAGTTTCATGAGTGTATACATGTCTGATAACTTTTAGAGTTGTTTATTTTAATATATTCAGCTTGTTGTATGTCAATCGAATATCAAAGCTGCTTTTTTAAAACCACGTACACAAAAAAAGAAAGAAACAGTTTCACATGAAATTTTCTAGCATACAGTGGGAGCAGTTAATTTTTTTTTTTTTTGCCCTTCACCTCTTCCTATGATTTGCACTAGAGTTGTTAATAATATAAAATCAGTTTTATTTAAGGAAATTTGACACTGAATGTGATATTATTTTTCATTATATGGAAAGTAAATTTATAGGAACTTTCTCCATATATATATTTTTAAGTAAATAACCAAATGTGCTAAAGAATAGGTCATGGTAAATATTTTACATTCAAGCCTTTCCATCAGAAGATAATGGTCTAAATTTTCAGGATCACAATATGTATTCAATATCTATGCCAGAATTTATTGAAAAAACACATAATGTAATTTATTAATGTAATTTAATATCTATGCCAGAATTTATTGAAAAAACACATAATGTAATTTAATTTGAAGAAAAAGTAAAAGAAACTGTTTTTAAAAAGTAGAGTTAAGGTATAATGATCAGATTGCCGAGAAAATTTTGAGTTTTGAATATTCTTTTATGATAATTTTTTTTCTCTATAATAAAGCATTAAAGCAATTTAGAATTTTATATTATCTCGGGACAATAGGTCTAGGCAATTGAGGAATCTTAGGTGTGAACTGCCACTAGGGATTTTCATACTCTTTACCAGAAGATAATGTTGTGGAAAATGATCAGTTTCAGAGAATATTTCCAATGGATAACAGAATCACTTCTACAAGATCAGTGAGTATCCTATCATGTGAGAAGAGGTTCCTAGTAAGTTTTTCCTTCCTCTAGTCTCTTCTTCCTATAGTTCATTTTTCATATTGGTTCCAGAGTTCCAGAGGTAAAGATTTGATCACTTTACCCCCTATTCTAAAGTCTTCCATGATGTGCAGTATTTAAGGACTTAGAGTATGCACATCTTTTTCCACGACTGCTGCTACTTCCTATACATTCTGAGTTCTAGCTACAAAGAACTTAGAAACATTATTCTTTTATTTATAAACACATATGTATTAACATTATTCTCATTATGCTTTATAAGGATCACTCCTCTGCTGTGTTGGGGGGATGAATTGGAGGAGAGTAAGAAAGAATAAAAGAAAACCATAGCATTAACCCTTGTGAGAGATGATAGTGACTTCAGGCAGTATGATGGCAATCAGTATACAGAGGAACTCTCTGCAGACTGCCCTCCTTCCATTTTTCTACCTAAGGAATTCCTAAATAATATTCAGACCCTACAGCAATGTCATCTTATAAGTTCTTCCCAATTGTCAGTACGGATTCCTTTTTTCTTTCCCCTATGCTCACTTATTGCTCTACACGTACTTCTACACAGTGCCTATCCCAGGTCAGAATAATCATTTCTGACCGAGCTTTATTTTCCATGACCTTCTCAGAAACTGGTATAAAGCTACTTAATATGTTGGTCAGGGACCCCTCGGGAAAAGCATGTCACACTCAAAAGGAATAATTGAAGAGGGTTTAACCACAGGACTCTTACAAGGTATGAATAGAGTTACATAAAACCAACAAGGGCTAAGGAAGCACCATTAGACAATCTTAAGAAGCTATTAGTCTTTTCGGCCCAAAGGGGCAAGGGAAGGGGGCAGTTACCAGAATCCAGCATGAACTCTAGCTACGATGCCTCCTAGTAAAGGTTTAGTAGAGGAATTGAGCAGTGAAAAACTCTTGGAAAGGAGCACAGAAACATAAATGCTGACTTCACTCTTCACTGGCCTTCTGAAGGCAAAGGAGACTGGTAGACACAACCTTCCGAGGCTGGCCTCCCGGGCACGAGGTGGGTTGGACAGGTGGAGGGTAGACCCAGAGAGTGAATGCAGAGCCACAGCAGTTCAGTACCTGGAAAGTGAATGAGCAATTGAAATGACAAGTGGAAACATGAATCCATCTGTAGAAAGAGAATAGAAACTTGGAGAGAGTTTTCATGTAGATTTTGTTGTCTGACTACAACAGGGCCACAAAATTAAATGCTAAAAATTAGATGCTAGGGATGCCTGGGTGGCTCTTGATGTCAGCTCACCTCATGGTTTAAGGGTCCTGAGATCGAGCCCTGTGTCCTGGTCTGTGCTCAGCAGGGAGTCTGCTGGAGGTTTTCTCTTTCAATCTCTCTCTCTCTCTCTCTCTCTGCCTCTATGCCTGCTTGTTCTTGCACTCTCTCTCTTTCTCTCTAATAAATAAATAAATAAATATTTTAAAAAGAAGAAGAAAGAAAGAAAAAAAATATTACATTCCAAGTCTCTGGAAAGTCTGTGTCCGAGCCTCATGAAGAGTTTTCTTAAGACCCCCTGCATACAGAAAGAGAGGAAAAAATAAAACTTGATGAAATCAGAGGAGGAGACAAACCAGACTCCTGATCACAGGAATCAAACTGAGGGTTGCTGGAGGGGAGGATGGTGGGGGATAGAGTGACTCAGTGATGGACATTAAGGAGGGCACGTGATGTAATGAGCACTGGGTGCTGGGTGTTATATAAAACTGATGAGTCATTGAACTCTACTCTGAAACCAATAATACATTACATGTTAGTTAACTGAATTTAAATAAAGTTAAAAAAAAAAACAAAACACCTGCATCAGAACTGACTGGATTATATGCTAAAACAGAGTTGTGGGCACTATATCAGGCCTACTGATTTGGAATCTCTAGGGATAAGACCTAGAATTTGAGTTAGTAACAACATCCTCAAATAATTCCAATGCATTTCTCTTTTTTGTTTTGTTTTGAGAACCACTGATCTTAAGTTTTTCAGAGTCATAAATTGCAAAAATTGGAGGCAATTTTCTCCAATTTATCACTTTCCACTAGTTTTAACCTTTTTAATAAACCCCACCCCTTAGTCAAGGTGTTAACTTTGATCTGGAGATAATGTGAGACAAGGAAAATGCTCATTGCAAAAAACTTCCAGGTTCTGAGCCCCTTGAGGTAAACTATCACTGACATCGGAAAGCAATCTGCGTTGGAGAGATGTATTTCTATGCCTCTTCTCTTTCTGTGCAGACCATAGCTCAGGATGGTCTCAACTCCCCCAGCCCTTTGTCACAAACAGGTGGTCGTAAACCAAACTTTGTTATTACTATGCACCCTCATCCTGGAGTTTCCACAGCAAAGCAGGCTCATTTTCAAGAAGCTTAACATGGGTGATACTCCATCAAATATTAGCAAATGGTCCCTGTATCAAACACATCATCAAAAGCAATGCTACCGAGAGCAGCAAGTGCTAACTTGGGGATGACAGCCCAGTTCCTAACAGAGCACCATTGGGGGCTCGTTATGAGGTGGTGGGAGAGGAGGATGAAAGCACCAAGGGTGGGCCGCAGGTGGGAGCAGAAGCAGCCAGGCTCCTGACCTTGGCTCTGAGAGCCAGTTCACTGACAAAAACAGCCAGCATGGGAATTGGAGCTGCGGGGCATCAATATCAAAATATCAGAATCTTTTTCCTTTTTTGCCCTCTAGACAGAAGAAGAAAATGTGTGGAATTTTTTTTTTTTAACATCGGGAAAATAGCATGTGTACAATCAAAGAATTAACTTCCTCTCATGATAACTGAATCACTAATAAAATTACATCATATCTCATGAAACATATTTAGTCGGTATGTCCTTCGGTGTTATCTCAGGGGAGCATTCTGAAGGCCTGTGAAATTAGTGCTTGGTAATATTTTTAAAAAATATATATTAATGGGATACAATAGTAACTATAATAGTAATATTATTACCCGGTACAGAATGAGTAGCTACTGTGTTCCATGTATGTATTACTTCACTTAACTGTCAACATCAACCTGATATTACATGTGTGATCCTATTTTTTTTTCCTATTTTACAGATGAAGAAGCTGAGATTATGAAACCATTAGCCTAAATTATCAAGATCCCATAGTTTGTAAGTGGCAGAGTCGGAATTCTAATTGAACAACTACAGATCCTAACTTTTGATAAATAGCCATTCTATACCATTTGACATATATCAACTTTAAGCTCTCAAAGACCAGTTAAATAATAGAAATGGTTACACTGTCTTTTCAATACACTTTCAAAGTAATATATGGAAGATTACATAAATAAGAACTATGGAGTAAAATCATAGTGTGGAGCCAGACACTGTTCAAATAGCAATTATGGTACTAGAGGACTTTCGGTATTTCGGAAATACTGTTATGAGGAGTTAACAAAAAGCACATTGAGTAACTATGTCAGTGTAAATATTCATTAAATGGTGACCATTATTTTATGGATTATGTAATCTTCATATTAAAGGGGCATTTAAGACAGTGGATGCATTCACTTACGTTTATTAATCAGCATACTTGCTGTCCCTTAGAGAAAAAGAATGTATTAGGATCAATCTGCAAGAGTAATTATTTTCTCAGATTAAAATATACTTCAATTCCGGGCGCCTGGGTGGCTCAGTCGGTTAAGCATCTGCCTTTGGCTCAGGTCATGATCTCAAAGTCCTGGGATCAGCTTGAGTGGCCTTGAGTCCTCTTGGGCTCCCTGCTCAGTGGGGAGCCTGCTTCTTCTTCTTCCTCTGTTGCTCCCCCAGCTTGTGCTCTCGCTCCCTCTGGCAAACAAATAAAATCTTAACTATATATGCCAATTTACCTTCAAATTAAATTCTATTTTTACTCTCTGATGGAGATTCTGAAGCCACAACTCAAGACTATGGTCAGCGAAGCAGCAATGAAAAATGACCATGGCATGTGAAATATAGGTGCAGTCCTAGGATGTTTAGGTGGAATGAGACACAGTTAAACAGAACTGAGGAAGCCAAGAAGGGACTTTGAAACACTGATATTAATGTGGATCGTGAAACGATGGGAGGAGGATGTCAAACATGAGGAGAGAAAGATTATGACCCGTGCGTTGAAATCACCGAAGCAGATAAGGGTCGTTGGAGTTGGTAGACAAGAGCAATAAAGATAAAGAAAATAGTTTGCTGAGTTTTCCAGAGTACTGCCAAGAAGTTTGTAAGCAGCAAGGAGCAATGCTAATCACCTAGCCCAGGTAAACCTCAAAGGCCGCCTTTTCTGCTCTTGGATTCCCAAGTTGTGCTACATGGACAACTGGTTCCATCCTGCGCTCAGCAGAAACCAGCTGCTCTGGGCCACCGTTCAATGCTCATTTGTCTCCGAATTGATTGAATTTGCATAAGGGTCTTCTGGCCCCTTAAGAACTGAGCCACGACCCACAGTTATTTTCTGCAAATAATTTCACTTTCTACTTAAGTGAGATCAAAACTAGAAGCAATGAGCTTTCTCATTCTCTCCTGTTTTTCTCCAAATTCCTCAGCTCCTTCCTCCTCCTTCTCCCCACTTCCCTCCCTCCCATGGCAGGTGGAGAAGTCATCTCAGGGCTCCTTCAACTGCAACCTCATCCCATTCCTTCCACATCCTCCAAGAGCTTGTCCCCCAATCATGTACCTTTTCTCCTCTCTCATTGGCTCTCTTGATACCCCCTCCTCACCCCCCAACCCCTCAGACTGTAAGCCTGCAGCCTCACTAACAGGTGTGCTCCCATCACATTACCACCCTGCCCCTGCCCCCTGTGCTCCTTCCCTGCTTAAATTTCTCCAAAGCTCATTCTCAGAAGAGGAACTTCGATTTCCTCACTTTTTCCTTCCCCATTTGCTCCACTGACCTACTGAATTGCTCTCTCCGGGGTGTGATAATAGCTGCCAAATGGAAGATACTTCTCCTCCTTTTTCACCTTTAACTGCTCTGGGATCTTTTTCATCATAGCTCTCTTCCAGCACCTTCCGTACTGCTGTTCTCAAATTGCTCCTTCTAAGACTGCTTGTTGGATTGTGATTTCTCTTCCTGCTTCCCAAACATACGTCTCCAATGTTTCTGTCCTTGGTCCCCTTACTTATTCTATTTTCTTTCCCTGAAAAGCCACCCAGAGAAAAGCCTGGCTTTAGCTATCATTTTTAAGCAAATGGATATGTTGACCATTACCAACATCACAAGCTTTCCTCCTCTTCAAAACTCTCTTCTAATCATCTCTACCAAGATGCCCTACGAGCCCCACACATGGACCCCACACCCTTCTCACCTCACCAGCTCCACAAGTCTGGGCCTCTTCAGTCTCAGAGCTCCCTCTCATTCGAACAGATGCTAAATCCTGTGGAGTCTACCTCCCTAATATCTCAGACAGCCACTTCTGTTTCTGTCAGCACTCTCTTCACTGTCTTTCATCTGGTAGCAGACAATTTTACTTTAGAAGTTGGAATGCAAATTTTAAACAATACTTTTAGAAGTTGGAATGCAAATCTAAAAGTTTGGAATCTTATGAATAGAGGTATAGCAAACAAATCTTCAAAACTGGAGTTTCCTCGTGGTGCCCAGGTGTCTCAGTTGGTTAAGCATCTGCCTTCGGCTCAAGTCATGATCCCAGGGTCCTGGGTTTGAGCCCCACCACCAGCTTTCTGCTCAGCAGGGAGTCTGCTTCTCCCTCTCTTTGTCCCTCCCCCTCCCTGGCTCCTGAACTCTCTATCTCTCTCTCTCTTTCTCTCTCTCTTTCTCTCTCTCTCAAATATATAAAATCTTTAAAAAACAAACAAAAAAACAAACAAACAAAAAAAAAAAAAAACAAAAAAAAAACCTGGGGTTTCCTCACTCCAATATCTACTTTGAACTCCTTTCCAGTCTCTGACTCTAGCAGGCCATGAACAGCAAACTTTCAGAAGTATTGCAAAGGAGGGAACATACTTGAGATTCCTAGGACTTTTTTATTCTTTACCTTTTCATACATTCAGAGACCCTCTTAGATTTATGTCACTTTCTGGCTTCCCAGAACCTCCCAGCCAAGACTGCCCTCTCTAGGCACTGTCCCTGGCTGCTTCTCTGTCCTTTATAATCAAATTAAAAGTCTGTTTGTTTGTTTGTTTGTTTGTTTAAAATCATATTATAGAAGGAGTTTGAGATTTGGAGACAGAATGGACTAACATCAAATTCCAGGACTCTGAGACTTCGGATAAATAGTATGGAATATTTCTGTTTGGTTTTTTGTTTGTTTGTTTGTTTTTATTTTACAGTCTGTGAAAAGGGATGATAACACCTGCCTGAGGTAGGCAAATAACACCTAGTTCACCAATTACTGAGGATCAAATGAAGTAATATGTGTAAGGCACCTGCCACACAAACCCTCAAGAAACACTAACTCCTCCCAAGCTGATATCAATCTGTATGAATGTAATATAATGTCTGGTACTATTTGATGATGCTCCTTCTGGGGCAACAATATGGTCTTTCAGGCAATACCTGAGTGAAGGTACATTTCTGGTGAACACAGTTGTTGGGTAAGAAAGTTCTTCCTAATAACCTTTAAAACAACTCCTATTTTGCTTCTCTCTTTATCATTCCCATGACAAAACGGATAACTTTCATTATGTTCAAACGTGTCTATTAAAAAGCTTCCAAATGTCTTGTTTTCCCTAATGTCACAAAATCAGGAGTGGAAGCAACTTTGAAAGAACGGCTATGGCAGTCAGGTTGCCTGAAAGCTGGAGGGGTGGGTTTTGGGTGAGACATGGCGACACTGTCAGACAGATGGCAGGGGACAAACTGAGAGGCACAAAGGATGGGCTGGCAGCCTCAGGTACCCCTTTCTCTTAGCCAAGATTCAGGGAGATTTGGGGGTGTGAAGAGGAGTGAAAACCCAGGTGGACAGTCTTTCTTAACTAGCACTAATTAATTAGTCTTGGCTGAAAAATTCCCACTTCTACATGAAAGAGCACTGCAGATCACGCAGGGCTGTTTGTTCAAAGATTTTGGATTCGGTTTGGCCATTATAGACTGCAATGGGCATTACGTGTGACACTTTTTCATCTCAAAATTTTTGTTTTGAATGTGAACATATGACTCAATCTCGGAGCTTTTTACCAACAATAAAATTCTCTGAGACTCATGTTGATGTTGAATTGGATTCCAGGTACATTTCTGTAATTCTGTCTTTCTTTATCACTTAATATTTTTTTCTTCCTCAGCATCATGTTCGAAACGTGACCTAAAATAGCAGAGACTTTAGCACAGTGGGCAGGACATCATAGGCCGGGAGGCCAGATGGCTGTCTAGTCCTCCCTCCACCACTTACCAGCCACATAACCTTGGACACGTCATTTAACTTTTCCCTGCTCTAGCTTTCTCATACATAAAATGGGAATAATCATACCAACTTCACAGAACTATGAACAAGAGCAGACAAAGCAATATATCTAAAGTCCTTAAATCATGCCTGGCAAATAGTCTTAAGTTCGCTACTAGGCTGGCACGTAGTAAATGCTATACGTATAAGTGTGAGCTACTACTGCTGCTAGAAGCTGTCAGAGTAAATTCCACATGCTATACTATTACTTTAAAAACAGTACACTGATCTATCTATTCAAGTGTGCCAGATAAATGTCTAAATACACTTACTCATCAAACCAAACACCAATTTACTCTGTAAGTTGAAGAGAAGCACAGCGAAAACAAACATTTTATTTTTTAACAGAAAATTGTTTAAGTTTTAGTAACTTGATATAGAATTAAAATAGCTTATAAAAGCATTTGGCAGAATCTGATGTTGATCGAGCTCAGAAGCAATGTGAGAACAAAATAAAATGATTATTCAATGGATTATTGATTCATTCAATAAGCAATTACCATATGCTCTGCCTTATACTGAGGTTTGAAGAAGACAGAGTGAAAATCCAAGACCAACTTCCTAACTTTTTGGAGTTATAATCCAGTAAAGAAAACTCAGACAGATAAATAATTTAAAAATCACAGTACTGGGCAGCCCGGGTTGCTCAGCGGTTTAGCACCGCCTTCAGCCCAGGGTGTGATCCTGGAGACCCGGGATCGAGTCCCATGTCAGGCTCCCTGCATGGAGCCTGCTTCCCCCTCTGCCTATGTCTCTGCCTCTGTGTGTGTGTGTGTCTCTCTCTCATGAATAAATAAATAAAATCTTTAAAAAATTTTTTTAATAAAATAAATTAAAAAATCACAGTACTGAGCACCGTGATAGTCAAGTGTGCAATCATATGGGAATGTGGGAAGTGATTTGTATATGGGGGGGAGGTGTGCTTGGTCCTGGTTTGGAGCTGGTTGTTAAGGACAAACATTTATCTCTCCCCTAAGCTGAATCTTTGTGTATAGAGAGATAGCATCAATATTCTTTCATTCTCATACTTAAACATTTTTCAGGCAAGCCTGAGAAAAAATATAACAGGCCTATAGTCTTGATCCCAAGACACAAAGCTTTCAAAGGCTTCAAATTTAGTAGGAAAAAATTAATCATGCCAAGGAATATTAGTACATTATATTAATACAACATGGCAGTTAATATTTTGAAGTCCAAAGGAAAAGAAGTTCCAAAATTTCACCAGCAAACCTCAGGAAAATGATATGACAACGTTTTCCTTGATTCCTGTGTTCTCCCTGGACTAATGTGACCTGTTAGGGCCCCCATGTAGTAATTAGTGCCATAAAAATACACAGTAGACACTCAGTGAGAGAGGAAGATAGATCATTCCTGGGAATTGTTCCCACAGTAGAGTCACTCAACCCCCTTCACACAACCATTCACATCCTCCCTGGTCAAGTAAGAAGTCAGGAAGCAGACACAGCTCCTGAGTCTCATTCACCATTGTCCAATCAGGATGAATCAACTCTCTTCTTCTCCAAATGAAAATCTGCAAGAAAGTAAGTTCAAAAACTATAATACAACCTGAATAATATTAAGTGGATTTTTAGAATGTATAAGTACCTTTTAAAAGTTTCTTAAACTTGACTAGATGCAAAACAAAAACTAAAGTGTTTTTTAAATGGCAGGTTTCATAGTACAACTTCAAGACATAAACTACTGGGATGCCTGGGTGGTTCAGCTGTTAAGCGTCTGCGTTTGGCCCAGGGCGTGATCCTGGAGTCCCTGGATCAAGTCCCACATCGGGCTTCCAACTAGAGCCTGCTTCTCCCTCTGCCTGTGTCTCTGTCTCTCTCTTTATGTTTCTCATGAATAAATAAAATCTTAAAAAAAAAAAAAAGACAAACTACCAACAGACAGAGATACTTTTAATAAGGCTGAATTTTTTGGTTATCATCAGGTTCTCCAACTCTGACATTTCCAAGCCAAGGGTCAGCTTAGGGACTTAGGAAGATAGAATCCTGGGAGCTCAATCACAGGAAATTTTGAGTAGCACCCTATGGTAATTGGCTCACCCTGATCCTAACATTGGCACCAAAGCTCTAATTATAGATATCATGATTAAAACAGTCAGTCACCTACCAGAGCCAATTAGGAAACATAATGCAAAGACAGCTCTCCTCCATAAAAACAAAAATATAAAATACAAAAGAAGAAACTAGATAAGAAGTGGGCAAGAGCTAAATAAGGAAAACTATAAAATAATATATATGTATTTAAGATGAAGGCTGGAGAACTGGAGAACCTTATCACATTCTGTACACATTAGGTAAGGAATCATCCCTTTCAATTCTAGTACACCCATCACTATCTAAAAGACCAGATGCAAAGAAATATCTTTGTCTGAAACAACTGCGTGTCTTATTTCCTTGTTTGCTTACTTATTTTATGTCTCGCATGCTAAACTAAGCTTGTGAAAGCAAGTACTTTATCTTTCATGTTTACTTCTGTCTAGTACACTCATAAAAAGCTTCAATATGTAAAGAGTTCTTGTAATCCAATATATAAGATGAATTCTTTTGCAAAAAATTAATCAAGAATCAAGATTCATAAATAATAAATTGCTAATAAGTGAAAAAAAAGTTAAACTTCAGTTATAGTCAAAACATAAATTGAAAATACATGGAATAGCATTTGACCTCCAGTTTTTGTAAATAGTTTGGTAATATGTATCAAAAGAATTTTAATCTTGTATTCCTTTTGAGTCAGTAATTCTACTTCTTAGAAAGAACTAAGAGATTCTCCCCCACACACAAAAAATTTAAGGAGCCTCAATACAGAGTTCTTTCTAATGGTAAAGTAGAAAAAAACAGCCACAAGTGGGCTGCTGAGTAAATAAATCACACTACCATCATATGAAGATAATATGAAGCAATTAAACATTATCTTCAGAGAATATAAAAAGTCTTGGAAAATGTACAGAAAACTGATGACAAAAAAATCTCCCAAATAGAATGCAATATTGCCTATGTAGTATTATCTTATTTTGGAAGTATGTAACTGTGTAAAAAACTATAAAAAATTTGGGGGGCACAAACACAAATTAGCAACGACTTTCCAAGGATGTACAAATTTTGTTTCCCTCCACATGCTTTTCTTTATTATTCATAAGGTCTACAGTGAAAATTTGGTTAATTAATTAATTTTATAATTAACCAAATTTTAATTATATTTTAAAATATATTATATTATATTTTAATATATCACATTATATATAGTTTATTATATATAATATTGTTATATATATTTTATTATATAATATATGTTATTATATTATATAAAATTTATCATATTTTAATATGGTATTATACATAATTATATTATTTAAAAGTCAATTAAATTTATTATTTTTAACTGCCAATTGGCTTATTTAAAAATATAACCCAGAACCTTAGCTGTTCAGACTACAGAGGACATAGTATAAAAAGGAATGCAGTCTGATAGGTGTAGTCTAATTGTTTCATTAGAGAAAATTCACTCTCATATTTCTACCTAGTTTTAGATTGAACCATTTAATTTTTTATATTGTCTTCCTTTTTTTCCTTCTTTTGGGGCACATTATGATAGTCCATTTAATTCTTTCATATGTTAAAATGCAAGAATTTTATTAGCATGCTTTGTTACTAGGGGCCCAAAATCTTGCTGTAGAAAGAAATACGGAAGTGTGATCTAACCTAGGCAGTAACTGAAAGCTCCATTAGTCACATTAGAGTTGTTACATTCCCTCAGCATAGAACCCAGATATCAGATATCGTAGTTACTGTAGATCTTCTGGATGTCAAAGTATATCTACTCTCAGGTTCTCAAACAAAAGGCAATCCTTGAGCATTTAGAACACAAGAAAGGCTCAGAAGAGTTTATCCTGCATGCCATATACCTTTTGTTTTTATCATTGATACTGGATGAACCTAGATGTTTTAAATGTGGATTCAATGAGGTAAGTCACACATTAATAGAAAATTGACTTGTCCTATCTGTTTTAACCAAATTATAGACTTCTTTCCAAATGTCATTGTCCATGTCCATTTTCTTTTCTGAATTCAGTAAAAAAGGCAAAGTTCTCACCACATAGACTTCACTCAACATAGCCATGCTTGAATCACCATGATCTTCTCGAATCCATATGTGGCCACTACAGAGATAAACCAAGATTTTTAGACATCAAATAGCCTAGTCCGGTAAAATCCAGATTAAACCCACTTTTAATCACACGGGGCTAAGTTTGTTCACTGAATCTCAGAAAATGTATGTGAGATCACCCACTGGGTTGGAGACCACAATTCTGATATTATCTGGACTGTGCAATGCAACCTGAAACATAATGAATTTGAAGGCAGTCATTTTTCCCTGGATCCTACTGAGGAAACTCTCTCTCCCTTCCTGCCAAAATCCTGGTATTACCACCTCGACCTTAAAATTGGCTTCAACAGAGTCATCTTTCAGTCACAATTTCGGGTGTCTAAAGAAATAAGCTCCTATTCTGCAGATTCAAATTTTTCCCTTTGAGTTTTTCAAAATAACAGCAAAGGTGGGTTCATTAGCAAAACTCTTTGCCAGAATGCTGATAGTCCATGACATGCCAAGTCTGCTGATGGAGAAGGAGGTTATCTTACGTGGAAAGTATCATAAACTGGTTCTTCTAGATAGAGAAGCAGAAGGCAAAGATTAAAGCGCTTACACATTTTGGGAGGTGCTGGCTCTGGTGATGAAGGTAACAGAAAAAGGGAAACAAAGCAAAGGCAGGTGAGACCAGTGCACCACGATGTGTCACCACACTGGTTTCTGCTTAACAGTGAGCCACAGAGTTGATGATGAGTTGACTTGTCTCTGTTACTCGGCTCTTAAAACTTGTTTGTAAGATTCATGAGAAGAAAGCAAGCCTCTGAGAAGTCAGTGAAGAAGAGAAAGAAAAGGAAAGGAATTTATGTGTCCAACACCTTTCAGTCTCCTTTTTCCTTTGGTCAAGAGTCACATCACAGACAGCCAACTCCTCAGGTTCCAGTTTGTACCTTACAACCTTTCAGTAGCCACATGGGAAGCCATGTGGTGAGGATTCTCATCTAAGTCAGAAAGCGGAGGAAAAACAACACAGGGAGAATATTGATCAAGAAATAAAATGAGGCACCTGGGTGGCTCAGTTGACTGGGCATCTGCCTTCAACTCAGATCATGACTCAGGGTCCGGATTGAGTCCCTCATCAGGCTCTCTGTTCCGCAGGGAGTCTGCTTCTCCCTCTCCCTCTCCCTCTCGTGCTCTCTCCCAAATAAGTAAATAAAGTCTAAAAAAAAAAAAATGAAAGAAGAAAGAAAGAAAGAAAGAAAGAAAGAAAGAAAGAAAGAGAGAGAGAGAGAGAGAAAGGAAGGAAGGAAGGAAGGAAGGAAGGAAGGAAGGAAGGAAGGAAGGAAGGAAGGAAGAAAGAAAGAAAGAAAGAAAGAAAGAAAGAAAGAAAGAAAGAAAGAAGAAAGAAAGAAAGGAAGAAAAGAGAAGGGAAGGAACATAAGGGAAGCTGAAAAGTAATTGTGAGATTTGTGCCTCCAAATGAAGACAATGTCATCTACATAGTGTTTTCACATGTACTAACTACAAAATTTTATGTTTAAGTATTTGCATTCCAAAACCAAATTATTCTTTGTGTTAAGCACATTAGAAATACAGGAATTTAAGATGTATAGGAAATGGAATCAAAAGCACATTTCTTAATGGAGTATGAATTAATATCAATAAAAACACATACATAAAAATGTAAATTATATCAGTAAAAATAATATTTTCTTTTTTGGGTAGAAAAATTACAAAAGTGTTTGAAAATACTTTTTAAAGAAATGACAGTGAATCCATAATTTTTCTATGAAACTTTGTATCTAAAATTATATTGTTCATATTAAAATATATAGTAAGACTTGAAATTCATAGAATAAAATATACTGAATTTGGATTTCTCATATACTCTGTTATGCCACCATTATTAATACTATATGTAATAGTCAGGAAAAAATGTTGCTTATTATATCAGTAAAATAAATCACCCTGTATTTTGTGTCTTTCAATTGTAATATATGCAATATAATATTAATTTAATGGAATTTGAAAAATTTAGAAATGTATAAATAAAGCAATACAATTACCAATTCATACTCCATCTGATTATAACTCTTAATATTTTGTTTCAATCTTTTTGTTTAGGCATACATATTTTACATAATCATAAATATTTAAATTTATATTCAAATTCATGTATAATTTTGCATCTTTCTTTTTCACTTAACATTATATGCTAAGCATTTGCTCTATATTAATCTTTGAAAATAACAATTTAAATGGTTATGCAATCTCTCTCCATCATACTGATGTTCCACAAGGTATATTGAACCATTCTCTTCTTAGATATAAATTGTTTCTGTTTTTATTATTAGAGATAATATGATGCATACTATTGACTGAATTTTGTGTAATTTTGTATTATTTTCTAGAGGTCAATTCATAGGAAGATGAAAGCCAAAAAATATTAATTTCTGAGAGAATTATTAATGTATGTTGCCAAGTCTTTGCCCAGAAATATTATTTGTATTTATACTCCTATCAGTACTGGATGAGAATGTCCCCTTGCCAAGGCGAATCCTACAAATTTTCATGTTCCACTTCCATAATAAAAGTCCTGTTGATGAAGTATCAACTAACTCTAAATTTCAATGCAAATTTAAGTTTCTCCCCAAGCCACTGGTATCCTGGAATAGGAAGGAGGAGTGAACTCAAAGATTTCTGATTTTCCCTCTCACAGGGAGTTTTGTGGCTTTCTAGAAGCCTCTTCCAGTTAGCTGCCATACCACCCACCCTCCCTTCAGCACCTCCGTTAGTGATAGTTCCGCCTCTGCAGTGGCCCTGTGCCCTGGAAGTGGTTCTGTGAAATGGTGAAGTCCCTTGTGAAAAGACGGAGGCAAGGCTGCCTTCCTCAGGATTCCCACTGGCCCTTTGCACGACACACATTTGCAGTTTACTCTCTGCTGGGCTCTCTTTCCATCACTCTGCTGCTTGGAGAATTCTCCCTAGAGAGGGCAGTGGCCCCTTCCTATGGCCCTCAAACTCCGGGCAACTGTAAAACTCTTCAAACACTTGTCTTGAAGGCAAACTTTCTTTGAAAGGAGGTAAGGAAAAAATACCATAAAGCAGTAGTGGTGGCGGGTGGGGGGATTATAGGCGTAAATAGCCCTTTCTGGTTTTTTTCTCTTTCATGTCCTGGAGATGTGCAACAGGCTAAAGCTTGCAGAACCAGTTTCACAATATTTTGGCATGTGCTGCAGATACAGTAGAGCAACTTTCCACCACTAAGGCATTGAAGGGTTTGAGTGCATGTGGAACTGAGACTTCTCTTATATCCCAAGACATCAGAAAACATAACATTTAACATTATCCTAGATACATGTATTGTATGTATTTACATACATATGATAACACTGTACCTCTACATTTACATATGAATGTATTCAGAGCTCCGTGTATCTATAAATCATAATACAGAGACAGATACATCTGGAGAAAACAGAAGGAAGGGACAGAGAAAAGTTATCTAAACCCTTACAATATAAAAAGCCCAGGATACAACTTGGGATGGAATTAAATCTTCAATTTTAACTTTTACATGTATTAATTATAAGATTTTGAAAGTTTATTCCCAGTATCTCTAACAATAGCTACAACTCCTGCTCATCTTCTGAGAACTATCTATCTAAAGATGTTACCATCCCCATGAATCTGTTCCTCTGGCCTCATCTCTGATGATATGCAAAACCACCTTCTATGGATACGCTTTTTTAGATATTGATCACAGTCATGAAACCGGTATGAGAAGTCTTAAGGAGGCATCATCTACTAAAATTTCCTTCAAGCTTTGAATAAATCCAGTTCAAATACCTAATTTTTTAAAAGTCAAGAGAAGTATTTCCATGAGGGTCTAGTGCCTACAAGAAAATATCAGTGTGGGGACATTCTGAAGGTTTGTATCTGACCTTTCTTTGGTTTTAATCACTGAAGTTCTCGACAGCTTAATAAGTTGAAGGTGCTGGGTCACCGTCTAACTTAATGAGGCCCGCCACTGAGACTTGGTCACCTCTGATTGCTCCCATAAGTCTTAACACATCTGGTACACTGTCCTTGGGTGAGAAATGTTTTCCATAACTTTCCTCTTGTTCACTACCCTGCATATAAATTGTTTTTATTAACCTGAGAATGATACAGCACTGTATATTTGTGTGAGCTTTTGCCATTTTCGGCCTTATCCTACGGAAAGAGAGTTGATTGTTTTCTCCAAAATGGAATTAAACACTGTTTATCACCAATGTCTCCTTTTCTATGTTTCTACCCTTATTTAATATGGGTCAAACTAACCTTCAGTTTGACACGAGATTAAAGAACCAAACATTGTAACTCGAGTCTTTGAGACAATTTACAATATGCCATAGTTGCGGGAAGAAGGAGCCAGATAACAATAGACTACTTCTAAAGATTTTTTTTTTCATAGGACAACATATGCAAATGCAAATATCTAGGAGTAATCAATTGGATGTGGAAATATATAGTCAGATGATTGGCACATTCCTTTGTCCAGAATGACAAATAAATTTTTTTTTTCTTGGAGATTAAGTTATTTTTTTTTTATTGGTGTTCAATTTACTAACATACAGAATAACACCCAGTGCCCGTCACCCATTCACTCCCACCCCCCGCCTTCCTCCCCTTCTACCACCCCTAGTTCGTTTCCCAGAGTTAGCAGTCTTTACGTTCTGTCTCCCTTTCTGATATTTCCCACACATTTCTTCTCCCTTCCCTTATTTTCCCTTTCACTATTATTTATATTCCCCAAATGAATGAGAACATATAATGTTTGTCCTTCTCCGACTGACTTACTTCACTCAGCATAATACCCTCCAGTTCCATCCACGTCAAAGCAAATGGTGGGTATTTGTCATTTCTAATAGCTGAGTAATATTCCATTGTATACATAAACCACATCTTCTTTATCCATTCATCTTTCGTTGGACACCGAGGCTCCTTCCATAGTTTGGCTATCGTGGCCATTGCTGCTAGAAACATCGGGGTGCAGGTGTCCCGGCGTTTCATTGCATTTGTATCTTTGGGGTAAATCCCCAACAGTGCAATTGCTGGGTCGTAGGGCAGGTCTATTTTTAGCTCTTTGCAGAACCTCCACCCAGTTTTCCAGAGTGGCGGCACCAGTTCACATTCCCACCAACAGTGTAAGAGGGTTCCCTTTTCTCCACATCCTCTCCAACATTTGTGGTTTCCTGCCTTGTTAATTTTCCCCATTCTCACTGGTGTGAGGTGGTATCTCATTGTAGTTTTGATTTGTATTTCCCTGATGGCAAGTGATGCGGAGCATTTTCTCATATGCATGTTGGCCATGTCTATGTCTTCCTCTGTGAGATTTCTCTTCATGTAGAATGACAAATAAATTGATAGAAAATCTATTCTTTTTTTTTTAATTTCAGTATATTTTACAAATCTAATGAAAGTCATATTTCTGCTTTCTTTACAATTTCCCATATGGATAATAGTAACATGAAAGTTGATCCAGATGGATAAAACTGCAGTTTTATAGTATGACATTATGTCTGTATCCTCCACCTTAACCTTAGTCACGGAGAATGCTTCTCAGGACCATTATAGTGAAGTGAAGAAAACTGAGTGTCTTTATAAAGTGGACCAAAGACAACAGAAATATATTTTTATTAAGAAAATTCTGCAGGTGGAAGTAGTTTGTGCTGGAATCCATCCTATCTCCATGAAAACCAAAATATTTGCATACTGAAGTCATCTGCCATCCCATCATTGACACTTATCTTTTGAATGAAAATAGTGTTTGAAATCTTCTCTGATCTAATTCTGTCTAACCTGAATTCATATGCAAATACCATATTATTCACATAGTATTGCATCTAAAATATGAAAAAGGAGAGGAAGTAGCTAGATAGTGTCAGACAGCTAGTCATTCTATTGCACACAAGGTAAAGACCAGTCTGGTCATAACTGGGGCCATTCCATAATAGAATAGTTAGAATTTCTCCTGAATCAAGATAATAGCAGTTTTGGAAAGAGGAAAAGCAATATTCTATTGTGTTATTTTTAATTTGCCTACTAAAATGTTGAATTGAAAGCTAAGTTTTCTCCTACATCATATTATACGTCACTAATGTAAATCTCTACGTGAAACAATGGTTTTGTCATCACTTCAACGTTAGCAAGACTAAACTATTACTCTTTCACATTCTTTCTCTCTTCAACTACATACTATAATTCCCTCAGTCACGGAAAGGCTGGGAGGGTGGGGGTTAGTTGCAGTTGTTTACCTTTTACTGCCAAGCCACTATTCCCGAATTTCCTTTAACTTCACATGATACAATTCATTTGTAAAGGAAGTTTCATGTGACTCCAATCTAAGTCGCTTAAATTAAGATTTTATTTTTTTTAAGATTTATTTATTTATTTATGATAGACACAGAGAGAGAGAGAGAGGCAGAGACACAGGAGGAGGGAGAAGCAGGCTCCATGCCAGGAGCCCGACGCAGGACTCAATCCCAGGACTCCAGGATCGTGCCCTGGGCCAAAGGCAGGCACCAAACCACTGAGCCACCCAGGGATCCCCCAAATTAAGATTTTTAAACAGCTTTATCTGCTCATATGAATTTATCTACCAGACACATGTACATGAAGATATCAACAAAATCTACCTTCTATTCCTCATTTTCTCTCTCATTCAGGTCCAGTACAATGCCTCACTAATATTCCTATTAAAATGGAACATCTTACAGTTCTTCTCTATGCCCTGTAAGATCTTCTCTATCACATTTCTGCTAGCTGATCACTTAACTATCTAATCACTTGCACATCTGATCATTTTGTTTTACGTTTTAATAGCACTTCCCACATAAGCACACCTTGTGAGTCTATCTTTTGTCAAACTTGGAGGATGCCTCACTGGGATATTCACAGAATCCTAGGGTTCTGATTTGCAATCATACTTGTATAATGATCAAGCCTAAAACAGGCTCAAAGACCTTCTATTCCATCTCTCACATTTGTAGCTAAGGAAAAATGCTCTAGGTGGCAAAGACAGGATTAAAACACCAATCACTAGATTTCAAGTTCACAGCTCTTACTGCAACAGCTTGCACTTACAACCCATAAGAACTGCCGCAAATTAGTCCTCTGCAAATTAGCAGTCTTAAAAATGTCAGTACTCTCTACACTTCTGTATTAGTCAAGGTTCTCCAGAGAAACAGAATCAATAGGATATATACAGATAGAGCAGGAGATTTATTATATGAATTAGCTCCCATGATTACAGAAGCTGAGAAGTCCCATGATCTGCTTGTCCACACGCTGGAGAACCAGGAAAGCCAGTGGAATAATTCAGTTCCAGTCAGAAGGCCTGAGAACCTTCTGATTCTGGTTCTCAGAATCAGGAGAGCTAATGATGTGACTCCTACTCTAAAGGAGATGCAGGCTATAAGCCCCAGAGTCAGAAAGCCCAAGTCCCAGAAGTCGAAGGGCAGAAGATGAACATTCCAGATATTATTTGCCCTTCCTCTGCCTTTTTATTCTTTTGGGACCTTTAACCAATTGAATGATGCCCACCCACAATGGTGAGAGGGTCTTCTTTACTAAACCTGCTGATTTGAATGCTAATCTCTTCTGGAAACACTCACAGACATGCCCAGAAACAGTGTTTTATTAGCTATCTGGGCATCCCTTAGCTTAGTCAAGCTGACATATAATTAACTATCACAACTGTTCAGGTCTCCCAGGGGATCCCAAGTCATGTAGATATTTTATACTGTAATTCAAAACTTTTCAGAATTCCCTGCCTCATTCTTTACCTCATTATCCCTCCTTACCTGATCACTTTTATTACGTCTCTTGAGTCTGCTTTTGCCTAAAAGTCCCCTCTTAAGCCTTCTCTTCCAGTCTACAGCAGCCATTTTAATTTCATCTCTTTCATTTAAACAGTTTCTAAGATTCACTTCCTTAATTTCTCAGAATAGTTAACTTTCTCCATTGCTATTGATGGTATCATGCTTCTGATGATAAAAACCACAAATACTATTAGCGCCTGCTATGAGTCAGCCACTGTGGAGACACTGAGGTACTTCATATGCACACATCAGGTCCTCTCTGCCTTCCTTGTCTCTTGCCCCAGTGCCCCTTACACAACTGGCTCTGAATGGACTCCAACCAACTTTATGCCTGACGGTATTATATTTCATGCTCATACAACACTTCTTCAACTAACTATGGCCTACTGGAGGTGGGGATTTTTTTTACAACCACATAATGAAGAAAGAAACTTGGACCTTTTTATATATGTTGGTAGTAGCTAAAAACTAAATCACCATTCCATTATATCCCCCATTTAAATTTGTCTAAAGGACAGTGTTAAAGGAAATCTTACCAGCAGGGAGAGATAGGAGCAGTATACTGGGTCATTCACCTAATGTGGAAGGAGAAGTCATCTGAAGTATGGTTATAGATGGATTTACGGATAGTGGGAAATGCCATGATGCTAAGAATTCCCACCACAGAATAAGCACTAAATAAGAAGATGGATAGAATGACTCGCCTTGTGGGATATCAGCCAGCTTGTTCCCTCTGCTACCTCAGTGCCTAAATGTCCTTGGGCAATGGAACTATGAAAAGAGTGGCCAGGATGAGTGGACGCTAAGCATGGGCTCCTTTTCACCAAGGCTGAAGAGAGACAAGGCCAGATGAAGAAGCCTTACACACTTCCAAACTAATTAAGAAGTTTGGAGTTTATTGTCACACTGGTAACCCGAAAGAGATGTAAATCTTAGTTTTTAATGGACTTTTTACTGAAAACAACTTTATATTTTACCAAGATTCCTGCATTTGAAGGCTGATCTGTTTTCAGCCCTCAAGGCATTAACCTCTTTTGCGTGTATTTTCTGCATACCTCTCTGCATAGAGGCAATATGAGAGACCTGAAGGGTGTACTAAATACGTGAGACTTTTCTCATAAGTGGCCTTCACAAAACCACTCACTATGAACTTCAAAGTTACAAGGTATTTTGAAAGACATCTAGTTCAAGTTCCTTCTTGGTTTTCCTGTTTTTTAATCTCAAAAATGTGCTCCTTTTCTTATAAGAAGTGTAAAAATAAAATAAATATCAAATTGAAGCTTTCATATAAAACAAGAGTCTGCCAAAACTGAGTTATAAGCATCATTATAGCTTAAAGTTATAAGCATTAATTCAGGAATTAAAACCCAATGTCTTCAGTTGCCAGACAGGTAAAGAAAATGGGTAAAATGGAATTAGTGTACAACAGTAGAGAGTGACATAAAAATATGAATTAACCAGATGGAGTGTGCCTGTCTTAAAGACATTCTTTTTTTTTTTTTTAATTACACTCCATGTCTGTGGGCTTACTTATGGTTTCCAATATATGGTACCAAGCTGTAGATAGTTGGTGGTTACCAAAATTAGATATCAAAATCATTGGGCAATCTATTAAAACATTCAGATTTCTGGGTTCTACCAAAGTTTCCTATTTTTATGTGATTTGTCTTTTTTTGTTTGTTTGTTTTTGTAGTTTATCTGTCTCATTTTGGTCAGGGAAATCACTGATTTAGGTGTATTTATTCAGCAAATAGTTTATCTACTGTTTAATTTGTCAAGGACTATTCCAGGTGCTAGGAATATCAAAGTAAATAGCCTGTTTTCCGAATATCACGAAGTTTACATTCTGTGTAACATAATAGAAATGGGCATGTCTCTACTCCTCATGACATCCTAATAAACTAAATTCTGTTTGCTGTATTAGACAAGGGTTAATTATGGTCTTAATAAATCATTTAATCAGAAAAGCTATGATTCTTCCATGAACAGAACCAAACGATGAAATCACAATACTCTTTCATTCTCTTATCACCTCCAATATTTACATATAGTAATTCTCCTTGATAGTCCATTTATACGAGTCAGTTCTATAAACCCAGTTTTATAAGACTATGAAGATAAAATAGCTTACATAAGGTTTACTAAATTAATGTTAAATTATTCATTGACTTTCAATACCATTCAAAACAGGATGAAAACAAAACAAATTAAAAATATTTAAGAGATTAGATCCCGCTATCTTCTTTATTCTATGAACTTGATATAACCTTAATATAAGCCTCCCCTTCCTTAAAGTACTCTCAGTGCTGTCTTTTATTTTGTCTCGATTTTTAAGGGTTGCTTACAGGAGGTAGGTTTACAATCTAGAGTACAAAAAAAGTTGTTTAAGACAAGTATTTCATGGCCTTCTGCCATGATAGAATTTTCCCCAAGAATCTTACATTTTTTTCTTTTGAGTCACATCAAATAGTCTCTTCCACTTCCACCCATCCTGGTCTCATCCACTGGGTGGTCAGCCCACTCTCTGCTTAAAAACAGCTGGGGAGATAAACCACCCCCAAATATCCTCCATTTTGATATAAAAATTACAACTCTCAAGGGACTTGAGACATTGTAGTCCTGACTTGCTGACCTTGGCCAACTGTTGTGGCTGCTTACAAATGAACCCACCAATAAGGAAATTAGAAAAATTCTGGAATGTGTTTTTTTGGCCAGAATAAACTCATTCTAGAGGGAGGGAAAGACACTGTCCATTTTATTTTTCAGGGTAATATCTATCACATGGAAGTCCTTAATGAACACTCAGATTTTTGTTCCTACATTTTTGGCTGCACACTAATTCAGGTGGACACTCCTTTATTCGAGGTTCTTTGTGAGCAAGCAGCTGCACTGTGGAATTATTTTGACAAACAAAAATAAGATTTTTTTATTTTGATGTGATTATAGTCAGATTCTTTAGATATCAAAGGTGGAACTGTGGACTGGCTAGAAATATTCTCTTATTAGGCCTAGTCCTTCTTTCTCATCTACTTTGTTTATTCAAACACTTTATCCAATACCTACTATTGTTTGAAAGACGCTAGGCAAAGTGCTTCATTTGTTTGTTTGATATAGAAAAATGAAACCCTTTGCTAGCTAATTCACAGCTATTGCATTATCACAAAACTTCTTCCAGGAGATTACTGAATTTTTATTCTGGGAAGAGAATTTGTTGGATAAATTCAAATGCATATTACAGTTAAAAACTGGGTATTCCATAATCACATATGGAAGGAAAAAAGCTCGAGTGTTGCCAGAATTAATAACTCATATATTTCACAGGAACAAGTTTGTTTTTAGGTAGTCAAAGCGTAATAATTCCTAATGATTTTTCTTTCAAATCTTTCCTGTGAGCATACATCTGCTCCTTTTGCGATTTAATTGTAGATACTGCCTACATCGGCCAAAAAGAAAAAGATCTGTGCTCTCTTCAAAACACCACTCATTTCACATTTAATCAAAGGCCTGACTTCATTTGATCTCAGTCCCACATTGCTATTCTTCACACTTCAACTTAAAGGCAGTGGGGCTTACGAAGTAGAAGCACCAGCACTTGGGGTGACGGTGAGGAGCAAATTTCCGTGCAGTGTCGAGCATAGTGTTAGACTGGTGTGCTCATCTTCCTTATTGAATCATTTGCCAAGGAAATCCAGTCCATGATAAACAGACAAATGTCTGAGATCACTGCGGCTCAGTCTCTGATGAGGCAGCTGCCTCCATGCTGTGTTTGTTGTTCCAGGATATTGTAAATACTAATATTTTATAAGCTCTGGTACAGTTTAGAGATGAATCTCATAAACATAATTCACCAATTCCAAGTTTTCCAAAACACACAGCCTAAAACAATCTTACTCGAGGTCAGCCTGTGGATTGGGCTCTGAGCTCTGGTTACTGTGGTGGGCAGGAGACATTTGGGATGTACGAAATCTCAACTCCTCTGTCTTTCAGAGAGACAGAGAAGGTCTGAACTCACATACCCAAATACAATTCCTAGTGACCTGAAATAACGGAACAGAAAAGAGTACTTGCATTTAAAATTTATAAAAAGTGTCATAACCTGAAATAAGAGGGCCAGTTTTCAGGGCAGGTTAAAACACAACAACAAAGGGGTTGATGACCAAAAAGTCACCATGATGACGTGTTTTATAGCATCAACGAAGGATGTGATATCATAATGCATGCAAAGTGTCAATTGAGGATATTCTGCTAAAACACTAAGCAAATTGTCATATTCTTTTTGAATTCTCATCCCATGTGGCAAATTTTTGGATCTGATCTCTATCGGTAGTCTCTTACCCTCTTCCTTATTTCTATGTACTCGGAACCAAGCCTCTGAGTCTTCTGCTCACTAACCATTTATGCTTGCTTTGTAAAGAAGTACCTCTCTAGACACTATGTTTAACAGTCTAGCCATTTCCTAGAAATGCAACAAAAAATGAAGAAGCCAACTCCCTTTTATGCACCAGGGATTGGCCCACTTAATTTTATTAGATACTTCCGTGGATACACAGGCAAATGTGATAAGGACTAAAATAAAATCCACATCCTAAATCATGGCAACCGATAAAAACATATTGATTAATACATGGCTAAAGCAGATACTATGTAAGAGTAATAAAGTAGATGAAAATATTTTGTAAATTCTTTAGCACTGTACACACATTACTGTGATTGTTTTTCCTTTAAGACATCGCACTGAGAATGAATTAAATAAGATGCCAATTGCCTATTAAAAACGTAGCCTTAATTAGTAGTTGGGAACCCCCCTCTTTGTATTAAAGGGCAATAACGATGGAAAGACCTGCTACATGTGGGATCTTTCTTTTCTTTATCCGAAGTCGGTGATGCTATTTGGATAATAACTGATGAAAGGACTAGGGTGCCAACCAATTTGCAGTTAAGTGGCTAATTAAGACCCAAAGCAAAGCTGCCAGGAGGTTGGTTCTCTTACTTTAAAGTGACACATAAAAGCAATTAGATTGGGACTGGCTTTGCTAGGACATATTTAAATTTGGACAAAAGTTTGGGCCAGTTATTATTTTATGTTAATATATTCCTCTATAAGACAGCATCAGAGAGAAAAAGGAATCATTTAGGACATAGAAATAAATTAGAATATTACTTAGATTTGCCAAACTTCAGATATGAGAAAAAGAAAAACTATAATATCATCTCTATGTTTGCAGTCCTAACAGGGGTACTCTATGTAATTAGATTCCCTGCTCTTAGCGGAAATGAGTAGAGGTGCATGGAGCACAGTCATCCAAGGAGAGAAAAATCTCTTAATCCTCAGGTCTGTTGTCACCTGTCTGTCATATCGCATGAGTATGACATCTAGCCCAGAATGGCATGATTTTTAGAATTGTTATACTTTAACTTCGGACAATCCAGTGTTAACATTTAAATATAGCTGCTCTAATAGCACTGCGGGGAAAACAGATTCTCTCTGGGTGTAGAAAAAAGGTTTGAAGTTGATGAGGAAAAGTAGAGAGAACTGGAGAAGATGAAAATTATAACACAAATTATCCACGTATAAGGGAATGGTGGTTGGGGAGAGTAGACAATCTTTAAAATCACAGCTCCAGTGGTATCTTAGAGTTGTGGGGAAGCCCAGTCCATTTATACCTTGCTCTTGTGATTTATGATGTCACCATTAAACCCCCTGATGGCATTATATCCTTGTAATTTGCAGTTGCCTAGCATTTTTTCTATCTACAACTCAATAACTCATTGTGTAGCTATTTCACACACACATAAACACACACATTAGTGTGAATATGTGTGTGCTGAATCTGTCGTATGATTTTTGATGTAATAATAAGTTGGGTTAACAAAAGGCAAGAAATCAGGGGCTGGATGCATAGCCACTGTATCGCCAGTTTCCCCGTGAGGCATCATAAGGAGACACGGCACTGCATGTTGCTATAAACAGATTTCACTTTGATTGTCTATATATTCTTTTTAAGAATTAAAGAAGCAAAACTGTTTGTGAGAGGCAGCCAAAAGCCATTATTGAAGGAAATATGTGAGATTGCACAGAGATAAAGAAGGAAATATATTCAATTCACCTCAACTTTTCAGTAATAGGATTAGAACATAATAGGATTAGAAATATTAAACCTTCAGGGCTAAATTCTACTGCCCCAGGAGATACCTGGTGGGATCTCTTCACTGTCCAGGGAATCTCTGTTTCCTTTCAGAGAGTCTGGTCATGGCCAGTAATTGTGACACCATAAATCTGAGAAAGAGAAGGTTTAGGAACCTTTGCTTTAAGACTATAATACAACTAGTCATTAGCATTTCTGTGGGGGTGAGAGGTGGTTTTCAACATCTCTTATGCTAGCTTTGAAACTGACTTCTGTAATTATTCTCCAACGGAAACATGAATGCCAGCAACTTTCTGGGGAGTTATTTTTATTTCTATTTGAATATTTTAGCTACAATGCTGGATATGCACTGCTGGATCTCTGAGAATGCTGTTCTAAAATGCTATATTTATAAAATGACCAAAGAGCACATGCTGCCTGGATTAAATTTATCCCAAGATGAGAGGTTTTATCTCTAATCATCTGCTTGTTGACTAATCTGGAGGCATCTTGTGCAGGTTTGACGGTTGAGACGTAACAGGCTAAAGTGATCCAGATCCTAAAGGGGTATCCCTTTGTCTTTGCCTTTGCCATCCTGAGACATGAAGACAGTGAAGGTGGCTGCTCTGAATTCATCACACCTTAGAGTAGCATCCTCACTGAAAGAGACTGCTGGTCTGATAGGAGGAAAAAAAAAGTACTCTTTGAAAGCAGCATAATCTATAAAACCACAAAATTATGTAGTTCTCAGGAAAACATTTTTAAGAGATGTAGGGTAGCTTTTCCACAATGCATTTAAAGCCCACATCAAGTATAATTTTGAAGAGTACTTGTTTCTATGGAATTGAATTCCATCTACTCTGTGGCCCATGTCACATTATAATGTTGTTACTTGCATCTGAGTGTGATATACTAGACTGTGAGCTCCTTGGAAAAAGAAACGTCTACCTTGCCATGTTTATATTCCTAACAGTATCCCACACAACTCTAGGCACATTGGAAGCATTCACTAAACACACCTTAAGAAAGGTTGACTGCTTGCTTCTCCGGGTTTAAGACAATGGTGAGCAATATGTCCCTGTTATCTGCCTCAATTTCTTCCACAGGATTGTTTTTTGGTTTTTTGTTTGTTTGTTTGTTTTGTTTTGTTTTGTTTTGTTTTGCGTTAGGGATCATACAATTCTAAATTGGGATTAGATCCTGTGTCTTGCAGATCTTCCTCCCATTAAGTGAAAAAAAAAAAAAAACAATAAGAAGGATATCCATAACAAGCTCAATATCCAAGGCTTTCTCTTTGGAAGCTTTTAATGCCAGCAAAGAAAAATTAATGAATGAGAAAAATTTAAGATACAGAGTTTTGGAGTGAGAATAGAATCATTTACCTTTCTACTATCCTATACTAGAGCCTATCAAAAATTGTAAGCAGCTTTTCTGCTGGCTACATCCCACCCACCCCCCTGCCCATGGGTTATTTTCTTTTCTATTAAGTAATTCCTTAATGCCCAGAAAGTTAAAATTCTGTTGAAAAGAGAGTTCTTAGTATCTTCTAAGATTCAAAGCCTTACTGTGATGTTTTTCTTGATTTTGTAATTTTTAAAGTGCTACCTGTATAGTTAAATGTCTCTTTCATGATATATTTATTTTACAATATTTCCAAGTTTATATACATTGTATAGATAGATGCTGTGTAATCAGAATCTTACTCTCAAGCACTGTCCACCTCATTTTGATATGTTATCTAATACTTTTGAGAAGCTATCCAAACTTTTGGCCTTTTCTAATCCTCATCTCAATATGAAATCATAATAGTAGCCAAAGAAAAAAGGAGAATGGAAAATATGTCAATCCCTGTTCTATTTGGGTTTCCCCTGAGGCTAATAGAAGCATTGTCTTTCCATTTTCCAGCTAATATTTTAGAGGTAAATGAAAATGTCCACCAAAAAATGAGGTATTTCAAACACATTTTATGAACCATTTAATATTTCTTCACCAAGGAAAACATGCATTAGTTATGGTCAAAGGCAGAAAAAAAATTATTTTCTTGATTTTTAAATGAGATATGGTTCAATTACAAAGTAGTCTTCTCTTAAGATTAGTATGTAATCAGAGGGAGCTGATTCATTTACCAATTTTTTCCCTCCTTTGCATTTGATAAAAATCAAAGATGAAGGTCTTTGACTTGGCTAATCCAGTTATCTCATGTCTTATTGGCCTTGCTCTGGGTGGGAGTCACTTCTGGAAATGATATGCTGCTCCTCAATCATAGCCATGTATTATCTGAAAGCCAACATGGTTTTAGCAGTTTGGCGTTCTATTTTTTTTTTTTAAGATTTTATTCATTTACTCATAAGAGACACAGAGAGAGAGAGAGAGACCCAGGCAGAGGGAGAAGCAGGCTCCCTGCAGGGAGCCCGCCGTGGGACTCGATCCCGGGACTCCAGGATCAGGCCCTGGGCTGGAGGCGGCGCTAAACCGCTGAGCCACCTGGGCTGCCCAAGACAGAATGTTTATTTTTATTTTTTAAGATTTTATTCGCAGTTTGGCATTCTAAAGAGAGTTGCTGGAATAGATACAGCATACAGAGGTGTGTGTGTGTGCATGCACATGCGTGCTCACATGCCCTGCACATGTGCGCGCATGCGTGTGTAATCCTTAAAAAAAGAGACATCTGTTCTGCTAATAGCCGTGTACTTGAACCCATCTACAGTTTGGTTGTACATCAGTTATGATGTGTCTCTTTCTAACAGGAAGGATACCGATTTTGATGAATAGCTAAAAGGTAAGATCATTCTTAAAGGTGTGAGTGATTAATAATGGCCATGCATAGATTTTTTTCTAAGAGTGTAAATAAAATATATCATTCACATGAAGGGCAGGAGTTTGGCAGAATGATTCATAGTGCATTTTAAAGCATAAAAAGCCAAACCTAGGGTCTCTTCTAAGTGTGTCAAAGAGGAAGCTGGCTTAACCATTCGAAATATTCAAGTAGATATTAGAATATTTGAGTGGATAATAGAAATTATATGCCATAGGATATACTGAAGACAATTAATATTTTTAGTTACCATCAATTAGACAAAATCAAACTTTTTTTTAGTAGTGAAAAAATAATAGCCTCACAGGGGAAAATGGATAAAAGATAGAGATGACATTTCTCTACCATGGCACTTGGACAATTTACTTCACCCCAACCAAGATTTACTATATAACCCTTAGATTGGAGTTCCTGTGGGCAGCTGTTGTATTAGCATAAAGCTTGGTTCTAACATGGCCAGCATTCACACCAAAGTAGACGGGCACTATGAAATTGCTACCTAATACAATAAGACTAAAAAAACTGTTATTTGAAGACAGAAGATTTATTCCAGTAGTGATATCAAAGTACAATAACAAACGACCTATGGTTGGTCTGTGTTTATTCTCTGCCAATGGTCTAGAGCTCATGATATTTTCACAAGGCATAAGAAAACAAGCTCCTTGGTGATACAGTACTCCATGACATTCTCTCCTATGGTCCAGTGCCCAAGAGATTGTGAAAGAGTTTCGGGGCTGGGGTCAAGGAGAGATTCAACTTTTCTTTTACAAGTCACAGGTGAATGGACAAGTACTAGTTTATACCTTTCTAGCATGAATTGAAAGTGAAAAAACAGATGACTGTCAAAATAAACTGTGTAAAAAAGAACACTGAAGACTGTCTAGGATCAAATGCTCATTCCCACTAGAGATTAAAAAAAAAATCATTGTTTGACTCTTTTAAGAATAAAATCAAGTCCTGAATTTTTAAAGAACTTATTGACTTAATTCCTATAGAAAAATTTATGAATGTAATTATCATTTGATACCTCTCCCTGTGAGGACATAGGGCATACATTCTGGGCATGACAAAAGGCACAGTGACATTCTCTCTCTCCAGTTATCATGGCCTCCCTCCTGTGTTCTTTAGCTGCCAATGTTCCCTGATAGTCAAGACTTGTGTAAACAAGCCAAGCATGAGGTCTATTGATGGACAGAGATCTGACGAACACCTAACACCATCAGGAGCACGACTTTTCAATTGGAAAGGCAAAAACATAGGAAATACCAAAGGATCATGTCACAGGTGAGACTTCACTTACATCAAGGTCTTCCTAGTATTTTTGGAAACTAAACTCCCTTTGAGAAAATCTAAGATATAATATGCTTTACTGACTTGAATACCACAGAGTCTGTCATCTTCATTCTTCTAATTCTCTTTTCTCTCAAAATACACATGTTGGGGATCATCCTGCCTATGGGTGTGGGGGTGCATATATGTGTGTACATCCTAGGAATAGATATGAATATCTTGGGCTTCCTGGAAGAGTAGGACTTAAAATTGGCTCAGTTCTACTATTTAATACATTTCAGGATTGGGAGATTTTTGGATAAATATGGGACATGTTGCTTATAACACATATCCAAATACAGAACTCAAAGGTGTGTTTCCAGAATAGAAATATTTAAATAATTATCTGTATCTGGTAAGCACTCTAGTAAGGTACCATCATGTGTTACACTCAAAATTCTAACTCTAAATTATAATGTCTTGGCTAATAAAAACTAAAGCATGAAATATCTCAGAGAAATCAGAAAGGCGATGCTGACGGAGGTAAATAAGGATATAGAAGTATTAAAAAGGATATACTATATTGCCCTATTCCAAAGTTCCTTTATAGAATATACCTACTTGGAGATTTCATTAAAAACACATTTATGGGATGCCTGGGTGGCTTGGCAGTTGAGCGTCTGCCTTTGGCTCAGGGCTTGACCCCAGGTCGGGGGATTAGTCCCACATCAGGCTCCCTGTGAAGAGCCTGCTTCTCCCTCTGCCTGTGTCTCTGCCTCTCTCTGTGTCTCTCATGAATAAATACATAAAATCTTAAAAAAAATTTATACTTTCATTTACCAAATATTAATAACAACACACTGACCAGTATAATGTGGGTCAGTATAATGTGTGTGTATATATATATATATATATGTATATATATATATATATATTCACATTGTGACCTATCAGAAAATGAAGTATACTAATCAGACAATTAAACAACTACTATGAAGCTTTATCAACAAATTTTGCTTTTCTTTCTCTTGACTTTGTCTCCCAAAGGTAAGAGTAAGCAAATCATTTCTTCCTTTGTCTTTCTTTTTGTCGGATATACTACAATAGAGTAAATGAATCTACGTGGTTGTCTTCCTCATTTCATGTGGCCTGGGTTATTAAAGAGTCTGCTGATTCTCTAGACTCTTTCCTAATGGGATCCTTCCCAGGCTTTCCTTTTCCCTATCCTTTAAAGGAATCTTCAGGGAGCAAGTGGATGCCACTAACCAAACAATAAGTCCAAAGACGATTGCGCTTTCTTCCTCTTAAGCTGATTGTTGTTGTGGCCAAGTGGCAAAATGGGACACGTGGAATAAGAACAAGCTGACAACCAGATGACATGTATATAATTCCAACATGAGAATCAAATAATTGAAGTGGTTAAGACACACAGCCATACTTACTTTGGGTTTCCCCAAAGGGCACATTCTCTAAAACCTATCTCCAATTTCATGCCTTCTGTGATGACACAGAGGTTCTTTCATGTACTTTCATTTTCCCTTTTTATCTTGCTCTGACCATCACCACTTCTGTTTAACTCCTCTAGTCTTCTGGATCTGGAAAGATCCCAGTTTTGTTTAGGCAAAAGACTTTTCTATGCTGGGTCCTTGACTATGGTGTTATTAATGGTTTCCTGATTTAGACCATGATTGCTGTTCTTTTGTTTTATTTTCTTTTACTTCCTTATTCTTCCTTCATTGCCATAGTACCATTTGCAGATTAGCTCTCATTTAAGAGTCAACTAGCTCCATAACTTAGCAAATCAATAAATTGTTCACCAAATGACCAACAAAAAGACAGCCTGATAGAACAGTAATATGAAAAATTAGTCTTTTTCCCTAAAACACACCTCGTTCTAGTCATCAATACAATATATTGTACAAAAAGGGTGACTATTCTTCCTTGGAATTGCAATTAGCACCTCCATTCAGAGTGTAGCCGTACTTTAGTTTTAATTGCTTGTTTTAAAGGCATTTTGTTTGATTCCTCTGACTCAAAATATACACAATCAGAGTAAACAGGTGTTTTAGTGAGAAGAGTGTTTACAGAACAATTCAGGTGAGGTATTTCCAGATTGACTGGATGCAATTTTAATGACACAATCATCCTCAAGTGTGTGCTAACTCCTACTACATTCCAATGACTTATTTATCAACATCACAGAGTGCAGGGGGATCTTTTCCCCTTTACTTTAAATATTTTATACTGACTTTTTGAAATCACTAAAAAAAGAAAAAGGAAGAGGAGGAGGAGGAGGAAGAAGATGAAAAAGGGGGAGGCAGAGGAGGAAGGTGAAATATGCCAGCAAAAAATAATGAAATCACAAAAATATATTCCAATGATGCTAAACTTTGCTTCAATTAAATTTAGTCTCTTCTACTTCCAACTCACAAGCCTCCTTTGGCGTCATCAGGCTCCAATATACTTTCCAGTAAGTTCCAAAGAATCCATAAGGTATAAAAATTCCAGAAAAATTATTTGTTGGAGATCAAATGTAAATAGATATATGTTCAGCATCTGAATGTTACAGAAAACTTCTCCAAAATGGCCCATATGTTCTTCTAGAAAAAGCAACAGTCCTGACAGTGAACCATGAAATATTCTGGAGGCAAATGGCAGAGTGCCAGTGTCTTAAGGGACAGCATTTTCCACTTTAAATAACAGACAAAATAAAGCTTTAAAATGTTCTTGGTGATGTATGATTCAGTAAACCCTTCAAGGCAATGTAAAGGAAAACCTTTCCTTCTTAAGAATGATGTTGGAATGAAACACAAAAATTAAGAATTCCTCTGCCAGGCAGCATAAAGAATCAATTGGTGGCTTTCTGAAATTCAGGAAATCCAATGAATTGATAGACTGTTAGGAACCAGGCCACACACACTGAAAGTGATTCTTTATAAGTACAAGATACCAGAGATAACACAAAGCTCCTCTGAAAGCACTGAGCATAAGTACACACTAAAAGAAACTAAATTGTGTACTAGCAGGAAATGAAAAAAGCTTATTTTTTAATAGGCATCTGCAAATGGGGACATTTGGCAAGGGTAAACCAAAGCTTAATTGTAAGATAAGCAATTTACAGGTAAATATCAAACTTTATTTTTTTCAATTCTCATTTGATTTTTGTCATTTCTAGTTCACTTACCCTGTCTCTAAAAATGGCAAAATCTCTATCACAAAATAATTTGGATTTAATTGACATTACCCAAGGCAAGCAAGCTGGAAGTATAATTCTTTTGAAAGCAAACACCTTTTGATGACTGCAAGAATCAAGTATGATCAGAGAATTGTTCTTGGTCATATACAATAGTCTACTCATCTTTATGTGACCTGTGACACAAAAATTAAAATACATAAAATGGTCCTTTAAAAATTATAAATAATCAGTGGGGCAGCTGGGTGCCTAAGAAAAGTCTTTATATTATGATAGAAGAAACATTAGGCTGAACCATTTATTTCATCCATGATTTTATTTTAATATTTAAATTACCATTAAGACATGTTAAATGTACTCAACTAATATCATCACAAATAATTTATGTTTTTTTTCAAAAAAAAAAGTTAAAAATAGGAAGTAAAGGAAAATAAGGAAGCTTTTTAAGACTTCTTGAGTAAATTGCAAAATTAATTATTATAAGAAATTAATCTAAATTTAGAGTTATTACTACTGTTTTTGGTTTCTAAGCATTATTATGGTGTTTGTTTACTGACTAGTAAGCCAGGATCAGAAAACATACAGTTTTAAATTTGTTGGGTGATAATACCCTAGATTATGATTTCTCCTTGTGGCAGGATTTTAATTGTATCTAAATAATTTTAGGGAAAAGACTCTTAAACACTTAGGACAAATAAAATTTAAAATCTGAGAGAAGCAGGAAGATGATGAAATGGGAGTATACTGAGTTTGCCCTGCCCCCTGGACACTCAAAAAATAATTACATCTGTACAACTAACTCTAAAAACAATTTGGCGACTGCAGAACTGTTCTTCCACAGCCAGTCATAGAGAGAAGGCCACATTGGAAAAGAAAGGAGGGGCAGAGACACCATTGGGAACCAAATCCCAACATGGTTAACCACAAATGGGAGGGATATCACAAGCATGAAGAAGTGAGAGGATCGAACCCAACACTAGGCAACTCTAGCACTGGGGACCCATCTTGGAAGAACAAATTCCCATAACATCTGATTTGAAAATCATTTAAAAAGCAGAGAGCTTTAAACTCTGGTGAACCAGAGGATGACGGGAAACCAAATTCCTGCCCTTAAAGAACCAGAATACTAAATAATGGCCTGAGACATACCACAGAAGCAATAGTGTGAAAAGTGTCTGGAGAATACCTGAAGATTTATTAACTAATCTTAGAAACTGTGCCAAAGGGGGAGAGATATACAGGAAATTCCTCTGGTAATAAAAGTGCTGGTTGGCACCATTTCTCTTCTCTTCCCCCAACCTAGATAGCCAGATACCTGTGGGAGCCAGCACTAACACTCTTCATCTACTTTGCTAGTGCTATGTGCCCACCCCAGCATTCCTCTGTGGATCTGCCTCATTCAAACTGCCTGTGTCAGCAGATATCTCCCCAAAGTGGGTCCTGCCCCACCACACCTGGCTGAGGCAGCTCCAACCAGGGCCCGGGCCACTTCAGTGGGATTCCTCCATTGCAAAGACAGGAGATAACCTTATACACCAATGTGCCTGCGGTTCCTGAAGCCAGGTCTCCTGTTGGCTGCCTGGGAAGCAAGCCCTGCCATTTTGTGCACTTGCAGCTATGGCAGAGAAGCTAATTGCTGATGGCGAGGCTGATTGCCCGACCTGCCCAGCAAAGAGCTCACAGGGGCTGTACCTGGCCATCTCAACAGTGTGGGGAGAAAACCATTCCCAGTATACCCAAGGCAGGTAAAGCTGGTTATCACAGCCCACTGAGCTAAAAGCACTTGCAACTCAGCCATAAGAGGGGGGCACCACAGCTCACACCTGGGACACCCCTGGAGTACCTGGTCCTGGTGATCAGAGAGAACTGCATTATGGGGCACCACAGGGCTTCTTCCAAACCAGGTCACTCCTTTTAAAACCAGAAGACATAGGTGACCTACCTAGTACATAGAAACAAACTCAGAGTTAGACAAAATGAGGAGATGGAGGAATATGTCACAAACAAAATAACATAAAACAGAATCACGGTAAAAGAGTGAAATAAAACAGTGATAAGCAAGATGCCTGATAAAGAATTCAAAGTAATGGCCATAAAGATATTCACTTGATTTGAAAAAACAGTGGATAAACTCAGGAAGAACTTCAACAAAGAGATAGAAAATATATAAAAAAAAAAAAAAAAAAAAAAGAATGAGTCAGAGCTGAAGACTTCAACTGAAATGAAAAATATGCCAAACAGAATAAACAACAGGTTTGAGGAGGCTGGAGAATAGATAGACGAGTTGGAAGACAAGATGATGAAACGCAACCAAGCTGAATGGCACAAAGAAAAATAAAAAATGAGAATAGGTTAAGGGAAGTCTGTGACATCATCAAACACAACATTTGTATTTTAGGAATCCCAGAAGGACAAAAGAGAGATAAGGGGCAGAAAACTTATTCAAAGAAATAGTAGTTGAAAATTTCCCAGGCAGCCCAGTGGCTCAGCGGTTTAGCACCACCTTCGGCCCAGGGCCTGATCCTGGAGACCTGGGATCGAGTCCCACGTCAGGCTCCCTGCAAGGAGCCTGCTTCTCCCTTTTTCTCTACCTCTCTCTCTCTCTCTCTCTCTCATGAATAAATAAATAAAATCTTTAAAAAGAAAAACAAAAAAGAAAGAAAAGAAAATTTCCCTAAGCTTTAGAGGGAAACACACATCGAGGTCCAGGAAGCACAGAGAGCCCCTAATAAGGTGAACCCAAGGAGGATTCAAGACACATATTAATTAAAATGGCAAAATGCAATGATAAAAAGAAAAGTTTAAAAGCAGCAAGAGAAAAGAAAATAATGACATACAACAGAAACCCCAAAGGCTATCAGCTGATCTTTCAGCAGAAATTTTGCAGGCTAGAAGAGAGTGGCATGACATATTGAAAGCCTGAAAGGAAAAAACCTACCACCCAGAATATTTTATCTGAAAATGTTATCATTCTGAGCTGGAGGAAAGATAAAATTTCTCAGAGAGACTAAAGTTAAAGGAGTTCATCACCACTAAACCAACCTTACAAAGAATGTTAGAAAGAATTTTTTTTTAAGTAAAAAGAAAATGCTATAACTAGAAGTAAGAAAATTATGGAAGGAAAAAATTTCATAAGTAAAAGGAAATATGTAGCAATGGTAATAGATGAATCACTTACAAAGCCAGTATGGAGGTTAAAACACAGAACTAATATCATTAATTATATCTGTAAAAAGTAGTCAAAGGATACACAAAATAAAAAGATGTAAAATATAACATCATAGGCAAAAAAGTAGAAGAAGGAGTAAAAAAATTAGTGCTTTTAGAATGTGTTTGAACTTAAGTGTCCATCAACTTAATATAAACTGCTATAAACATAGGATGTTATATATGAACCCAAATATTAACCAAAAAACAAAAACCTACAATAGACACACAAAAAATTAAAGAGAAAGGAAAACAAACATAATACTACAGAAGACTATCAAACCAGGTCCAGGAAGAGAGCAAGAGAACAAAGGAACAGAGAAAACTATAAACACAAGTAGAAAACAATTAACAAAATATCAGTAAGTACATACCCATCAAAATTACTTTACATGCAAATGTACTAAAGGTTCCAATCAAAAGATATAGGATGACAGAGTGAATTAAAAAAAACAAACACAAGAGCCATCTATATGCTGCCTCAAGAGACTCACCTCAGAACTAAAGACACATACAGACTGAAATTGAAGGGATGAAAATAATAATCCACACAAAGAAAGTGGGAAAATAAAAAAGCCAGGGTAGCCATCCTTATCAGGGTAGCAATACTTATATAAGACAAAATAGAAAAAAAAAAAAGACAAAATAGAGGTTAAAACATACTGTAGCAAGAGACAAAGAAGGGCAGTACATAATGATAAAGGAATCAATCCAACAAGAGCATATAACAATTGTAAATATCTATGCACCCAACACAGAAGCATCTAAATACATAAAGCAGATATTAACAGACATAAAGGGAGAAATTGACAGTAATATAATAATACAGGGAACGTTAACACCCCATTTACATCAATGGATAGATCATCCTGTCAGAAATCAACAAGGGTGCTCACTTCGGCAGTACATATACTAAAATTGGAACGATACAGAGAAGATTAGCATGGCCCGCCCCTGTGCAAGGATGACACACAAATTCATGACGCATTCCATATTAAAAAAAAAAAAAAAAAAAAAAGAGGGGATCCTTGGGTGGCTCAGCGGTTTAGCTTCTGCCTTCAGCCCAGGGCATAATCTTGGAGTCCTGGGATCGGGTCCCACATCGGGCTCCTTGCATGGAGCCTGCTTCTCCCTCTGCCTGCGTCTCTGCCTCTCTCTCTCTCTTTCTCTCATGAATAAATAAATAAAATCTGAAAAGAAAAGAAAAAAAAAAAGAAAAGAAAAGAAAAGAAAAGAAAAGAGAAAAGAAATCAACAAGGAAACAGCGGCTTTGAATGGCACATGTTAGATCAGATGGACCCAAAAAATGTATACAGGATATTTTACTAAAAACAGCAGAATACACACATTCTTTTCAAGTGCACACAGAACGTTCTCCAGGATAGATCCATGTAATTCGACAAAACAAGTCTCAATAAATTTAAGAAGATTGAAATTATATCAAGTATTTTTTCTAACCACAATGTATGAAACTAGAAATTAATTACAAGAAAAAAAATCTGGAAAAAACACAAACACATGGAGGCTATACAACATGCTAGTAAACAACAAATAGATCAACCAAGCAATCAAGAAGGAAATAAAAACAATGCATGGAGACAAATGAAAATGAAAAAACAATAGTCTGAGATATTTGAGATGTAGCAAAAGCAGTTCTAAGAGGGAAGTTTATAATGATGCAGGCCTATGTCAAGAAATAAGAAAAATTGCAAATAAACAACCTAACTTTACATCTAGAGAAATTGAAAAAGAAAAAAAAGTACAAGGAAGGAAACACTAAAGATAAGGCAGAAATAAATGAAATAGAGACAAAAAAAAAATAGAAAAGATTAATGGAACCAAGAGCTGCTTCTTAGAAAAGATAAGCAAAATTGATAAACCTTTAGCTAGACTCATCAGGAAAAAAAAAAAAAGGACTCAAAATCAGAAATGAGGGAGGGGAAATGACAACAAATAACACAGAAATATAAAGAATTATAAAAAAGTATTATAAAAATTATATGCCAATAAACTAGACTATCTACAAGAAATGGATATAGTCCTAGAACATACAATCTTCCAAAATTGAATCGAGAATAAATAATTTGAATAGACAGATTACTAGCAACAAAACGGAATCAATAATCCAAAAACTTACAACAAACAAAAGCCTAGTAAGACAGCTTCACATATGAATTCTACCAAACATTTAAAGAAGAGTTTAGTACCTATTCTTTTCAAACTATTTCAAAAAATTGAAGAGAAAGGAAAACTTCCAATTCATTCTACAAGTCTAATATTACTCTAATACCAAAGCTAGACAAAGGCACTATAAACAAGCAAACAAACTATGGCCAATAGTTCTTGATGAAGATAGATGCAAACATCCTCAACAAACTACTAGCAAACCACATTCAACAACACATTAAAAAGATCATTCACCACAATCAAGTGAGATTGATTCCAGGGATACAAGGGTGCTTCACTACTTGCAAATCAATCAATGTAATGTATCACATTAACAAGACGGAGGATAAAAAACCATATGATCATCTCAGTATATGGAGAAAAAGTATTTGACAAAACACAATATTCATTCATGATAAACACTCAACAAAGTGAGTATAGAGAGAACATACCTCTACATAATACAGGCTATATACAAGATAACCACAGTTAATATCCTCCATAATGGTGAAAAACAGAATGTTTTTACTCTAAGATAAGGATATCCACTGTTACCACTTTTATTCAATGTAGCATTGGAAGTCCTGGCTATAGTAATCATCACGAAAAAGATATAAAATGCCCACATTACTCAGAGCAATCCATAGATTCAATGTGGTCTATATCAAAATACCAATAGTGTTTTTCACAGAACTAGAACAAATAATACTAAAATCTGTATGAAACCATAAGATGCTGAATAGCTAAAGCAATCTTAAGAAAAAATAACAAAGTTGGAAGCATCACAATTCCATTTTTTTTTTTTTTATGATAGTCACACACAGAGAGAGAGAGAGAGAGAGAGGCAGAGACACAGGCAGAGGGAGAAGCAGTCTCCATGCACCGGGAGCCCGACGTGGGATTCGATCCCGGGTCTCCAGGATCGCACCCTGGGCCAAAGGCAGGCGCTAAACCGCTGCGCCACCCAGGGATCCCCAAGTCCAAATTTCAAGAAACACTTCAAAACTTTAACAAAAACAAAACAAAACAAAACAAAACAAAAATAAAAAAACCCAGATGGTACTTGGCATAAAAATAAGTATGTAGATCAATGAAACAAGATGGAGAGCCCAAAAGTAAACCCACACTTACATTTTCAATTAATCTATGACAAAGAGGCAAAAATACACAGTAAGGAAAAGAGAGTATTTTTAATAAATAGTATTGGGAAAACCAGACAGTTCTATCTAAATGAAGGAAACTGGACCACTATCTTACATCATCCACATAATCAAACTCAAAACGGATTAAGGATCTAAATATGGAACCTGAAACCATAAAACTCCTAAAAGAAAGGATAGGCAGAAATCTCTTGGATATTGGCCTCAGTGATATATTTATGGATATGATTCCTCAGGCAAGGAAAATAAAGGCAAAAATAAACTATTGGGAGTATATCAAAATAAAAGCTTTTGCACAAGAAAGGAAGCAATCAAAGGTAACTAATGAGTGGGAGAGGATATTTGCAAATATATACCTGATAAGAGATTTATATCCAAAATATATAAAGAATTTGTACAACTCAACACCAAAATACCAAAATACAAAATCTAAAAAAATGGGCAGAGGATATGAATAGACATTTTTACAGAGAAAACATACAGATGGCCAACAGATACATGAAAAGGTGCTCAACGTCACTCATCATCAGGGAAATGTATATCCAAACTGCAGTGAGATACTACCTCACACCTGTCAGAATGGCTAATGTCAAAAAGACAAGAAATAATGAGTGTTGGCAAGGAGGTGGGGAAAAGGTAAGTCTTGTTCACTGTCAATGAGATTGTAAATTGGTGCCATCACAGTACAAAACACCAAGGCAGTTTCTCAAAAAAATTAAAAATAGAAATATCATATGATCCAGTAATTCCATTACTGGGTATTTACCCAAAGAAAAGAAAAACATTCATTTGAAAAAAACATATGCACCCCTATGTTTATCGCAATAGTTACAAGAGCCAAGATAGGGAAATAATCTAAATGTCCATTGATAGATGAATAAAGACAATGAATAAAGACATGTGTGTGTTTGTGTGTGTGTATACACATGCACACAATGGAATGCTATTCAGCCATAAAAAAAGAATGAGATTTTGCCATTTGAGACAATATGGATGGACCCAGAAGGTATTATGCCAAGTGAAATAAGTCAGACAGAGAAAGACAAATACCATATGATTTCATTTATATGTGATTCTTAAAAAACAAACACAAAAACATACTCAAATACAGAGAAGCACCTGGTGGTTGCCAGACGGAGGAGGTGGAAGGAGGTAGGCAAAATAGTCAAAAAGGGATTAAGAGGTACAAAGTTTCAGTTATAAGACAAGTTAAGGAGATGAAAAGTACAACATAGAGAATATATATAGTCAATAACATCGTAACATGTTGTTTGATTACAGATGGCAACTACACTTACAGTGGTGAGCAATGTATAGAATTGTCAAATCAGTATGTTGTACACCTGAAACTAATACAACAGGGTGTGTCAGTTGTATCTTAATAATAAAAAATTAAAATCTAACATTTGTAGTAGAATAAAATATTAATTAAAGCAATAATTGATGGTTACTCAAAGAAAAGTTGCACTGTCTACTGTAAATTCTCTCACAGGAACGAGATCAATGTGCATACTCCATAAATTTGAAGAGTTTAAAAATATGTCTAAATATGCGGCATCGGGTACCCAGTAAGTGATCAATGATTATTCTGAATTCCTGAAATATGTCTTCTACCTTGTGGTTACATGTATATGTTTGTGGGATTGCCCTATGTTGGCAACAGCAGCTCCTCACCTAAGGACAACTTTAATTCGCCAAAGAACAATGGTATAGGGACGCCTGGGTGGCTCAGTGGTTGAGCGTCTTCCTTTGGCTCAGATCATGATCCCGGGATCCAGGATTGAGTCCCACATTGGGCTCCTTGCAGGGAGCCTGCTTCTCCCCCTACCCCTCTCTCTGTCTCTTTTTTTTTTTTCTTTTTAAGTTTTTATTTATTTATGATAGTCACACAGAGAGAGAAAGAGAGGCAGAGACATAGGTAGAGGGAGAAGCAGGCTCCATGCACCGGGAGCCCGACGTGGGATTCGATCCCGGGTCTCCAGGATCGCACCCTGGGCCAAAGGCAGGCGCCAAACCGCTGCGCCACCCAGGGATCCCCTCTTTTGAATAAATAAATAAAATATAAAAAAAAACAATGTTATAGGTATTCAAGTTTTTAATAACTCCCTTGAAGTTTAAATATCTTTCTAAATGTTCCAAAACTATACTCATATGCTCTACTAACATATAAAGTTAAACAATATCATTACCTCATGGCCCAACAGTCCTGATCATCATTAACATCTACCATTGACTATCCTGTGGATGTAGTAGTAAAATATTTACTACTGAATCAAAATTATGCTGAAAACTGGGCTACCTTGCATCTACTTTCCTATCTGTTTTTTAATCATAAACTTGGGCAAATTGCACAAAATAGGCTTATTGGGATGCTCTAGTTAACCCAAATTTTTCTTTGCAAGGTGTGGTTTTCAGGGAATCATCAATACTAAACAATCAATAGAGACTGAACTGGAACATGCCTCACTAACCTAACCACAAATTTGAGTTGTTTAACTGGGCTGAGCTTGTCTTCATTGTAGATGGTATGATAAAACACTGGCTTTCATTTGTTTCTTGTTTCTTAAAAGAAGACATTTCAAAATTGTGAGTATGGGTGTTCATCTAGCAAAAATGCTTTTTTTAAGATTTATATATTTTATTTGAGAGAGAGAGCATGGTGGGGAGGAGCAGAGAGCTGGGGAGAATCTCAACTAGACTCCCCACTGAGTGTAGAGCACAACACAGGGCTCCATCTCATGACCTACCCTGAGACTGTGACCTGTGTTGAAATCAAGAGTCAGACATTTAAGTGACTAAGCCACCCAGGCACCCCAGAAGAGGATGCCATTCTGAGCCAAGAGTCAGTTGGTATAAGAAACCACAACATCCAGCACTAGGAAAACAATGATTCTGTCCTGAGGAAAGCAAGAATGATGAAGTTGAGAATTCCCTCAAAACTATTCTTGATATAATTTTGCTTTCCTTTGATACATTTATCCATTCCTAGTTGTGCGGTACTCTGGATAAGTATTTTTGTAGGGCCTCTGTCTGTATAAACAATCAGATTTAAGATATGTTACTAAATGTATGGGTCCATATGAAGTAGAAATGAAGACTTAGAAGACTTGGTAGAGTAGAGAAGAAATAGAGAATATCTGTTTATTGTCCAATCAATATATATGAAGACTCTTCTTAGTTTCAAGACACCATCTCTTCCTCTGTAGATTCAGAAACAATCTCTTCATGTTATTTATTATCTAATATGTCATTTTCTAAATAATTTCATACCTCACACTATATGAAAAAGGTGGTAATGCCATTATTATTCATAAAGCTATAGCTCTTCAGGGTGCATTTGTATTGAAACAAGATAGATCTTTCTGTTACTGCAATTCCCTAACACCATTTATTTAGTTATATCATTACTCATGATACTGAATCACCCAATGACTTCAATGGACTATCAGAGGTTATAACTGCACTTCATTGATGATGACCACACATAAATGCAAGCCTTACCCAGAGTAGGCAGCAAAGTATGAGTTATCATTCATTTTCTGTCATTTTAATCTTATCGGACAGAATTTTGTAGTTTAAACATAAGTAAGACATCTTCCAAATATGTCTTCCCTCAAAATCTTGAACTAAAATCATTTCATTCCTAGAATATAATACTTTCCAATGTTGACCATACGCCGGCCTTCCACATTGGAAGGGAGGATTGGTTAAAGCTGCTGAGCTGAGGAAGAAGAATGGCCCTTTTCAAAGAAGGAATGTCCATCCCATTTCCAACAAGGCTTAATTAAGACTAACCCAGGAAAGTATGTCATCGAATCAATCATAGGCAAGAGAGAACTTTGATTGGAAGGGTTGATTAGCAGTGAGAAACAACATTTTGGGAAACCCTCGGAGGAGACAGGCACAGCCAGTCCCGAAATCTGCCAGATGTGCAGTGCAAAGCCTGTGGCAGGAATAGAGTAACTGTCCCAGGTCACCACAAAGTAAAGGCTGTCTACTGCCACCCTGCCACCATCTGGTGCTTGTAGATCAGAGGAGATACATGCTCTGAACCCAGAGGGGTGAGAACTGACTGTGGGGCCCACAGATACAGCTCAAGTCTAAGGGTCACAGGTGGACTATCAGTAACCTAGATCCCTGAACTCATCCTGTGTCCAAACTGAGGAAGATTCACCTAAAATCAATAGATCATCACTGATTCATTGCTCAGTCTCATGTGATCCCATGAAAGAAATACTGTGATTTGAACTCACGGTGCCTGGCCTGGATGGCACTCCTAGCCTCTAAGAATGATCTTAAAAAATTTGGTGGAAGGCATTTTAATGTGCAGAGCTGCTTAAGACACAGGCCAGAAGCAGGGGCTCCTACTTGCTGATATTTTATTTTCCTCCAGTTTTTAAAAAGCCCTTTGATAGAGGCTAGGTCTTCCTATAGCATGTCCCTTTCCGTATCACTAGTAACTATATTTTCAAATATATTGCCAGAGAGTAATAGCTACCCGATAATATTAGAATAGCCTTGCAGGAAAGAATAATGTCTTACATTTCCACTCTGCTCTGTAAAACCTGGCCCAAGGCTAGTCACATAAAAGCAACAAATACTTCTCGGTTCCTAACAGCTATTTACCAAATAGGCCAAATATAGTTAACAGGTAAACTGTAGAACTGCTAAACAAGAGAAGTCAAGAGTCCTTGATACTCTAAAAGTAATTGTTACTGGAAAATAAATTCATAGTCAGAGCAGTCATTCTTCATCATAAAGATTTCAGCCTAAGGAAAATAGGGCTGTACCCTAATCCTCTGGCTGAAGTCAAAGTGTTGGATGGATATTGCATTTCCTAAAATTATTCACCAAATTAAGTCCTCGATATTATTTCTCTTCCCTTTCTCTATCTTCAGTATTGAGAGCATGCATATCATCTTCCTTTTTTGCTAAAACAGGTTCAATATTTCACTTTACAATCAATCTGATAATGACCTTTCTCTATGACTAACCCTACTCCACAGTGATCTGTGATTTAGGGTTGAAGTATCATTTTGTATATATGATCTATACCACATTGATTCACACCAGATGTGTAGGAATGTGCAAGAGCATTATGTATACATATGTATATTGCATATTTTTAGGTACATACATACATATATATACAGGTATGTCCCATTCCCTCAAGAAAATTATATGCTTTATGCTAAAGAGCATATTTCTTATAAAGCATATAGCACTTTCCCAGAAAGAGTAGGAACTGAGAAGTTTCCTACATTTGATTAAAGTTTGATCCCATCATGCTATATCTGGCCTTTGAAATCTTTTGAGAACCTTGAGGCTCATTAAAATATAAATGAGATCTAAGAATGATAGGAATCAATAATTATCAATATCACATTTAAGCAAATCTGTGGTAATAGATGAAGTGCGGAATTAAACTAGTGTACATTTTCCAGGTCCAGGTGATATATGTACAGGTCTCAGTTGATATATTTTCTTCCCAATAATTCTTCTCCCCCACGACCAAGATCATCACTGATCATCACCACTATCTACCACTACTACAAACAACACAATCGAACATGCTAGGTTATTAAGTCTTTGGGAACTGAAGCCAAATATTAATCATATTTCTATCCTTGAGCAAATAGCACATAGTAGAGCTCAATAAATATTAATTGGGGAATAAATGAAAATCTACGTTGTTTTGCCTTCTTAAACTGATCTGGCCATATCTGAGTCAACACATAAAAGCTAACCATGTAATTTCCATCTTTCCAGAAATTTTATAAGAAGTTGTAAGGCCTTAATCATTACCTTGCCAAAGTTGTGAACATTGTACAGGAAATCCCTTCCATGGTTATGAGGCTATAGAGCTCATTTTACTCATTCTTCTCAAGGGAAACTTAGCAGGAGGATATAGGTGGCTTTTCTTTTCAATCATTGCTGTGAGAAAAAAAATACAATTATGTATCACCTTCACTTATGAAAATATTATACTAAGCCAAAACAGGAACAAATGACCTTCTTGAATAGAGAAAAAAAAGAGAGATGAATATGAATATACTGGAAAATGTATAGGTGAAAAGAAAAAATAAAGTGAACATGTAAAATTTAGTTTGTGGTAAAACATTAAGTCATCACAAAAAATTCTCAGGATTCTCAGTAATAAGTAGTTAGAAAATGGGTACAAGGTAGTTCAGAGAGTGAGACTCTCATATGCTTTTTTAAAATTTAGAACACCTTTTAAAATGTGGTAGTGTCTTTCTTTGTATTTAAGCTATATAAACACACAGAATAGAGAATACTGTGGCTTACAAGGCATGTTCTGATTATACAAAAATAAAGAGGCATTGAAATAAAAAGGCACTTCTCATCCATATTTCCAGTTCAAAACAAAATAATCTTCCATAGCCTCACCATCAGGTGAATTCTGGAAAATAATTATTTTGCACGCTCAGTTCTCGTTCTCGATTCCAACGCAGGAGGCTACTACAGGTTTTAGAGGAGAAAAGAGCCAAGATACATAAACTTTATTGTTATTGTGGCCCATTTGATGAGATACTGTCCCAAATGAATGGACATTGGCCATTCAGAGGAAAACAAAAGCCTGTTTATCAGCTGGTTAATTGCTTTCAAATATGAAATAAGATTCCCAGCAGTAAAGCTCCCTGACTCTTCTATCCCTCACCTGAATTATAAACTATCTGAGAACAGAACCATTTCCAGCATTCAAGTGTTTATCATAATGAAGCACATCTGCCACAGATGACTGCTGACCTTTCAACTTTGGTCAGCATTTGGCAGCTGACACAGTCCTGTGGGTTTCCTGGCACTCTCATCTTCCCTTTACTTGGTATCTTAACTTAACTCTAAAATGAGAAAGTAACCAAGTAGAGCCAGAACACTGAAAATATTACATAAAATGAGTCTCATGAATGCATTTACTTGCCATCAGAATTTCTGGACTTGGGGAGGACTGGGTTTTTTGTTGTTGTTAACTCATTTTATTACTTCATTTACCCAACTTTTTTAAGATCTATTTATTTATTCATGAGAGACACACAGAGAGAGAGAGAGAGAGAGAGAGGCAGGAACATAAGCAGAGGGAGAAGCAGGCTCCCCACAGGGGGTCCAGTGTGGGACTCGATCCCAGATCCTGGGATCACACCCTGAGCCGAAGGCAGACACTCAACCGCCGAGCCACCAGGCATCTCTTTATTTCCCCAACTTAACAGTTGGATAGATTATTCATTGTATGATTGTTTAAAAATTGTTACTAATACTTTAACCTGTTTGATATCCACTAGATCATCCAAAAATTACCAAAGAATCTTTCCTCACCAATGGAAAGAGATTTGTCTTTTCTCTGGAGTTTTTGGACAAGCTGGATAATCCTTTAAGGGCAAATTTTAAAAAGGCAAATGTAGGACACCCTGCCTCTTGCATGAGTGGAGAAACCTTAACTCTGATAATAAACCACTATTAAATATAATTACAATTTACTATATACTTTTAGTAGATACTGCACTAACAGCATTATTATATAAATTCTCTGTTAACATGTGGGCTTCTCCAGCTTTTGCACAACCTCAGTGCACCTGGAACACAGGCCTTACAGGTAGCTTTCTGGATAGGTCTGCTTACCTGGCTTTGACTTGTTCGGGCAACGTAATAATATCTGTATTTATACATACATGTAACCCAGCTACACAATTTTAACAAATATTGATATCACCTCTTCCTCCATCCCTTTGTCCCTTCCTACCAGTAAATATCTGGCCATCTATTGCCCCAGGCTTTTGTAGCCCTTTGAACAGATGAAGCAGTATAAAGGCTATTTCCTATGCTTTGGAAACTAACCAGGGAATCAGAGTTTAGTAAAGAGATGGCTGCTCCACATTCATGCTCCTTCCTAGTGACCCCTCTTCTTCCTTTCTGGAAACCCCTTTCCCTTTGTGTGTGTGTGTGTGTGTGTGTGTGTGTGTGTGTGTGTGTGTGTGAATTCCATGCCACTCCCTGCTCCTTTTTTTCTAGAAAGGTGCAAAGGCCAGATCATTCTTTTTTTTTCTGGAACACTAGTAGAGCAGGAGGTTCTGTCTATAACCTAAAATCTGTCAATTGGCTGTTCACTGCTAAGACATTGGGAAGGATTCGTGTGACTCCAGAAAAACTGTCCCTGTGATTATATTCTGACCGCGATTTCAGCTATTGGAAAACTGCTGTGGTCACTACGTTGTAAATCCTATCCTTCCTGAATTCTCTTGGATCATGGTCTGAATGAAGCCTGGTCTACCAGCTTCCTGTTAATGGTATGAGCCTCATCACCCTGATATTCTTCCAATTAGCTCCCTTCCACTTTTGTTAACCAGGGTTGGTATCTGGTACTTATGAGGAAGAACCATTGGTGATATATAAAACGTGTGACTGTGAGAGGCAGTTTATAAGCAAGATAAGATGTGTGACATTGGGACTGGCATGGACAAAAATCCCAATGCGTCTTAAGAAAGGAAAAGTGGTGGCATCAGCTAACCAGGAACAGATAATAGACATAGTGACACCAGGTGTTCAGGAGAAGTGGTAGGACAGATGACAACCTGTAGGCAGGGAAAAGGGGCAAAATGTACTCAGGGGATGATGAATAGATTGACTTCATTGAAAGGGATTGCTCAGGGTACTCTTGCGACCACAAATATTTGTTTAGTATTTTCTACTATTGGGCGTTGCTGGAATACAGAGTTGTTAAGGTCAAGTACCTGCTCCCGAGGAGCACAAGAGCCAATCATCTCTTCAAGTAGAGAAGGATGCTCTTGGAGTGGGCTAATAAGAGATTTTTGACTACTGTTCTCTGAGGAAATAGTGACTTCTCTGAAGTAGATTTTTAATGCTACCAAAGCATTATTTACAGGTAGAAAGGGGAAATACATGCTAGATTTAAATAAATGCATTTAAAACTGTAATGAGCAGACGTTTGAAACCTTCAAGGGTAGCACTCCACGAAAATTGTGAGAATTTCTAGCTTCAATTGGTTTTCACTTTAACACTTGAAGTAAGTGTAAAAGCATTCATAAAAAAGATATATAACCTATATGTGAAGAAAAGTTTAATTTTACGATTGTGATAGCTTTATATGATTTTCTGAAAAATCCTTACTCATACCTCTGCTTCTGACAGATGTTAGCTAGTTTTTATTATTATTTTTTCCCCTTTAGGGCATAGGTAAAGCAAAAGCGACTTCTGTGGACCATCTTATTGTGAAAACAGTTTGTATCTTTCTTCTATATCTTGCTCTACTATGCATATTTAAAATTCTGTTAAGTGTAAAGAGCAACTTCCTACTTGGTAACCAAACTGAACCTTCCCACTGGAGGAACATAGTGGCAAACAGCCATATGTACCATAGTGGAACAGCTTCCCTATCTGACACAGTTGAGGAGATACACATTTTAAGCATCTCATCAAATGTGAAGTATGGACTACACACACAGACTACCTGTGCATAATCTCCGGGGCTGCAGAATAACTGCTCTATTTCACCCTAACTTGGGTGAAACAATTGTTTCACTGTTGGAATTAAGCAATGATGGCCATCTGGGTATTTATTTATTTAATCAATCTTTTGCAGTTCACATTTAGGTTGATTCTAGTTTAATCACCTGGATTATCTGATCATTTATTTTGGATAAATCCCAAGCAGTAGAATCGTTAGTATATATACATTTTCAAGGTTTTTGACCTGTAGGGCATTTAATTTTTTTCCTTCAGAGGAATTATACCAATTTGTCCTCAAACAGCACTGTGTATGTGTGAGTCACTGCTACACTGTCTTTTGAACTTCACTCCTGGAGCCCAGGTGGAAGAAGAACATGGTTGGGTCATTCCAGTTGTTGCATGAGTGTCTAATCTGAGTTTCCATCCTCAGACAGAAAAGTAGTAAAGATTAAATTGTTAGGTTTTCAAAATCTTCTTTCTCTATTTCTCAATATTTGTTATATTAAGATTAAACATCTCCTTCACAAATTTTAAATAGTATAAATAGAAAATAACAAGCTTTACTAAAATATCATCCCAGAATTTTACTTCCCCATATGAGGTTCTCCATTCAGGATCTACCAATTTAACTATCTATCATCTATCTATCTATTGGCGCAAAGGGAAATTCAGGGTTTGGATATTTTCCACCTATACTCATCCTCACATCTGTACCTGTTCATTTTATTCCTTTTCCAGCAAGCCCTTCCTCCTCTCCCAGACCTAATCTAAACCTCCTTTCCTTCAATCTAGAGTACAAGTCCCATCTCTGCCATGCCACGTCCTTGGCTACCTGGATCTCAGTAATTATTTGCTCAACTCCTCAGCCCTGACACTGCATCATTATAACCTATAGGATGAACATTAGCTAAAATACAGTGAGTAATGCACTGGGGCTGAAAAGATTTCAGAAGGAAAGCATTTATCATCTACTATTTAAGAATGACTGTCAGCTGGGTATTTTATCACTTGAACACCTTGCTCTTTGTCATGAGAGAAAGAAGTTAACAGTTTTCATAAGAATAAATAGCTCAGGAAATAATCATCATATTCATAAACTATATGAGCCTTTCTATTATTTCATGATGATGGTGATCTACACAGGTTTTTATATTTTTAAGACCCTGGGTTTTTCCTTGAACTCTTACCAGGAATTGTCAAGATATGGCTGACCCATAGGTCATTATTTTTCAAAATAATTGGAATTCCTCAACTGTATAGTGAGTATCTTATTAAATATAAATGAAATGAAGAATTAAATATCTTCATTTTGAAAAGGCTCTAGTATGAAGTACTTGCTATTCACAACATAATTCTTCCTACTTTCTGACTATCATTAAGAAAAACTTTTCACACAGCTACTGAATAGTAATCTTTAATTTTGGGTCATTTGAGCTCTCCCCCATCAAAAAATTTAAAAAAAAAATAAAGAGATTCATTCTTTTAACATGCGCATATTTAATTTCACTTGTTAAAAGTTAAAAGTTGGCCTTCTGTTTCCTCTCACATTAAGTCTTTGTCTCATTTGGTGTCATATATAACTTCCATGCCCAGGGATTTCCTAATAACCATAAGCAATATTAGACTAATCTTGTATTTTAAAATAATTTTATCTATGACTTTCAAGTTTAATAGCAATAAACCTGGAAGATTTTTAAAACCATTGTTTACTTAGTTTCTTTCACAAAGACCATTATAAAAGGCAGTAGAAATACAATTATTACAAATAAAGATTATACAAAAACACTTTCAGGTGTTGGATATAATCATTTCTGTTTGGCCTTCTGAAATAAATGCGTAAATGTTGCGGTTTAAGTTGTACCCACCATAGGTAAAAAATAAAAACAGAATGCAACAATTTTGTCCACCTATTTGTGCAAACATACTTCATATGTGACCGAGGAAAATTCTCATATGATCAGTTCATTAAATATTCCAAACATAGATTTCTTGAAGACTGAGTTGAAGTCCGTGTCTGACGAATGTTTTCCATCAAGTACTCTGCGTTTCCAAACTTAAAAGTAAAACAAATAATTTTTTCTATTTCCTTGTGAAATACACAGCATCCTTTCATATTCATTCTTTTAAGATTTTTTTTCCCTCATAGCAAGCAAAAGAAAAAAGATACAACCAGGAAATTAACTTTCTCCCATTTTTCTTGTTTTCTTTTGCTTGTGCTCTCTCCCTTCCCTCTTGGTTTCCCTGAAAGATTTGGAATGTATAGTAACACCTGCTGGGGTGGTAACAGCAGTTGATCTCGGCCTTAGTGGTGCCCTGTGCGGCCTTAGTGGTGCCCTGTGCGCACTTAGAGTGGCACAGGTCACTGTCTCCATACTCCTTCCGTTCATCACATGGTCACGCCTGGCATCAGGAGGTTGGTCACTGTGAAACATCTTCATGCCCACCGTGGCAAGACCTACAAACTTGGGGCTCTAGGCAGTTGTGTCTCTTCCCAAGCCCAGTGGAACTGAGAATAGAATCTTTGTCCTTCCACTACAGATGGTCAACAGCCTGGAGTGTGCCAGTAATCTGAGAAGAGGCCAGACTTATTTTAATTACAAATTACTCCGTCACTTCACGTTTGTTATCCCTCTGTACCTGTAGTTCATGCACCAGACAACTTAATACACATTATTTAAATACTCATCAAACCCTTCCCCGTTTCAGCACTTTCCACCTTTCTCTAGAAAGCCTACCCGTTTGTAGGGATTTATAACCATAAGTGCCTGAAGTCAAGTTTCAGTTCTAGGAAATGTGGGGTAGATGCGACTTTAAAACAAACTGATCAGACATTGGAACAACAAAGACAGGAGGATTAAGGCAGTCTCTGAAGATGAAAGTGTAAAGAGATCTTGGGGGAAAATCGCTTGAGAGGAGCCTTTTAAAAATCAAACAGAAAAACTCTCATCAGTGGTCTCTCTCTCTCTTTTTTTTTAATGTTAGCAACATGTGCAAGGAGTTTTATTTATCAAGTCAGTCTTTAAATAAATTGTTTAAAAAGAAGTGAAAAGCAGGTTCGTAACCCTTCAGCAGTTTCCCCAAAGTTATTTAGCATTATTGTCACTAAAAAAACACTTCATAATTTCAGAACATTTTCCAGCAAAAATACATGGAACTGAAGGGAAACCCATGTGCCCATGTGGAAATACTCAGCTGCTTCTCCTATATTGAACTATGTGCATTCACAGGGAACACATGACATATTGCCTTGTTATGTATACACTTTTTTGTTTAACAATGCCAAAAAGTGATAACTTGGAGACAGAATTATGCTGACAGTCACCTGTCATTCATTGTCCTTTATTCTGACAACCTCAGGCATTCAGGCATGGATTTATGGGTTTTCCCCCCTTTTGCTTTATTTTTAAAGGGGTTGGGGGATGGGGGAAAATATCAGAGGATTCAGTCCTGAATAGACTTTTGTTTTGCTCTTTCTTTTACCTCTTGACTGTGTCAAATGCACTGTGTCTCTCATGCAGTTTCTCTCTTTAGAGAGCCTCGGCTGGGCCAGCTAGTTAGTATTCAGAGACAAGGCAAAGAGGATAAAATTCTTCTCTCTGCTTGCTGAGACCGCAAATAAGCAATTAGACTAAAAGCAATGTATTGGAGAAAGAAGGCCATCGCAGACATCATTGTTGACTGGAACCTGCCAATATAACTTTAAAATCGTAAAAACTTCCTAGCACGGAGAAATAGTCACTTAGAGGCACATAAGTTGGTTAAGACACTAAGTCGGTATTTGCTACAGACATTTCTGCTGTGTAATGTACTCTGTGAACTGTAAGATTTTCCATTTAATCTTGTTTACTTATTGTAATGAGAAACAAATGGGTGAAATTAGCAATGGTGATAGAAAATTCAACCTTTTATTGTATTGCATGTTATGAAAACATTTTCTAGATTGGCATGTTGCTCCCATTTTCATTTGAGCTCACTTTAAAGGACTGTAATGGAGGTCTGAAGGTTACAAACTGTTTTATGTCTGACCAAGCAATATCATATATCTCTGCTGAAGAGTTATATGAGACATTTAAAACAATATATGCCAGCCTTTTGCTAGGTATCAATGATTGCACGTGAGGTCATTCTTAAGGCTATTCTTCTTCCCTTGAATATCGAGATTGCATCCTGAGGTTCTAGTAGTGGATGCATTTCCTATTCAAATGCTCAAATACAGCTACTCCGTTCGTTACATTAGGATCACCTGATTCCATATTGTGATAGACCAATCTCCAGTGAGCCTTCAAGATTGTCCCAAGTGATGGGAGGTAGCAAGTAGACCTTCCTGATTTGGTGTATTGAACCCATCCCTTTTCCTTTTTCCACCCCCATCTTGCCAAAAAACATTTCCCAAAAGTTGAGAAATGCTAGCCTGATGAATTTATTTTTACATTTTCTAAGCCAGGAAAAAGAAAGGAATCTGGATTATTGACATTCTTTACCGGAACTACAGTAGACTAGAGTTAGCAGAAAAAACTGCTAATCATCACAGTTTTCGTGTTGGAAGCAATTTGCCTATAATTAGTAAGTTGATAAATACCAACAAAATGGGTGCTAAAACGAACAACTCTTGTGCTGAGAGACATTTGACTCTACATTACACTTTGCATTTTTATATATGCAGCATTACATTTTGTTACAAAGAGCGACAACTTTAGTGGCAGCTGAAGCACTCTCATCTGTCTTCTGAAGGAAAGCAGACATACATCTTAATATAACAACTTCTTTTATAAAACATATCTTTTTTTTTTTGAGGAGTAAGCAAGGCAAGGATAAGGAAAGAAGTGCGTATTTTATTTATTTTATATAAAATCGTAGCAAAAGATGGAAGACTTATTTTGCTAGATAATGAAATGCCATAGCACATAAGATTAAAGATTAAAGATTAGAGTCCCCACCCAGGGACTCGGGGTATATTCTTCATTGGTAATACCAAATTCACACTTGTTTGTAGATATTTCTTTTCTGCATTTCGTGTGAAATGATTGTGGTAGGAAATGTTCCAACTCCATTTAGAATCCAGCTCATGACCATTCTTGTTCGATTCAAACAAGGAAATGTGCGTGGTATACCCATACGTGACACAAATGTTTAATCCCAACAAACAAGACATGGTATACTGTAATCTTTAAAACCAAATATGTTTGCATGTCTGAAATGTTTTAAGAGAGCACTAGCTTTTGCGAGAGTCTAAATCACAACAGCTATGCTATACATAATAAATAAAAGAATATGATAGCCTTATCAGTGATATGCTGAAATTCTGACTCTCATTGTTATCAGAAAACATAATATCACAATAAGTTTGATCTATATTATCTGACAGAACAGAAGAGATTATCCTAAAAGAATTGTGAGGGTGTAAATAAAAAAAAAAAATCTTTATCTGAATGTGATTGAGAAAACACTACATCTTTCTAGTGCTTTTTAGAAGTCTGCTGTTTACATCTCTGATATAATTTTAGGAGCATCTTTATCTACAGCCACTTCCTAGGTAACTTGATTAGCACATGTGTCCTTAGCCTAACAGACCATGTGGTAAACGGATTGATCGCTCATTTTCAAGCATCTTTTAATCTAACCCTTAAACTATATTCCTGTACTTTAATACATTCGACTAAGTTTGCTTTCCCTTTCCTTTTAAACAGCACACCTTTGGTATTCCTACATACCGAACAGAGACAGGAAGAGATGACCCCTGGCAAAACAAATGCATGTTTTCCTTCCCCTTTTCAGAACATTCTCTAGTGGGTGGTAAAATATTTAAGCCATTTCAAAGTCATGTAAACTATCCCAAATATGTCAGGGGAAGAAGCAGAGGCTGCAATTCATTATTTTTCTGCAAGGAGTCAACATGAAAGAGAACATTTTAAAGGGCCAAATAGCTTTGTTTTACTTTACAGTTCATATCAGTAATTTCATACCATGAGCATTTTGCTTATTTGAGATACAACATGTCTTTGATCAGTAACAGATTGATCATCATGGAATAAAAAAGCCGAGATTTTGAGGAGGTATATATTGTGGTTATCTGTAGAGCACATGTACCATCTAATTTATTATTATTATTGATAGTATTATTACTTTTATTATCATTATTGTTTTCCTTCATAACCAATGTAGTTGAAGCCCGGGCTTCAACTCATTGGGCCTATCTGGTTTTAATGATGGCTTATTATAAGATGAGATCAAGATTCATTTTGTTAATGTAAATTGGTTCATGGTGTGCTATTTGACAAAAAAAAAAAAAAAAACACAAATAAATGTTTTCACATCGAAATGTAATCTTATGACTCCTTTTTCAAAGCCTTTCTCTTACCTATTTTCCAAGATCAAGAACAAGCTATTTAAAGAGAGTCTGAAAAAATAATAATAAATAATAAATAAATAAATAAATAAATAAATAAATAAATAGAGTCTGAGATTAAAGAGTGAAGCTATGCAACTTGGATCTGGTCCATTTTGCTGCCATTTTTATCACCAATATTATTTCATTTATTATCGGTCCTCTTCTCTCTATAGAAGACTCCGTTTAAGAGATGGTGGTATTTTGCGCATTGGCATTTAACCGAACTGGGCAGAATATGTATTCCTTTGTGAAACAAAGTTACAGATAGCGAGCTGCAAGTGTCTGTCTTTGTGCTTGGTTTAGTCCCAACCTTTTTTTGCCATTCAAAAACAATGCTGACACATGCATGAAATGCCAAATAGCATTAGTGTAATAAAGGAGTTAAACCAAACCCAAAGCACGGTCATATATTAAATTGTTTTTAAAAATACTGACCTAAGCACCTCTATGAGATGTTATTAGTAAAATTTGAAGAAGAAGAAAAAAGACATTTGGAAGTGAGATGTGCTCTCCTTTGTAGCCTGTATAATTGCTGATTTGCCATCATGTTTGCTTGCGATGCCTTTGTCAGATATTATTTCATGTCTCTTTGTCAAAGGAGAGGTTTTGAAGCCTTTTTTTCTGCATCTGGGCAGCTGCTGTTCAGGGCTCAGACCAAGCCTCCCAGGGCTACAGCAATGTGTCCAAAAAGCTTTTGGTAAAAAAATCTTTTAAGCAGGCCCTCATTTCCACTCACCAGGTCAACGCATATGTTTTACCAAAAGAAAAATTCTAACATTTCAACATCGACTTCAAACACCATAAGTGGAACTTAGTGATGATTTTTCATTAAGACTTCGTGTTGAATAACTCTTGCTCACCCCCATACCGGGGGAAATCTAAGGCAACTGTTATGTCACCTTCCCTGGTAAGTGGTGATTGTCGAGAATTTGATGATTTATCAGGCTTTTCTAACAATGGTTGGCATTTCTAAGTAGATACCTCCCAACACATAGTAAGTCCATACAGAGTCAGAGGGAGTAGAAAGAAGTTTATTTTTCCACCCATTTACTTCTTCCTGGGGTGTTAAGCAAAGAGGCTATGGTAAAGCTTTTCATATCAGCAAGCAAAAACGGGAAAAGAAATAACTGTGGAACATACAATAATAGGACTGTTTCCTGCACAAATCCAGCTACTAGGAGAACTATTCAATTAGGCCTCACGGTTACTTTTAATGAGGGTTGTTGTGGAATAAGTGGAAGCATCTGTTACCCATGAACCACCGCAGTGGCTACACAAGAAAACACAGTTCTCTCTTCTATTGATTGGGACTGGTCTTCACGGAACATTCTTATTAGTATGCTTAGAACAACCATGCAAATCTCTAAACCAAATTAATTATTCTTGGCATTCCCCAGAGATAATCCCACAGTCATTTTTTACCAAAGTCAGGGAGCAAGGGAACCCTTTTTCTGTACATATTTTACTATGGTTAGCGATGCCTAATCGTCCTACTGTATGTTGCCCGATTTTACCAGCTACAGTCTGAATTCATTCCCATCCTCTCCTTAAAAGTTTGAAACCCCCTAGTGACAGGAATATTAATGTGCCAACACTGTCATATCTATTTCAGCTCATACATATGCAATGTCTTTGTTTTCAAAGATTTATGTCAGACTTTGCTGAAGTGAGGTATCCTACCATTTTAGATAATAGCATGCCAAAGTGATGTTATCAGCCACATTCAGCACTCACTCAAGCAAACGGGAGGAGCATCCATTCCTTCATGGCTTAAACTCATAGAAACTGTTATTTATCCTTATTTGATGAGAAAATCTTTCAGGGGGAAACGGTGTATTTTTAGGCGAAGATTATGGCCATCCTGTGGATTATCTTTTAATTAAGAATGGATGATTTGTGCCCACTCTGCTGTAGCAAACGTCTTGCTGTTAATGAAGTTTAAAAAGACTTACTTTATTTAATTACAGCTAATCACCAGGGTAAAATGTGGAATTTTCTTTGATCCTACATGTATTGTGGTAATCCCTTTGGCAGATAGCATCTCCTCAAAATATTTTGAGTTTTTTTTGGCGGTCACATCTTAGCAGAAGGTGGAACCACCTTACGCTGAAGGATTTCTTTCACTCCCTCTGTAGTTGCCTACCCTGGCATAAAAATTACATGAAATTTTCTTACAAGTCAAGATGCTCCTTTAGACAGAGAGCGTTGAAGCCTCCCAGTGTTTGAATCTTTTACTTTGTCTAATATCCAGAATAGGGTTCTTTTCTCTTGCTCGATGATTTAATTCAACCAACATTATTGGGCAATGTGAACGTGCCCGGCACTGTGCCGAGCAATGGGACTAGAAACATAAAGAGAACACAGACCCACAATAAACCAACCTCTACAGATGAACTGTGCTCACTTTCTACTGCATGCATTCCATGTGGACATAAATATGCAAATGTGCTTTCAACCCAGCGGTTGCTCTGTCTTTGGTTTAAAACCAGGAATTGCTTCGCCTTCAGTTTGGTTTGTTTCTAATCACCAGAATTTGCTCACTTGAGCCTTCTAAGAAAAAGCAGGGCTCTACTTTTTAGTTTGTCCTTCAATCTCTTCCCTTTGGAATCAAGTACAATATGTTAACCCCCTTCATTCCTTCCTGAATCCCAAAGAAAATTATTTGTAAGAATACATATCAAGCCAGTTCTAATTCTAGGTGATGTCTGTCTCTGACTTTTCATCTTTATAAACACCAACCTTAATCACATCCGCTAAAGGGAAAAGGCAAACCTTGGATATGCTTCCTTTATTTACTCTTCTGATTATAAATTATTTTTTGGAAGTGTGAACCCATCCCCAAAACTAATTAGCATGGTTTACGTTTTTAATCTCAAAGACATCGTCCTGCTTTTCCAAAAAAAAATTACCTTCTTCTCCTTTTTCTGTTTTTATTCTGTAATCTTCTGTCCTTTTGATGCAGACAATGTAGGCTTGTTTGGCATAAAGGCCCCGAAGGGCAAGGTTGGCTCCCTGAGGAAGAGAAGAAAAACTGTCTGTCAGTGGGCGGCAGAAGAGGGGACCAGCCTGACCTACTCCACCCCAACCGCCCACACTCACTCAGAGATGGGGTCACAACAGCATCTGAACAGAGTAGATGGGCTGGTTTTTTTAGAAAACAAAACTTTCCTGGAAAATGACTATGTCTAAACTAATCAAAACGAAAGAAATATAGGTCTTGGTACAACTTTTTCATGACTTTCCAATTGGCTGATTTCAAGAACATAAAAATGAAAACCCAGCAGTACCCCCAAACAGAATCCTCACCCAGGTAAATCATTACCTTTGAAACAATATAAATAATCTATTAACTCATTACTCTATCATTTTCAACTTAAAAAGAAGAAAAAAATCTTCTGGGCAGAACTATTTGCTCACATCTCCAAATATTTTCTACTCTGTTTAACAAATGTGAGTTTCTATGAATTCTTCTGGTTTGCCAGGATGTGAGCAGATTTCAAGTAGGTTTGTTGTGAAATCAGTGCAAGGTCTCTACTTCACACCTAGGGTTCCATTATCACACGGCAATGAGAACTCCCTTCCCACCATCTGCATCTGAGCGCTAGAACAGATCCCGCCCTTGCATCCTTCACACTGCCCCACACCCAGGTGGTAACTGCTCTGCCACTTTACCCAGAACTCTCTGCATCCTAGTAGTAGACATTTAGACTCACAAAGTCATTAAGATTAGAGGAAGTTCTTCAAAAGTGCAATTCATGCCTTAAAAAAAAAATTAAACATTACAAAGTAGGAGAAGCAAAACAAAATTTGTGGTAAGTTCCTGTAATATATTAAACATCTGCAGTTTTGTCTCTATGGGGATGTGGGGTTGTGCTGAAGTCACATCCTGATAACATCTGCACATCACTGATAGCTTTTGCTTTATTCTTTCTGGTCCGCTGATGAGAGATTCTTTAACATCCCTTCAGTCATCAAGACCCCAGTTGAATTTCTTTGCTTGTGACAGCCTTAAAGGTGGTCTCATTTACATTTGCGAAAATGTCACAATATAGAAAGATATTTTCAGTTTGATGTTTCATCCCTTCCTTTTTTTATCCGGATGCTAGTTTTAGCTTTTCAAATGAATGTCGATCTCAAAATAGATTTTCCATGAAATATATTTTGTCTGATTTTTGAAACACCATGTCTACAGCGGAAGATTTTTTTTTTCCCAAAAAAAGTTTTCAACGAGGAATGGCACCTCTGCTTCTGCTTGTACTGCGGGAACAGCTGTGTGCCATGTAGGGGCTAGCTGGTTTGACACCCAGTAACACAGCACGTACCAGCTATTATAAAAGGTCAGGTATTGACAGGATCAGAGTTTCTTTTGCTTCCCTAATGATCTCAATTACATCTGAGCTGAGTAAATAGTCAATAAGCAATATCATTAACATATGTAGAAAAAGCATTTATCTTACATTTCCAAGATGATTGGCAACGCCCTGTGAGGCTCCAGGAGGTCTTTGAGATTCCAGCTGTTTTAAAAGAAGATGGGACCATGAGAAGTAACATTGAGTATTTACCTAAGTAATCCTAACATATCTGAAAGGATTATTTATAATGCTAAATACATCATTTTTGATGCAACCAGCCATCAGTTAAAGGCAATATAGAAGATAACTTTACTGAGACCTATTACTTATAAATTTGAAAAGGATTACTTGGTTTTGAGCATTAATTTTCTTCATCAGTTTAGTGATTTTTCCTTACCTACCTGGAATTCACAGAGTTGAATAAATTGCTTTGCTGGCATTCTTTCTAAGAGTTGAGATCTTATTCATAAAACATACCCTTTTTTAATCTCAAAATATTTAGCATTTTTTTATATCATTTATTTCTAATGTAATCCTATTGTGGTTAGAGAATATACTCTGGACAATTTCCCTTTTTAAAAAAAATGTGTTGATACTTATTTTTCAGTCTACACTATTGTCTACCTTGGTCAGCTTCCCATATATACGTGAAAAGAAAGTGTATCCTGCAGTGTTGGGTGAAATGTTTTATAAAATACTGTTTCAGCCAAGACTATTGACAGTACCAAAAGTTCTCTACCCTTATCAAATTTTTTTGTCTATATGTTCTATCAATTATTAAGAGTAGAGTATTAAAAATGCCCAACTATGATTGTGGATTTAAGTACATCTTCGCTTCACAGATTTTGAGACTTGTATTTGTATTAGACAAATACACATTAAAAATGTCTTCCTGATAAACCGACCCTTTTATCATTATGAAATGCCCGCTTTATTTCTGGCACTACTCCTTGTCTTGAAGTCACTTAGTCTGATATTAATATAACCACACAGTGAGGAAACACAGATTTTATTTTTAAGTGTCTGGCTACATTTGTGGGTCAAATACTTAGAAGGAGTGCATCAACTTACCCGTCACCTTGCATTCCCATAAATATCAACCACAGGGGTGAATTTATCCTTTCACATCTGTAACACATAGCCTTCTAAGACAGGAGCAACTAGGGAAAGAAAAATCAACTAAGTGAAAAATAAGTGAGAATATGATACAAAATAAATCAAAATATAGTCTTTATTGCTCAGAAAACTTCTATCTATGATTTTTAGAATGATTTTAATATCTCCTAAAATTTTCAACTCAGTTATGAGCTGTTGTGAGTTGAATAGCATCCCCTCAAAATCCATATCCACTCAAAACCTCAGAACCTGGCAGCCCTGGTGGCTCAGCGGTTTAGCGCCTGCCTTCAGCCCAGGGCGTGATCCTGGAGACCCGGGATCGAGTCCCACGTCAGGCTCCCTACATGGAGCCTGCTTCTCCCTCTGCCTGTGTCTCTGCCTCTCTCTCTCTCTCTCTCTCATTCTGTGTCACTCATGAATAAATAAGTAAAATCTTTAAAAAACAAAAACAAAAAAACCCCAAAAACCTCAGAACCTTATTTGGAAAGAGTATACCTGATTTTTCCCTACCCCCTTAGATAAAACGTTCTTCTTGCCTTTACACTCACACAGAAAAATATTTTTATAGATTAAAAAAAATAGTACTGTGCAACATGTTCATACTATTATAGTAATTCCGCTTCAAGTTTGGCCAAAGATGTATATTAAATATCAAGTGACCTTGATATACATAAGAGAGAAATCATAAAATTATAATATTGACAACAATACTAATAAAATGCAAATTACTGCTAGAGGTCTTTGAATTTTGTAGGGAACATCTCTTCAAAGTCGATTATCAAGGTAGTGTCTCCAGAATATGTAGAACACAAGTTCCCAAGTCTCAAGAGGCATGACCTTGGCCCAGTCCTCCAGTTTCCAGAAAATTCAAGTTCTTCATATGTAATTGAGGGACATAACAGGCTTTCAAATATAACTTTGAAAGCCTGTCTTGTCAATTTTTAGTTGCACCTAGTAGGAAACAGGCCAGTGTTGCCCTATTCATGCTTTTGCAGTGTTGATTCTTGTTGTTCAGCCTGGTGTAACCTCTGAATGATGAGAAATCTGACGAAGCCTGCTGTCCAGTTTCCTTGCAAATCCATTTTTGGTCACAGTACTTATCAAGTAAAGCTCACACTTCAGTTGCAAGTATGAGTCTGTGTCAGGCATGTAGTTCACATGTCTTTCACCTCATAAGCATTTGGATTAACTTTTAGATTTTGCTCTCATGTGAGTAATTGAGATCCCCTAATGCCAGAACGTGCCAACTACTACTACCATTCCTGGACTTGATTTTGAGGTATTTGGCAAATTTATCCAAGGACTCTTCCATTCTCAGACTACAGCCTATATTTGTGATTCTGTCAAGGCAGTATAAATGCAATTCACTAAAGTTTAATGGGGGATTGATGGTTCTTAACAAACCTACAGACATCCTGGGAGATAAATTACCTGTGTTATTCTTGATTCTTTTAGGAGAACATTTACAACATACGTCTATCTTTTACTGTCACCTTTGGTGATCTTTTCTAATCTAATTAATTTTTGCCTCTTTAGTTTGCGGGTTTCAAACAAAAATATAGATTTGGTTGCAAATTCTTCATTTCTATTGATAATGTCCTTTTTGACATTTTTTCTTTACCAAGTTCCTTTGACCCCATCCACAGTCTCCTGATCTCTTCTTGCTTCTCTGATTACTCTTGATTCTTTCTCTGCATTTCCCTGTTTTTTTCCCTTTCCCCTAAGATTAGGTTTCTTCTCATAGATAGATCTAAGCTTTTTTTTCTTCCTTTTATAGTTTCAACAATGACTTTGGGGACACCTCAGTGCAGATGACTCCCAAATCTATACAATATTGAAAAACTTAACTATTATTTCTAATAAATCTCTTCTACTTATGCTTTATATTTCAACAAGTCTCAAAGCCTCATACATTTCTGAATCACTATTCATTCCCTTACATTCAGCTTTCACATGCTGTATGTAATTTAACCTCCAAATATTTTTTGAAAGCATTCCTTTCTCCCCATTTTTACTGTGAAGGTCATATTGCCAGCAGTGTGCCATATGTCATTCACCCTCAACAAAAAATGTGTATGTGTATATATGCACGTGAAAACATACATGTATTTATTATAAATGTTATCAATATAAAGGATGTGTAGCACACAATTTAAAAATTATAATAAAATATATACTATTCTTTGTTGTAAATTTCACAGATCCAGTTCATTCTTACAAAGTTCATTTATTGATTTTCACCAAACTCTCATACCCAGAGCCAATCAACAATTACAATTGATGACCTAATGAAGTTCTGCTATAAACATTCCAAAACAATAAAGGCATATGTAGGAACTTCACTCATTCAGTAATAACATGGCAACTTCTAGACAATAACATTTTATTTTATTATTTTTTTAAAGATTTTATTTATTTATTAATGAGAGAGAGAGAGAAACAGAGAGAGAGAGAAAGACAGGCAGAGGGAGAAGCAGGCTCCATGCAGGGAGCCCGACGTGGGACTCGACCCCGGGTCCCAGGATCAGGCCCTGGGCTGAAGGCAGCGCTAAACCGCTGAGCTACCTGGGCTGCCCTAGACAATAATATTTTATTAGAAAAATATCCTATGAATTTTTGTGCTATTCACAATGGAATGACTATAGACATGACATATTTTAAGTTTAATCTGCATTATTAAAATTTTCTTCATTACTTTCTTAAGTTGAGACAATAAACACTCTAAAAAATCAAGTCATGATTATAGTATTTGCCAATCACTGTAATGTAAATACTCTGTCATGACTAATTTCAAGCTACCATCATAATGTCACTAAAACTGAGTTAGGAAGAGATGTGCAATACTACAGCACTTTAGCTTGTGTACAATGCAGATATGCATTACCTGAAATGCATAGATAATAGTTAAGTATGAGTACTTTTGAGTATTTATTACCTTTATTTTTAATAGGAATTATTTAATTGGAAGTTCACTTTTAATAATGATTGTGTATAAACACTCACAAAATTCCTGAAAACTCAGCAATTGGCGCTCACTAGCAAGTACAGGCTGACTCCAGAACAGCACTGTCTATTGTACATCTAGCCTGAGCAATGATTTCCTAACTAGTCCTTTTCTTTTCTTATTACGAAGCCATCTTACATATAGTTTTCAGATGACACATAGATGCATGACTCCTATTCAAACATTCAGAATATTTCCCATTCTTAAGAGAATAAAGCCTGAACCTCAGACTGACATTTGGGAATCTAGGTCTGGACCTTCTAAATATCCCTCACCTCTCAACTTCTTGTTATAATTCACTCTGCCCACACTTAAATTCTCACTGTTTCCAAGATACTTTCTATATTCTTAAGCAGTAGTTTCGCCCAAGATTTTTTTCTCTTTCCATCCTTGCGCGTTCAAATCCTATACACACCACAAGATCAATTAAAAATTCAGATTCTGTGTGAATTTTCCCCTCTCTCAATCTGGAAATAACTTGTTCTTTTGCTTCTCTCATCACAGCACTCATTTTTCTACCTTGTATCCACTTTCACTGCATTTTTTTGATGTGTAAGAGAGTATTGTCATTACTGAAAATATATACTTTGTTCTAATGAAACTCAGTTTACAGAAGAGTATAGCAAGGCCACAGTTACAACACAGTATGCTAACTGCTACTGTGAAGGACTGCACCTTAGGCTACTAGTCAAGCAGAGAAAAAGGGAAAAACATTGTAAGAGGCTCAGCCAATTTCGGCAGTCTCCCACCCCCGAAGGAAAAGTCTATCGGATGCACAGATATGGCAGGAGTGCAGGGCACACAGAGGGCAAGAAATGAGGTGTGAAAGCTCGGCAGAAACCTTCTATGGCAACAAGCTGGAACTTCATTCTGTGGGAAATTGAGAACTTTCAAATGATTGTGTTCTCAAGTAACTATCACTTTGACAGCTGTATGGAGGGTGGATTGAAAAGATGAAAGATTAGGAAGGGAAGACCAGACAGAGTCTTTTGAAGCAATTTTGGAAAGAGGACTGCTAAAGCACTGAATTGAAGTAGTGACCGAGAAATGGGAACTTAGCTAAAATTAAGATTATTTAGTGACTGGATGTTTGAATGAGAAGGAAGAGTCAAACGGCCTTCTGGTTTATGTCTTTGTTCAATGGATGGGCAGTGATACCTTTTCCTTAGTAGGTGGGATAATCATATAATTGACCATTCAAAGCTGGACAGGTTTAAGAGCTAAGGAAGATGCAAAAAATAATGGGAATTATAGAATTTTAAAATTATTTTGCTTTGGCTAATTAGCTGTTCTTATTTTATTGGTGGGGCTATGCAGCAGATCTATCCAAAAGTAAAATTTCCAAAATAAAATTATTTCTAAAACAGTACTACTTCTATTTTCATGAGTAGAATATGTCAGTTTGTGTAGACATAATTATGAGTTATATGTGTACCATAACCAAGTCTGCATATATATATCTGCTCCATAACTTTCTTAATCTGTTAAAAACATTGTTTTTACTATGATGCCACTCTACTCCAAATTTCGTTTGTATGATCACCGCAAAAACAAATAGTTTTATTTTCAGTGTTGCCCTTTGTAAAGAATTTACAATTGAATTTCCAATAATGTCATGCATTTCATCTATGACAAAATGCACTTTCAAAAGCTTTACTTCGATTCTGTAAATTGGATGGAAAAAAGTAAACTACTTTTGGAATTAATTTTCTACTTGAAATATCTGATGACACTGACATAAAATTGACATCATTTAACTCTTTAAGGAGTTTTTCTCCTAATGGGTCAAAAATAAAAACAATCACTTCATTTTTTTATATACAAAATAAATCTTGGGATCAAAATAAATGAAACTAATTGAGATGAGCAGTCATCTGATCTAAATGAAAACTCATGTCAAAGAGTAATAGATAAACATATTGACTATATAGGTAAGTGTTAAATAATTTACTTTGGACTCAGTCTCTAAAAGACATTTCTTTTTTACTATATACACTGATGGTGCCTAGCAAATTGTCATCTTCTATTTACATGTACAGTTATGTCCCCTGAGGACAGTGTATAGTAAATGTCAGCTAACCTTTTGTGCAAGTTAGTCAACATCAAAATATCTTGACGATGATAAACCAATATTTAATTGTTCAACAAACATGCACTTTTGTTTTTCAGTTTAATTTTTTGCTTGAAAGGAAGTATATTGTGAAATAGAAAAGTATTACCAAAAATAAAACAATTGAATAGTTACAGAGTTGCATAATACAATAAATATCAAAATCACTTTAACAAGAGTGTATCAATTATTATTTATATTTTCTGTGGCAGGCTGTGCTCAGCCTTTATTACCTGCTTACATTTCATGTATACACAATTTATAGTTTCCCATTTTCCCACTGACTCCACTGATAGATGACTGCACATCTCACAGGTCTCTGTATGGGCCCTGGCACAACTGGTTTGTATGCTGAGTACCATCAGGGGCATCAGAGTATAATACCCCACTCATTACTCCATGGACACCACATGCAGTTAGCTACTTCAGATGAAATGGAAGGTTAGCCACACTGCCTCTGGAAAAAAGCTAGGAATAGAGAAATGGTTTATCACTGGTAATTGAATGAAAACTCTGTTCACCTTGCATATTACTACCCATTATTGGATGAGCCCATGGCAGAAGCTAGTGGAGTTCTACTAAAGTCCTGTAAGACTAGTTTAATTCAACCATTAATAATATTCTGCTAAAAATAAAACGTTGGAAACAAACAGAAAACTAGACAAGATGCTGGGCCAACAGGAACAAATTTAACTGTTCAGGAAAACTGGGATGTATAGTCGCACTAGTAGCAAGTCTTCCTCCAATGGCCAAATAAATTGATTTGAATTCCCAAATTACATCTTGTTTTCAGACTATGTGTGGGCACACATTTTATTAATGTGTGATATTGTTGGCAGTTTTCAGATTTTAATTTTCTATTCCAAATTCCAAGATGTCCTTTTCGTATCCATATTTTTGCCTTTAATGAAACTGATTTGCCAACATTCACCATGGCCTTTACCGTGTATTTGAAAAATATGTATTTGTTTTTTCATGTTCAAGGATATTTGAAGAGGGACAAATCTTGGAGGGAAGATGATTTCAGTTTTGAGCATGTCAAAAGTGAGGTATCTAAGAGACGCGAATGAAAAACTAAGTAAGAAGACAGATATGTGGATCTGAAGCTCAGGAAAGGGCTCTATGCTAAAAATACAGATTTGGGAATCAAACTTATAAGAGGCAATTTGAAAACACAGGTGTAAGTAGCATGTCTGCAGGGAAACTGAATAGAGAAAGCTCAGGCATAGAACACTGAGGAACAATATATATAATTTTATATATATAAAAGGCCCTATTACTGCAGGATCCAATTTCAGCCTGGTTATTTACCAAGTCTGCCATAAATCACTCAGAAAGAACTGTTCTATCTAGGTGTGTCCTCCACAGTCATGGTTTTCCACATAATCTTACTCCTGGTCACAAAGGTAAAGCCACCTCTTGGGAATGAGGATCTATTCTGCGCCTATTAGAATTATAAACAGTTAAGAAGTGTAACTGGATTGTAAGATCTAAACTCCAGGGTGGGAGAACAGCCATATTCTCTAAGTGAGGAGGGAGAACTCAAATGCAAATGCAAAGACGTAACATATGGCAAGTGACCACTTTCTGGGTTTCCTGCTACAGACTTTTCTGTTCTTGGTTCCTATTTAATTTATTTTATAACTGTCAATCAAGTATCTTATACAACTATTAATCAAGCACTATTCATCATGTGCCAGGTACTGAGATGGTATTGATGGCCCCAGTAATAAAGGAATAAATTCTGTGGCCTCTTGAAGCATCCCTTCCTGAGGTTTGTGTATACTCTCTTGCTTAGAATGCCATATATCCTTATAATAAATTTCCCCTGGATTCAATGTTAGCTTCAGCTGATTTCTATTGATAGAAACCAAAAAGCCCAAGCTTTTATATGGCTAATATTTGTATCTTCCTCAAAAGAAACCCTGGTAGCTTATGCTTTATCTCCCATTGATACACAATAAATGTTTGTGTCATTAGTGACTGAATTAATTAATGAATGGATTGCTATCTAGTTTTAAGAATTCCTGAAAGCCCATCCTAACTCTAGCAATAGATTCTAGGAGCAAAGCATTTTGTGGCAAAAATGTTGCTTTCTGCTCCCCACCCCCATCCCAGCATCCTATCAGGAATCTAGCCTACTTATAATCAGACCTTCTAGTTTGTTTTTCTTCAGGAAGAACAAAATCCTTTAGGCTGAGAAATCCTGAAAAGCAGATTGACATCAAACTTGTTTGCATGTTCCAAAGTAAGCATTTCAAACATGTGGCTCTGCTTGGTTTCCTATGGAAAAGGCAGATCCCGTTTCTTGCTATATGAATTTATCGTTAGCCATCTTTGAGGATAGCTTTGTACAACAGTCCCCATCTCATGCTTTAACTTGTGACTTACCCTAAGACTCCACACAACATGAGATGCTGCTTCATACCTGCATTCAGATGTCAAATGTAAACTGAAGGTAGCTATTGTCTCTTCTCTGAAGAATCTGTAGTGTAATACCCCGTTCTTCAAACATAATCGCATAACTGATTAATCATCTGTAGATTATATTCTTTGACTCCAACTCCAGTGGAACTGAATTGAGACTGAGTTCCACATTCGGACTGGTGAGAAGGTGATTGAATCCAGGAAATTTCAATGTTGTCTTCTAGGTTCCTGGCCTTCTGTTTATGTTCCTCTTTCTCCATCTCAATGGCAATTCCATCCACACTGAAAAAGCATTGAATTTTCTAAGTTTCTTTCTATGATATTCCCCACCACACTCACTCATCAAAAAGGAAGAAATCTAATATCTGCCATTTATAGATGTTAACTGATTGATTGACTGATGACACTTGCGTGTGAATGAGATTCTGTAAATGCCTAACCATAGTCAGGCTTGTGTATTTTAAGCCTTTTGTCTCTAATTATGGAATGAAAGACAGTATTCCTGTTAAAGCAATTTCAGGCATTTGCAAGAAGAAAGGCTAGAATGTTTCTACAAGGTAGGGCCTACACTAAAGGCAAATCCGTTTGACTCCTCTTAGGATAATTTACATGCATTCAGAAAGAACATGAGGCCTCTCCTTGAAATGGCCTCTTAATCATTTAACAATGGGTTCAGAAGGGCCTTTTAGATGCTGGTTCCTGGGTACCTGGTTACTACTGTTTTCTGACTTCTCTGTAAGCCTATAGCCATCCTGCCCAAAACAAGTGTTTTGTAATCATCACTTCTATAGGAGCTTCACTTGATTCCAGATCAGGTAAGACCATGGGGTTAAAAGGCAAGGCTACTAGAACACAGTAGGTAATAAGAAGAAGGAGCCAGAGGTAGGCTATGGTGTGAGTTAAGACCAGTATTCAGCACCATGATCAGACTCAAAACAAGCTTCCAATTATAAAATAAATAAATCACAGGGATTAAATGTACAGCATAGGGAATGTAGTCTCTAATATTGTAATAACATTGTAGGGTGACAGATGGTAACATTTAATCAAGGTGAGCACTGAATAATGTATAAAATTATTGAATCACTATATTGTACACCTAAAACTAACATAACACTGTATGCCAACCATACTTCAATGAGTATACATTTTTTTAAAAGATGGTGAGTGGAGATTTCAACTCTCTGGATTAATAAAATACTCAAAGAGCCTGAAGCAAACATCGGGCAGAAATGCAAGTCTCAGCAGAAGGATGTAAAGACACTATCTTAGGGACATCTGAGTGGCTCAGTGGTTGAGCCTCTGCCTTCGGCTCAGGTTGTGATCCTGGGGTCCTGGGATGGAGTCCTGCAGCAGGCTTCCCATGGAGAGACTGCTTCTCTCTCTGCCTATGTCTCTACCATTCTCTCTGTGTCTCTCATGAATAAATAAATAAAATCTTAAAAAAAAAGATACTATCTTAAGGATGAGAGTCATCCCAGGCAAAACTGTGGTCTTTGTGAAGGAAATGGCAGATTGAAAGTGCTGCTTTGGAAACCAAGACTAGATAAATCACCAAGATACTAGTCCCAAGAAATAGTTATCACCCTTGGACTAAGGCAAAAAGCTCCCCCACTCTAATTCCTGTATTTTAGAGAACTCTTTTGGGGCCTTCCTCCAGCCATGCTACTTCCTGTGGAGCAAGGAGTATACTATGCTAAGAAGACATACCCATCTGAAGCCTGTAACCAACCTTCTAAACTCTGCTCACATGACCCTGAGTTTGCTTCTAGGACCTGAATAGCCTAGGCCCCCTTTCCTTGTCCATTTTCACAGTAACTAACAGCATCAGCTGTATGGGCACCACAAGACTACAAGGTAGCTCTGGGGAAGAAGGGAAAGTGGACAGAACTTATATGCAGACATGCGGCTACAATACCCACCCACGTGTACAGAAGATCTCTTCAAGGTGCAGAGTGAAGCTGGAAGTGAAAAGAGTAGGGAAATAGCCAAGGGGACTTCCATTTGTACTCTTGGCTTGGTGCTTTTTGACCAAAGAAAAAATTGATCCCAAAGCATGTGGTCTCCTTGAACATCTAGGTAAAAAATTAAGAAGTTACAGATCAAAGGTTAGTGGACTCCAAAGGTAAAGATTTAATACAGCATTCTATTACTCTTCCTCTCATAGCTGATGGATAAATTACCCTACTCTATGTTTGTTTGGTTGTTTTCCAATCATTGCCCTTCCTAAAAGAATAACCATCATTTTCAAATGTATAGGGTTTTATTTATTTAATTAGTGCTGAATGTGTTTGAAAAATTCCAATTTAGGGATTGCAAATTCAAATACCTAAGGGTTCAGGAGTGGGAAGAGCCCATGGTAACTTTGGGGTATAGGAATCATCCAATGGTGTCTACATTTTGAAAACAAATGAACAGGGGCACCTGGGTGGCTCAGTGGTTCAGCCTCTGTATTTAGCTTAGGTCGTGATCCCAGGGTCCTGGGATCGAGTACTGCATCGGGCTCCCCACAGGGAGCCTGCTTCTGTCTCTGCCTACGTCTCTGCCTCTCTCTCTCTGTGTCTCTCATGAATAAATAAATAAAATCTTTAAAAAAAAGAAAACAAGTGAACAAAAAAGACAATTTGAAGACAGAAAAAAACATTAAGTGAATGGGAAGAATTTAGGCCCACTAGCTTGCAACCTCTAAATAAAACTTCTTCTTCTTGACTTCCTAGGATATATCCCTATGCTTTCTTTGGTATTTCTGAAAATAAATTTTTGTTTAAAAAAGAGGGTTTATTAGAACATATGTTTTTATTAATTAGCATAATGTAGGAATTGTGTGCTTAGTTTACTGTGTTTCTCATTACTAAATCTACCAGAAAAAGAATATATGTTTAACAAGAATGTTGTTCATAATCCTATATCTATCTGTGAGATACTATGCTCTATATGTCCTAGAATTAGTCTGTATAAAACAAATAGACACACACAAACCTCTCCTTGCTTTGATATAAATGGTTTTCCCACAAGTAACATGGGTATTTGAAATCACATAAGATATTTAATATATAAGACCAGTCACTTAGCAAGTTGGGTCTTAGAAAAAATATAAGGAGTACAATTATTAAGAAATAAAACCAAAACTTAGGATCCAAACCAGATATATACAACAAAGTTAGTGTTGCCAATTTGAAATTAGTCACTTTAGGAAGACACGTATTCCACTGCTAAGAATATTTTTGGAAATCCTCTTTTGGGAATTTTTTGGATACTTCTGGTACAAATCCTTTGAAATATCCTTAGTGATGGTGGATCTTCACCAAATGAGGTCAGATTTTATTTTTAGAGAGAGCAAAAAGCCAATCAAAGCCAAGTCTGCTGTATGAAATAAGTGATCAAGCTGAGTTGTTCCACTTCTAATCAAAATCAAAGCATGCTTATAAATCCCAGAGTGCTGTGTTTATGTGGCTTTAAAAGTTTCTACTGGCATTGAAGACAATTTTAGATAAAAGTTACAAATATGTCCAGAGTATCATTAGAATATGTGATTGGTTTCCTAAGATAAAAATTTTTAAGAAAAATCACACTTGGATGGATAGATTTTAACATACATACATTTTTTAAAGTAGAAAAAGACATTTTTTCCTCACACTAGATATCAAAATGAATTCTGGGTGAATTAAAAATGTGCTTTTTAAGTTAAACCATAAAAATCTAGAGGAAATTATAGGTGTTTGGCTGAAATCACAGTAAAAAAGAGCCCATAGCGAATATACTGATATAACTGATGGTTGAAAAACTAATATGTCTGAAAAACAATGTAAAAGACAACATATGGAATAAAGAGGTTTAGTAAATTCACACTTTCTAAAAATGGGATACTTTTTATATTAGAAAAAAAAAACTCGCTATATTCAGTAAAAACAAAGCATCAGTCTCTAGACTATGGGAGCATAAACTGGCATGACTTTCCTCTAGAACAATTTGGTCCTATGTAAGAAATGCCAGAAAAGCATGCATTCTCTTTGACCCAGTAAGTTGTTTTGTAAGAATTTATTTTAAGAACATCATTATGAATCCACAAAAAAAAAATTTATACTCAAGTTCTTTGTACTAGTGAAAGAGAATAATGTAATCTTACGTCCAACTATAGAGGATTATATTAGTAAATTTTGGCATTTCTATATAATAGAACAAATAATGACAGGTAAGTGTTTGTAATATACAGGTTGTCAAACACTAACACATCTACAGCCATTTTATTTCCTTAGACAGACATTCACTCTATTTTCAAATATTCTTAATTCAATCAATCATTTAATGAGGAACAGACCATTGGCATTGTGTGTGTGTGTGTGTGTGTGTGTGTGTGTGTGTGTGACAAATCTCTGCTTTTGAAACACTCCTATGCTGGCTATGTTGGAAGCTCTTCATTTCTGGATAAAGTGTTCTCTCTCTTCATGGAGTGTTTCTCACTAGCAATGCCATACACTTTCTTGGAACAAAGATGCACAAGAACATTGCTTCTCACACAGAGCTGCCTTCTTTGGTGGGCACATTATGTTGTTTTACTTTTTCCTTTTAAGAGACGAGATTTCTGCTTTGGGAGACATTCAGAGTAGGTGATTTAAAGCTTGTATTTATCACTTCAGGAATTTAGTCTGTTTTTAATGACAATTTAAATCATAGAGAACACCACCACCCAATCTACTCATACGCTTTCTAGACCAGATGACCACTTAAACTGTATCTTTCTGCAGATCTTTGCACCTTTTCACATGTGTTTTCTTTTAGTCACATCTAAGAATATGATTTTGATTCATTTATTTTAGTGTGTGAAAGCTAGAGCTCCATCATATTTCAGGCTTGTTTAATAGCTTATAGGGGTTAAAATATCTTCAGTGAAATAACTATTCAGCTACATAACAGAGGGTATTTTCTGAGTATTTGAGAAGAAAATCCCCCCAACAAGGACCTTGTAGACATGTCAGTACATCTCAATTGTGGGAAAAAAAAAAAAAAAAAAAAAAAAGATTTTTTAGGCTAAAAAGAAGCTATTGAAAAAGGGATGATACTAAAATACTGGGGACTTTTTAAGGTTCTATTTTTCAAAGATCACATTTTATATGATTTTTCAAAAATGCTGATAAAATCATTTTAATCACTAGATTTACATTGTTGATTCAAGAGGAGTTAAAATGCATACCACGCCTTTGATTTACTTACTAAAGCTCTAGAAAATTAAGGAAATTATTTTGAATTACAGTTATATTTCTCACATTAGTCAAAACTGATTTCAGAAAAGTATAGAACAGACATTAAAGTATGGACTTCAGGGATCCCTCGGTGGCGCAGTGGTTTAGCGCCTGCCTTTGGCCCAGGGCGCGATCCTGGAGACCCGGAATCGAATCCCACGTCGGGCTCCCGGTTCATGGAGCCTGCTTCTCCCTACGCCTGTGTCTCTGCCTCTCTCTCTCTCTGTGTGACTATCATAAATAAATAAAAAAATTTAAAAAATAAAATAAAATAAAGTATGGACTTCAGAGTCAAACATAATAATCCATTGGAGCCATGGTCCTGCCACATATTGTCTTACTTTGGGCAAACTGTTATATTTCTTTCAGGTACAAAGGTATAAGGATACATATCCTGAAAGTTCATTAAAAGATAAATAAAATGGAAAAGACTTTGTAAAGTTCTTGGCTGATAAGAAGCAATAAATTAATGGTGATTAGTGTTTCTACTACTAATATCAGTTAGTATTAGTTTTTTAACACCAACTTTAACACTCACTAAATATCACAGTAGTCTCTTCTCCTGCACTGCCCCACACCAAATTATGTTGTCTCTACAAGATCCATTCAATTCTAACTTTTTCCTAACACTTCCTTGACTTTTCTGGCATTTGTTAATCTAGTTTCTTCATGAGTGTTTCTTACGCCTTAGCCCGCATGAATCGTAAACCTCCAGAGATCAGATTAATGCCTTCTATTGTTTCTGAATTGCTTAAAACTTATTTATTATATCCTTGTTCTGGTTATTTATTGCTATATAATAAATGCCAAAACTTCATACCTTCTTATTATGTCTTGTGATTTTTCTGGATAAAGAATTTGAACAGGGTTTAGCCAGGTGGTTCTTCTATCTCATGGGATGTTGACAGTCACTGTGAAGTATTCAGGTGGTATGGATTGGTAGGGAGTGTCAAAGATGACTTTGCTCACATTCTGGTGCTTTGGTGTGGCTGATGGAAAGATTGAGGTCATCTGGGACTGTTGACAGGAAAGCCAATGCCTACATGTAGAGTATGTGTGTTGTCTCTCCTGCATGGTGGCCTCATAACGATTGCTGGGGTTCTTACATGTCAGCTGAGGTCATCAAGTATGTGACCATATAGGACTAAGAAGTCTTGTGGCATCATTGTTATTGGCTGAAACAGTCACAAGCCCACCTAAATTCATGGGAAGTAGTCACAGATCCCAAATTTTGATGGGAGGGATGTCAAAGAATTTGCATTCGTGGTTTAAAACTGCCACAATACCCTTTGATATAAAGAGTCCTCTGAGAGTAGATTCTAGGTCTGGTCATATGTATATCACCAATGATGTCTTATGGATCAGAATATATTCAATAAAGAAAGGAACTATAAGGAATAAGCTTTTTAAAAGTTAATTAAAAACTTAGCCATTGTGGGGCACCTGGGTGGTGCAGTTGCTTAAGCATCCGACTCTTGGTTTTTAGCTCAGGTCATGATCTCAGAGTAGTGACAGGATTGATCCGAGTATCAGACTCTAGGCTCAGTGATGAGTCTACTTGGGTTTCTCACTCTTTCTCACTCTGCCCCTCCTGCTCATGCTCTCTCACTCTCACGTAAATAAATAAATCATAAAAAACAACAACAACTAGACTCTGTTCATATTTTCCATAGTTAAGAAAAATCTAATTATTTTGAAGTTTTTCATACCAGAAGCTAGCCTTACTAAAATTCACTACCATGAAATGAGTACTTCCTTGTAACTGTCTCCTGAGTCTTATGAATCTATCTCAATCTCTCTTCTTTTTCTTTTCTTGTGAATGTGTGTCTGTTGTATGATTCAAAGTCAGAAGATGTAGTGTTTTCTACTAACAGCTCTGTGTAAGCCACTTCTTTGCCTCAGAGCCAAATTTCCACTTTTGTGAGAATAATAATGACAATGATAACAATAATAAAATGAAAGTAGACATTATTTAAAGGTTCCATAAAGATCTAGAACTCTCCAACTGTGGGTTTACTATTTTTATAACAGCAAGCAGGAGAGAGCCAGAGAGTGGTAGAAATATGGCAGGTACTGGAGACAATAGGACATGGATTTTTGTTTCAGACCTGCCATCTGTTAGTAGTGTAAACTTGGAGGATGATAATAGTTTCTCTACTAAGTTTTCAAGGTCATGGTGAATTTGGTGGGATAATATAGATGAAAAATCTTGAGAAACTATAAAGAGCTGCATGGTTGGGAAACATTCCTCACCCTTCTTAAATGGATGAAGAGAAAGGAGCAGGTTGTACTAGATGTTGAATAGCTTCTGTTCTTACACGAAACAGTTTGGAGCACTTCTATGAACATGCATCTCTGCTGGAATATCCACCTCCAGAATCTGCAACTAGGCCCAGCCCATGTAAACATCACCCCCTTTTCTTCCTTGGAGGCTGTATTTCTAATCATTGAAAACATGCATATTGCCAGGGAAAGGCACTGATAATTCAGCCGCCGAGCCAGTATAGAGAAGTTATTCATTACCGGGTTCAATCCAAGGTCAAAAACATCAAACTCCAACCATTAAGCAAAATGGTGACAGGCATGGTAGTGATGACCCAGAGTGAATATATTGCTCATAGGAAGCAAGGTCAGGAATACAGCAGGCCTGACAAAGGTTGCCGAGTCAAAGTCAGGAACAAGCAGCCTATAGTCCAGAGGTACATGTGAAACAACATGCTCCAGCTAGACTAGAGGAGGGCAGGAAAGGGTAGGCCGGCCACCAGCCTGTCCTTTTCCAGGCGAGGAAGCCCTCAATATCTAACTACATGTACAAATTTTGTTTCTGTGCTTCAAAACTCCTTCCTCTTCAGGGTCTAGACCTCCTTACCCTGATAAGTCTGGGGAAGATATAGAAAGGGAGACACTCTATCTTTCCTGCTGAAGATGGCAGTTTGTTTGGGCCTCTAAAGCTCAGAGCAGGGTCTGGGATTACTCCTTGAAATCCGTCTCCTCTTCAGTCAGCTTCAGCCTCACTACTCTTTGAGCCAGATTACACTTTAACATTCCCTTTGGAAGGATGCTGAATCTAGTAGATTTAAGGACTGTTGAATTTTTTAGAAGTCAGTGCTTGTGCTCTCAGTGATGAGAATAGTCTCCTAACTTGTTTCTTTGTCTAGGCTTCACAAAAAACAACACTTGTATCAGGGCAGCGTATAAAACACAAAGCTCTGTGTGTAGTTCCTACACTGAAGAGAACTGGAATAGTTTGGTTGTAGGGCTACACTGTGCCATAATATATGAAACTGCTGTAAGGAGTGGCTGATTCCAGCATCTTACTCTCCACTGAAGTGGCTACAGACACCCACCCAGATACCAAAGTCAGGAAAGGGTCATGCTCCGCCTTGCTTTTGTTTAAGACACCTTCTGGAAGCCCAGTTCTTGCCGGCCACTGCAAAGAACTCTCCTGCAGCTCTGGGTGTCTGGGAAATGCCTGTTTCATTAAGGATCCTGAACCCTATCATGTTACACTTCAGAAGTAGTGACCAGCTTACTTAAAACAAAGAAGCTTTGACCTTTCTCCCCTTCTGAAACCAAAAACAGATGAAGTTAAAGTGACTCATTTCCGGCTTTAAATATGCTCTAAAAAACATTTTCTCAAGTAGTTTTGGGCCTCTGGGTTTGGGGGGTTTTGTTTGGGGGGGAGGTTGCTTTTTCTTTGCTTTATTTTTACATAAATATATCTCATATCCTGCTTGTCAAGGTCAACCTATTTATTATTTATATCCATGTGTAGCCCACTATATATATTTTTTTCTTTTGGCTTTCTTACTTTCTTCCTTTTTTTTTTTAATCTGCGTTGTTTATAACCATGACCCTTGATCCTCCAAGTCTTAAAACAGCTTGGCTTTCAGCAGCTAAATCTGACAAGGTCAGCATTTTTCTGTTTATTCTGAGAATACTATTTACCCTCTGGGGTTTTTAAAAGCAATTCTGTAAAACATCACTTGGAAAAAGTTTGCAGCATTCATAGAGACTTCCATAAAGTCAAATCACCATAAATGACAACCTCTTACTCTGATTTTTTAACTCTGGGACAATCATCACTACCTATTTGGTGCCTAAGCAATTGCACTAACCAAAATTTCAAAAAAAAATTAAATTACAGATTTAAAATAATCTCAGTTTGTGTCCCTTCTGGCACTTGCCTCCTTGAATCAAAAAGCTGGTCAAATAATTCTTGTGTGTTGCCCTTTAGGAAAATATTTTCCATTAGGAATTGTATGATATGTTATACTGTTTAAGTCATAGATTAGGACAAAAAGAGGAAGTGGGTCTTTTCAGTAGCCAAGCTATAGAACAAATCTACTTTTGATCCAAAGGTAAGTTGTGAAGCAATGGGGATCATAACTTGTACTTAGAGACAAAAGCTATTTCTGAACTGGCAAAATTGAAAGTGTCATTTTTGAAAGGGGACTAGCTTATTTGTCCAAAGCTCAAAGATAATCCATCAGGCCTGGCTACAGTCCTTCACTGACTAGGGCTAGGGCGCACCCCTTTGCTTCGGCAGAAGCCCCTCAGATCCCAACAGCCCTCAGGATCAAGCTGCAAACACAACTTTCTGGCTATGCAGCTTCAGTAAAGAACATGTCTCTGCTGCAAACAGACCGCCCACCAATAGGCTTGCTGGTAAACCAAAGTATGTAATACATTCAGATCTCATTAAGAAGTTTATTCACTAGACTGACAGGAGAAAACATTTAACTCGAGCAAATGCACTGCTAGTTAGAGTGCACTGCACTAGCAAGCAGACCTCTTTTTGGTGGTGGATGAGGGTCGGAAGGGGGTGAGAGGACACTGGGGCCTTTGGGAATGTTTTGTGGTTTCTTCAGGAAGAGTACGGATACTGGAAACTCTGGCTCAGGATAATCAAAGGGCAGGTGGTGCCTGGGAGGATAAACACTGCTAAGTCTGCATTTATTCCTTTAGCCCTAACTGTACATTAATTCAATAAGAAGCTCTAATAAAATAATGCATTTTTTTCAAAATGCTTAGCTGGCATTTCGGGTGGAGTGGGCAATTTTTATTCTTAACCAAGGAATGCATCTTGAAGGAATTGGTGAATCAAGTCTGCGCTGTAGGCTGCTCTGGCCTCCAGGGGTCACCCTTCCCTTTAATGACTCCACAACAATACTCTGAGACCCCACCCTGAGAGACTTTGGTCTTTTAGCAATTTCTTGTGCCCTAGTAACTCTGAGAATCCCCGAGATTGCTTTTATGTTCAAGAATGTGTGCTGGTTGTCACTTTCCCCCTCAGCCAGCCATCTGTCTCTGTCTGCTGCCACACCCTCTGCCTGCAACCTCTTGCTGCCTGAATCTGACTCTGCCATTTCTGCTCCCTTCATGCCATTTGGTGCCAAGTGTAGACACGGGCTTATCTCCGTTTTTCCCCAGAGCACAGGCAATAGCGAGCTGAGCTATTTAGCAAAACTTCACTGAAGGCTTAGGGATAACAGAAGGGAAGAAATTGCAAGGGAAAAATAAAAAGAAAGAAAAGAAATATAGGACAGGCTACCACTAGATTTGTAGGACTCTCCCCCAGAACGTGTGTACCTCCACAGGGATTCCCTACTAAAATCCCTTTTATACACACACATACACACACACACACACACACATACCCTTCATGTTGCTATGGCTAGCTTACTTCTCTCTCATCTGGAATCAAGACCCTCAAATCCTCTGTGATTGCCACAGAGGGGAATATTTATTTTCCTAAAAGGAAACCTGATGTGATCTTCAAAGAATATAATCCTCTATATTATCATATATGCCAGCTTCTCTCTGAACATTCTCATTCTTTCCAATGGCTCAAACTTTCTCAGAATAAAATCTTTGCTTTATCTTACTCTATTTATTTTAATCAAGAAGCGGGGGCAAGGAGTTGTATGTTTAAAAGGCAGGATGTTTCTGGGTTCTACTCATTCATTTTCAATCAAATATTGGCGTCCTCCTGAGTACCCCGTTCCACTAGGGAGTTATCCACTAAAAAGAAGCACCCAGTATGATTTAAGGAGAGGTTCTGGTGGCTTGAAATCACTCAGAATCAAAAGAAATAAGTGAACAGCAGAGTCCTAGGCAGACAGGGATAAGGCAAGAACTGGATTCTGGAGGCTGACAGATTTTAGATGGTGTAGAACAACTGAGGAACTGTTAGGAATTAGACACGATGGTGACACTTCTGAGGGAAAAGCAAAGACTAGACAGATTGGGTATGGAGAGGCAGAGGATGGAAAAGAACACTGCAAAACTGATCTCAAACTAGGATTTTTAATATACTGTGTCTCCTCAGTGAGATGGACTTTCTTGTTAATGGCTGTAGAGTGATCGGAAAACCCAGGAGGACTAACTCTGAGCTAGCCAGGGGCAAAGACCAGAGACATGAAATAAAACCTCTGTGAGGTCTGCCATTGTACTCTCACCTGCCCTCTTCTCTAGGGACTTAAATCAGACATTTGGGCAGGGCAATAATTTGGTGCCCCTGCAAACCAGCGTAGTGAAAATATTTGTTCACATTGATTCAAAACAGGACCTCATGGGATGCCTGGGTGGCTCAGTCAGTTAAGCATCTGACTTCAGCTCAGGTCATGATCTCAGGGTCCTGAGATCAAGCCCCACATACGGCTCTGCACTCACTGGGGAGTCTGCTTGCCCCTCTCCCTCCACCTATGCTCCTCCCCACCCTCTGTCTCTGTCTAAAATAAATTAATGAATCTTAAAAAAAAATCTTTCCCTTATGAGGGAAAGATTAAGAAGGAAGATTCCTGTTAGTGGCATTTCACATCAATGACCCAAATTTGAATACTTCACTCAGTAAATCAAAGACATTTCTGAGAAGATATTCTGGTGACTAGCTATTGTATTTGATCAGCTCATCTTCACGCCAAGTAGACTTTCAAAGTATTTTTCCCTACAGTATATAACTTTTCCTGGACGTTTTCCAATAAACTGAATTTGCCATCTTGTTAATTTCCCAACGATGTTCCTTAGAGACAGGGGACTCGGGCACCATCTAGCTGGTCCACCTCTCAATGCGAATTTACCAGCCTCATGGCACTGCCACCTGGAGCTACTGACATCAGCACCATTGAACACAATGACTCATGCCCTACTTATCGGCGTGATAGAAAACAAATGGTACATTTCGGAGCATAGGATCTTTCCTCTTGAGGACAACCACTAAATATTGTTGAGTTGAAATGAATAAGAAATAGTGGGTCTTAGAGGACAAGGAACAGTAGAAATGGAGGCAAAGATACAGAAGATGTAAATCCAAAATGTGCGATAAATCAAATGAAGTTTGGAGCCATGTCTTTGAGCTACCATGTCTTAAGAAAACATTTAAGAAATTTCCTGAGAATATGCTCCATTCTAGCTTATGTAACAAAAAGAACTTGGGACTTTGCAAGCCTGCCATTTCATTAACATGTTTTGCATGAAAACTTCCACTTGGTTTCTTTATACTCACTTTCAAAATGAATATATTCTTCTGCATTAACATTTTATATAAAATCATGATCTAGACATGTACATGTACTGCTAAAATTAAATCATCAATAATCACTATCTAAAATGAATTACATTCCAAAAGCTCTGGCTAATGATTTATCTCTTCGTCATGGAACCGATCTCTATCAGATTGATTTATGTAGCAGCCAATCATGTTTCAGTAAACTGCAGCATGCACATGCATCTTTAAGTGATGATAAGCTGTGACTGTCCATTTATTTGTACAACACAGCAACAAAAAAAAAAAAAAGGAGAAAGAAAGTCCCAGCCTCTTTCAAAAGCTTCACACGGTGACCAAATCCTCTAAGTAGTGATAATAGCCAATTCTATGTAAAATTTCAGAACAACTGATATAGTATCAAGCATATACAAAAACATTCACAAAAACAGTAAACATTAAAATGGTGACATTTGATATAGAGAATTCTTTGCCTTTGCATGTTTACATTATTTGCTTTGATAGCAAGCTACCTTTTTGCACATTTACATTATTTGCTTTGATAGTAGATGCTTTTGTTAGTTGTTGAAGTGATTGACAACCTCATGCTGTTCTATTTAATTGCCTTTTCTGCAATGCAAGTTTCTGTGTTTAGAAGACGCTGTTTCATAAATAAATCCAAAGTGTGTGTGTGTGTGTGTGTGTGTGTCTACTACAGAGGTTTCGTTTCTCAAGCCAATTCTGTAACTATTCAGCTACAGCTGTCGCCATATTTATCTGTATTTACATTAAGGTTCATTCTCATCCTTCAAGGTTTTTGCCTTTCCTATGGTTAAGGAGATTAATGGATCTCCTTAAGAGAATAAAAGCCTTTTCATAGAGCTCTTCATATTTAAGGGAAGAATGAGGTATCGGACATACAATGCTTTAGCAAAATATGTAAAAAGCTCCAACTTTCAAGGCTTAAACAATTATTCCCCTCAACTCTTTCAAATATGTATAACCTATAAGAATTTTGCATTCTGTCCAAGTTTACATACTAGCCCTTGTATTTGTTCTCTCAATTAATAAAGCCCAAGTAGCAAACTTTATCCAGTTAACAAAATCTAATATAGAAATTCTAAAGGGTTTGTCCCATGATGATTTTAAAAATCTTCTCTCATTGTAAGTTTCATTAACATTGTTGTAGTAGAGATCCCTGGGTGGCGCAGCGGTTTGGCACCTGCCTTTGGCCCAGGGCGCGATCCTGGAGACCCGGGATCGAATCCCACATCGGGCTTCCGGTGCATGGAGCCTGCTTCTTCCTCTGCCTGTGTCTCTGCCTCTCTCTCTCTGTGACTATCATTAAAAAAAACAAAAAAACATTGTTGTAGTAGACAGTATATGGAGCTCAATATTGTAAAATCTCAAGCAATTTTTTTTACTTAAGCTAAAAACTAAGTTCAAACAATTCTTAAAAATAAGCTATTACTATACTTGTCTTGAGGATATATATCAAGGTAGTTTTTGTTTTTTAATTTAATCACTCTTGGTTATTTGTTATGGTCTGAATATTTTTTTAACACGTTTAATAAATTCTGCAGGGATTCTATAGGTCAACACAGATGGGTATAAATACTATGACAACATTTCCCCAAATCCCCCATCATGAGCATAAGTTAAAGAGACAGTAATTTTAGAGGCAAAGAGATAAAGAAACAAGGCTCAGGCTAGTGCTTTGAACTAGACTGAGAAATAAAAGCTAGACAAAGTGATTGTTTCAATTGTTAAGCAGAATGATGTAGAGAAAATACTTAAATTTAAATCCTGAAACTATCACTTGTAGCTGTATAATTGTAAATGGTAAATTTCTTAACCATTCTGAGTTGTTTCTTCATCTGTAAAATGCAAATATGCAATAACTACAAGAAACCCTGTATGGTCTGGAAAGGAGGGAGCCAGGAAATAAATATGTAGCCCCCACTCCCTACTATGTGAGTCTCAGCTCTCATTAACCAAACCAAAATCAAATCCAGTAAACAGGAAAGCCAATGATGTAGATCACAAAGCAAGTCTCCAGAGCAGAGAGCAGTGGAGAATGGTGAAGAGTAAAGAGAGATAAATGGAAATATCAGTATAGAGATGAAAGAAAGGAATATGATCTTAAAATAAAAGAGAACCCAAAGAGAATCATATTTTGATGACACAAAGAAAGAATATAAAGGAAGTAACACATCTATGGAGCTCTAAAGAATAAGAAGTAGATAACCACATAAAAAAAAAAAAAAAAAGATAGGCAGAGAGAATTCTTGGCAGAAAAAAATAGTATTGGCAATGGCCCTGAGGCAGGAAAGAGCTCTATGTATTATGTGATTTGAAAGACCCATTGGCTTCATAAGTCAAAGTATGGAATTTAGACCTAATTGGTTGTGCAATAGGCAATGGATTTTAAACAGAAGAGTGGTATTTAGAAGGATCCTTTTGGATATATGTGAAGAATAAATTGAACAGGAATAATGAGGGGGAGGATAAAGAAAAACAAGGAAAAAGAACAATTAAAAAAATTAAACATACAATAGATTAGATGTCACAAGGCAAAACCAAATGATTAAAAACTAAGTCATACAGACCACAAAGCTCATATGTGTTCAGAAAAAGGACAGTGCCTTTCAACTTGAGTTAGTAATGAAGGTTTTATGGAAGACAGAGTTTAAGCTATAAAGGCTTAATATAGCTATTAGAGGCTAATATAGAATTAGAGCAAAAAGAGAGAAAAGGGGTGTTGATTCCAGAATAAGAAGACTTGGAAGTCAGGTAGTTACAGAAATATTTGGGAAAGAATGAAGGAGGCTTCTTTTGGGAGGAGCAGAAGGCGATGGGACCGGATATAGAAAGGAGAATATACATGTTTCCAGGCATTAGTGAATTAATTTTCTGCTCTTCCCAAGATAAGATTTTAATTCTTAACCAGGTCTTTCAATAAGTTTGGTGAGATTTTCCAGATACTTTGGACGCTAAGATACTCTTGGATTTGCCCCCTCAAGTCATATCATATAACCAGGTAACCAGCTACTGATCCAAATTATACAAGGCTGGTTCTGACTCATCATTTCCCCTCAAATCAGAAAGACCTAAATTAAAAATACTTAAAAGGAAGGTCGCCAAGCTAGTCACATAAGCATTGCTTACATTGTCCGCTTTTTTAAAGTACACATCATTGCTTCTTTGGAGCAGAAATTGAGAAAGAACTATATATTTATTTGTTCTCACTATGTTTTTAAACTGAGAAATCTGATATTGATGATGGAAAATGAGATATCGTTTCATTGGCCTACAAACTACCAGGAAAAGTAGAAATAGCACTTATACAAATTTCTATGAATATAATTTTAGTTTTACAAGATTATTGAAAGCTATTGGGGGAATATTAAAGCTTCAACCTCATTCTTATACTGTGCATGCATACTTCATATTGAACCATTTGGTTATTTGGTTATTTTTTCCCCTAAAAATGGCATAGAACTCTAAAATTGTTGTGGTTTTAAATCCAGAAGTTCCAGAATGCATTTATTGGTCTTAGTGTAAGGGATGTAATTAGCAAAATACTTAATTCTATAAACAATTTGTAATCTATTATAGTTAATATGGATCAAATAATCAATGATATAAATATCACATATTCACATGTGGATCTGAAGAACCAGAGCATCTAAAATATTTGCTCAAGGTCACATAACAAGTAAAAGGCACAACTGAAACTCAAATTGAGCAACAACTGGGGAAAATCATTTTCTCAAATCCTTTATTTGCAATACTTTGAACCTCCCTCTGAGGGCATCAGAGTCATTAATAAAACTCACAGTAGTCTTAATTCCCCTGTGAGGAAGGTGAAAAGTTGTACATATGTTAGTATTTCACAATAAAGCTAGTACTGACCAAGTGAAATTCAGGCAAAGATAAAGTAAACTAGGAACCTTTACCAAGACTCATGTTACAAAGTGGCTAACTTATGAGACCCAAACATTCTTCATAGCTTGTAACGCTACTGTCTCTGTGATTGATTGTTTGATGCATGGCTATCTCTTTCAACAGATTATAAGAAAATGAATGATTGGATATTAGTAATTCAAATGGATTCATTCTTGAAATGCTTTTGGCTCCCTTTCTGTCTATCTGAAACCCACACTTTATTTAAGGTTCTGCTAAATATCCACCTACTCCACTTAGGCTTCTTGACTATAGAGATCATTATCTATCCCCCTTTGTTGACCACACTCCACTCCATATTACTTTTGGGCAGAAATTTCTCCCCAGTGAGTGCAGTCTTAGGGAGATAAATTCAGGTACTTATCTTACCTCGAAGGGGTCAAAGCAATTTTGGCTCCTCCTGCCAAAATTTGCTCTTACCACCATATTACAGCTCTTAAGTCTGGCCAACTGGATTCTATTTACTAGGATTTTGAGTCTTAAGCAGAGTAATACAAGATCAGAATACAAGAACAGAAGAAAACACTAGATGGACTCATTTTAAAGGACCACCTCAGAAGCGTATATAGCAATTCAATCAATATCTACTGAATTAACTTGAATGAGAAGAGTACATAAGAAAATAATCATTGAGTAAGAAAACTGTTCATTGAGTTAGGCTTTCTTAATAAGATCTGAAAACATCAAAATGCAGACTATTCATTAGCCACAGAATCTTCTATAAAATGAAGCTTCACTCGAGTTGAAATTCTACCACTTTTTGTTAAACACTAGACTGAAGACTTTTATCTCATTGTTAAAGTTCATTAATAAGACCAACAGAAGAGAGAGGAATTTGGAATTAAGAGTCAAAGGACAGTGAAATAATAAAATAGAGTTCTCTATGCCCCATGGCCTTTTCTGCAATATTTTAGTGCATTCCTTTGATAAGCAAATACCAAGATCACATTGCATTCATAACACACTAGAAACTTGCACAAATAGAGATTGATTTCATTTTTTATTATTCAAAATTCTAAATGATTCCCTCAGATTGCTTGTGCACTGCATAGTTTGTGGTATTTAGAAAGTTCATTGTGCTGTCAATAATTCTCACAAATAAAAGAATACATAAAATGCAAAAAGCAGTGTATAGGGGTATAAATAAACCATACAAGTAATAATAGTAATACAGCCTACTGATACAGAACTTTACCATTTAAAAGCACTTTAGTGATTGTGGTTGGAATGATTTATATATGTGAAAGGAATTACATGGTAGCATTTAATAAATGGTCTTTAAATACCACTCACACCTACAACATTCAGAGACACAGTATCTCTAGAAAAATATGTACCTTATTCACAATATGTAGTATATAATGTATATCTAATATACATAATATAAGAATATATATTACATATGTATAAAAGTTTTTTCAATAACTTTGGCATGAAGATATATTTCTTTTTTTTTTCCCAGAGTAAGTTAATATTGGCTTTTTACAACCAAAGGATGATAAGGATAATGCTGAATTATTTCTTTTCACAGTAATGCTCAAAGCATTTGGCTTTCCTAAATAATTCATGTAATTTTTCCTCTGTTAATACTCATTTGTATAACTGTATATGATGAAAGTTAAGAAGTGCCCCATCAGGAGGGGATGAAAGGCTGGCAACACTTGAAAAATTATAAACTAAACAGAAGTGATGGTTATAGTCCCCCTTTCACATAAAAAATCATAAAGTATTTCCTGTTTTGTCCCATTTCTCAGTTGGAACATACTCTCACAGAGGGAACATGAATAGATTAAAATCTAACTTTTTTCTTCTTTAAGAAAACATAAGCATAATCACTTTTGATTTCTTTTAAGTTAGTTCAATAAACAATGAGTACTATTTTAAAACTAGAGGCATTCCATGGGAATCTCTCTGGAAAGAAATAACTTATATTGAATGTCATTTTATGAGTTAAGTTTATGGAAAGCTATAATCTTTTTGCAATACAGAGTGCAGTAAAAACTAATTCATACATGTCCCTTTTCATCCAGCACATACAGGAGGCCCAAATTATATCTGTCGAAAATGACCTAAGGTGATTTTTTTTTTCTCTAAGAAACAAAGGGATATTAAAATTGCAGGTACTTGTTAGGAGTTTCCTTAATTTGCAAAGGATCTGCTCGATGCTGAGCACACTGGGATGTTGCAATTTTGTCCTAACAGAATTCTCAGATTGTCATCCATAATGAGTCGGTTTCACCTCATAGACAAAAACAGGGTGTGAGGACAGGAAGAGGAGAGGAAACAGGAGGTTATTCAAATCCAGTTTTCTTCAAGAACTGGAAAACTTGTATCAAGACCTTAGAAGTCCTACCCAGAGATAAAAAAATGAAATACCAAGGGTATAATAACATCTCCAAGACCTTCTAAAGTTAAAAGCTAATGAGAAATTGTGATGGGCTAGACACACAGACGCTTCCATGTAGACAAAAGCCCAATTGATGTATCTCGAGAATTGGTAACTTCTCTAAAGTGTTATTTTTGTTCTTTGTGTTTATTTCCAAATAGCTCTAGGCCATAAAACCCTAAAAAGAAAAAGACACCACACATTTGTTTCAGGCTTGTGTGGGAAGAGAACTAGAGGCTGTATCCTATCTGGAAGTATGTGGGGAGAAACTAGAGAAGACCTGAATGTGTTGAGGAAGCCAGAGAAGAGAAAGATGAGTGATCTTTGTGATCTTCCAGAGGGGGTAATAAAGGAGAAGTGAGTAAAAACTACAGAATGGATTCTATCCATTTATCAATAATGTTTATTAACGTTTGTTTTATTCTATCTCTACCTTTCTAGGATTCTAGGTCCGTGGACAAAAAGTAATAATTTCATGCTAGAATATTTTGCTTTTGTACTGCACACATTTGCACATGTCAGCTGATTTGATATTCATATTTATCAGCCACATTTTATGAGTAACAAAAAGGAGGCTTAGAAATACTAGTTTGTAGACCTATTAATTGTAGAAATAAGGGCTAGAAACTGGGTGTCTAATTCTGTATTTACTTTGAATGGTGTAAACGTGTTTGGATACAACTTTTCTGAGTAAAGAAGAACACCAATGATTTCCAAAAGCAGTACTAAATCTGAACTATTGTGGTCAGTATGTATTACATTATTGATATTTTAGCATAAATAATTATGGCCGCCTCGTAGTGACCTGCTTTCCCTCATCCAAAACAACAATCAGAAATCCTTTAAAAATGATGTTGACATGTTTTGTTTTGTTTCTTTTTTTAATGGAGAGTACAGGTATTGATGCATTGTTTCACTCTAAAAATGTTCTGAAAGGTCCTCGGGGCACCTGGGTGGCTCAATGGTTGAGCTTCTGCCTTTGGATCAGGTCGTGATCCCAGGGTCCTGCGATTGAGTCCCACATCAGGCTCCCCAAAGGCAGCCTGCTTTTCCCTCTGCCTATGTCTCTGCCTTTCTCTGTGTGTCTCTCATGAATAAATAAAATCTTTAAAAAAAAAAAAAAAGCTCCTTTAGACCTTCTTTCTCCTCAGCGTTCCATACGTAAGACAGATGCCAAGATCTCTATCTCTATTCCTCTCTGTCTCTGTCTCTCTCTCATTCCAAGTTCCAAGCCATTCAGCACCATATTGCTTTTCCTTTGATTTCCTTCTTTTAGACCCTTGCTACTCATACCCTACCGTCCAAAGACCCCATTTTCCTATAGGTGATCCTTTCTTCCTGTCATGTCCTCAGGAATTATACCCTCTTCCTGCACTCTAACCTCCTTCAGCTTTGGGAGAAGGTCCCCAGAATTCTGGTGGAGAAAATTCCCCCTCATTATATATACTACTAAATGTCTTTCCATTTTTTTCTAATTCTTAATCAATTTTAAGGGTGTAGTACATTCTTCTTGGGGGCAGGTGCAGGATTCATGACAGCTATCCCTTTCCAAAAATAGTTCTTGATTCATGACTATAAAACCAACCTCTTCCTCTAGAATATAAATGATTAATTCAGAATAGGTGGCTTATTCAAGAATAGCAGATTCAGCTTCTCCTTTCCAGAAACTTGAAACGTAAAACCTAGAGACAGATTGTGACTAGTCTTATCATGCTGAGAACTGAGTAATGTATAGAATTGTTGAATCCCTCCCTATGTTGTACACCTGAAACTAATAGGATGTTCTAGGTCAACTACACTGTAGTAACTTTAAAAATACTAAAAATAAATAAAATAAAATCTAGAGACACAGACTGAAATGTGCTAGGGCTCATGTGAGTAGGAATGTAGTAAGAATAGTCACAAACTACTCTCCTGCTTCTGAGCTTCCCCCAGCTTTCCTGCCTCCTTGGTTTCCAAGATTATGGTTTAGCTCATCATTGGATTCAATAATGTCCCAGTATTAGTCTAGTAAATCTGCAAGCCAGAGTCTGCTTTTTACTGGAGATATCTATTTTCCAAAAGAAGCTAAACCAAGAGATGGTTGGCTAAATGAAAAAGCTGTTCAATTCGGAATTCATAAAGGTAACAGACACTTTTATGCCCTTAATTTAAAATATTAAAATGTATATATTTACTTCTAATTGTTTTTGTATCTGTTACTTGGAGTTTCTACTATTATTCTTGTACAAGCCACAGCCAAAATGCAATAACCATGATTTTGAATTTAGCCTTCTTAAAGGTGAAATAGAGTTTTGAGCTAAATATAAAGCAATCTGGGTACATAAGTCTTCTAAATTATAATTTTTTTCGGGATTCATAGTTGTCTTGCCCACACCTGATTCTTGAGCAATATTGGGTTTTTTAAGTTTTTACTTTAATTTCAGTTTGTTAGCATATAGTGTTATATTAGTTTCAGGTGTATAATATAGTAATTCAGTGCTTTCATACATCACTCTGTCTGAGCAATATTGTTTTAACAATTTGCCCTTACCAACTTTTCCCAAGTATTTCATTTAGTTGTAATCCCAAACTACTCTCTCTTTTTCACCTTAATTCATCAGGACACAGATACTAAATTAAATTATGTAATTATGATACTGCAAAATAAAATGACCAGGTTTGCAAACAAACATCGTTAACTCTTAAAAGCATTCAGCTTACTAAGAGAAAACAAGGTGTGTAAAAATGATGGGAAGAACTTATATCTAACACTTGCATTTAGCAGCCTGTGGGCTTTAGTGCATTTTATAGGGGAAAGAGAGGGCATCTATCAATCTAGAGAATTAGTTAAGTGGAGGTAGGTTAAATGACTGGACTTAGAACCAAAAAAGGCTTGACTCATGTAGGTAGGGCATTTATTATCAAGTCAAAGGAAATACGTCAAGTAGATGAAAATATTGCATATTAACCTCTCTTCACAGTTTTACATGTGTTAATAGTTTGATACTAAAGAGACAGCATGGCTCATTGAAATAAATCAAAAGTTGGCATTTGGGTTTAACATTTACACTTACCCAAGCTGAAAATAGCTTAACAGACATCTACATACTTCATCCACTTTATTGAATTAAGATAGAAAAAAAGAGTTTTAAGGAACTTTTTAGATTCTCTGGGAAAATGTATAGTACTGATCTTTAAAATTAGAGACTACACTTTCCAGCAATAATCCTTGTCTGCTGCTTATTATAACTGAACATAAGCTTTAGTCAGTAGATGGTCAATGGAAGTTAGAGAATGAAATTTTTAGTTTATTATTATAAATAATAAATATAATATTGGTTGAAGTTTAGATATGTACATAGCCAATGTTACTAGACACCCTGCTATCAGTGGTATTGTGTTGCCTAGATTTAGTGTGACTCCTAAGCTTGATCTCAAAATGACACCAGAAAGTGGAATATGCCTTGAGTTGACTATATTAGAAGATATGATAAAGAACATGGAAATGCCATTTGAAAATTCCTCAGATGCTCTTACATATCATTAGATTGTGATTTCTAAAGTCCTATGGCCATTAATATGTACTGGTTAATCCCCAGAAAGAGAAAATCAGCAATTGTGGATTATTTTTGAAGTTTACATGGTGCTGTTCATCACAAATCCAAAGGAGATAATATATCATGCATATGCAGTGCAACAAAGGAGTAGCATATATTCAGAATACCAATAGGCAATTCAGGGCTAATGAGATCCTTAGAAAGATGCATCGATACACAGGGTACCAAACTACTAACTCCTAACAAATGGAATCACCCCAAATTTCTTGATTGATCCAGCCCTATCAAGAATGACATTTCCAAGTCACATCCTAGTTCAGGATATCTTGTGTTTATTTTGCCAGTAATGACTGCGTAACCTCAAATGACAAGAAGGGGTCACCAGCACTGAGTTCCTACTCTGCAAGCCAACTGGCATCAAAGCCAAGCCTATTACCACCAAGGACTGCTGAGCTAAGAGTGTGAGGAGAACCAACAGAGGCAGATGTTAAAGAAACAGAGGAAAGGGGAGCTAAAGCCATTGATCACAAGTGATAGGGATGCTGTGAGTCACCACCAGAGGCAATGTGGAAAAGCTGTCATTTTCTGGGTAGCAACAGGAGTGCATGCTGGCATGAAGCACTCAGAATGGGGTGGCTCACGCTAGAGGAATAATGTCACACTGCCCAAGAGTAAACACACAAGTGGTAGGCTAACAGCAAAAGGATTGCCCACCAGCAGCTCCTAGGCTAGGAAAGGACTAAGTCATTCACACTGTGCCTGTGGAACTCTCTGCAGGGCTCCATTGATCTTGTGGTCTGCACTCATGCACATGGCATGAAATACCTTCAGCTCTGTCATCTATAAACACAAGCAAAGATCACTCCCTCTCTCTGTTTTAGGAAGGATGGTGACAATGACGGCACAGGCTCTGCAGGTAGGTGCAAGTTGGGGCAATAATTAAACATTGTCTTTTGCATATCTCTCCTCCACCCAATGAGACATTTCAGAGATCAAAACGTTAAACTGTAGTTTTAGAATGTATTGGGATGGAGAGGGGATATCTCAATCTGATCAAGTCTCTATTCATGCGATAATAAATTTTTAGTGGCTATCTCAAACGACACATTCACTAATGCCCACCCATGTCCATTTTAATGTAACATGCCTATCTTTGAATCCCAGTGCTTTATGGGGATTTCTTTCAAAGAAGTTATGTTACTCTACTTTGAAATACAATAATTTGGTCATCTACTAATTCATCCACTCAGCAAACATTTTTTGAACACCTATCACGTGGCAATCACTGTGCTAGATGTTACCTTGTTAATAAGACAGAAAAGGTTCTTACCTTTAGGGAGTTACAGCTCATGATAATAGATGTTTTAAAAATTAAATGCATTATTGTGGGGCAGCCCAGATGGCTCAGTGGTTTAGCACCGCCTTCAGCCCAGGGCATGATCCTGGAGATTTAGGATCGAGTCCCACGTCAGGCTCCCTGCATGGAGCCTCCTTCTCCCTCTGCCTGTGTCTCTGCCTCTCTCTCTCTCTCTCTCATGAATAAAAAAAATAAAATATTTTAAATAAATAAATTATTGTGAAAATACAATCCAGATAAGGATTAGGATAAGATGTCAGTTGCCTAGACTTTAGTTGCCCTGTCTAGAATGACTTGTCTAATCTGTGTATATCCAGTAGCAATCGGGACTATGCCTGGCACAGAGCAAATGTAAATGACAATAGTTTATTAAATTGAGCTAAAGAGTGCAAGAACAATTTCTAGTAAGGTGTAAGAAAAATTTGATTTGTGGAATTTTAGAAGTAATGCCTTTTCCTTCCCATCAGTACAGTTGCTTTTCGTTCCCTAAATAAATAGTAATGGGAAGTTTTTTTAAAAAGTATTTCTGATACAGGCTATTTTTGATGTGCTAGATTTTCAGATTTGAGCTATATTTTTGGAACTTTAGAGCAAACATTTGGTGTAGTTTACTGTAACATTTGAACCTGATTCAGAGGTTCCACCCCTTTTGATGCATAGGCTAAATTCCTATCCTGCTTGCCTCATTTTAGGTAAAGTGTTTATGAAACCTGCATTGGCTATTTAAAACTTTCAAATATACTTTTGAACAGGATATAGGAGACCAGAGAGAAAAATGAGGATGCCTGTTGACAAGACTTGACATCTGTAAGATTCCACTAGCCTGAATGGATGAGTGACACATCCATAACTCCAAGACTCACTCGTAGGGAAATTGTTGGACTACCCAATGTAAGCAAAGTATTGTATCCCTGTGCCTTCTTGAGGTTGGCCTCTGCTCATTGTACTTCCAGGACTGATAATGAGTTCCCTACAGTTAGAGTCAATGTCTAGCATAGTAGAGGCCCCCAAATCTGTGTCAGCATTAAAGGCAGTACTGGTCAATCTGTATACAGCTATGATTGGAAAATATTTGAAATAGTACCCATGCATAAATCCAAAACTACCCTTAGCCCAGTCCTAGAAACACTGAAGAATAATATACATCCTTATTAGGAGGACTCCTTAATGAGTGACACAGGTTTAGACATGTGTTGTTATCTGAAAGTCCTCTTCCCCAGGCATCTGGGTGGCTGAGTCCATTAAGCTCTTGACTCTTGATTGTGGCTCAGGTCATGAACTTAGGGTGGTGAGATGGGGCTCCAAGATGGGCTCAGCAGGGAGTCTGCTTGAGAATCTCTCCCTCTCCTTCCACCCCTCCCCCTGCTCACTTGTAGGCTCTCCCTCTCTTTCTCTCAGAGAGAGAGAGAGAGAGAGAGAGAGAGATCCTCTTCTGGTTATGTGTTTCATATTTTCTTGTTGCTTACCACCATCAGAGATAGATGATCTCTGGCAAGATTAAAGGTCAGAAAGAGGTAGTGAATGGTTTTCTACTATTTAAATCTGTAATTGCCTCCTTAACTCTTCCACAAAGGGGTGTAATTCAATCTACTGAGGTTTATTCTACTCTAGAAAGCAAATATCTATTGCACTTAGACTCTCAAGGAGTTTACATTGCAATGAGAAGAAACACATCTTACGAGGCCACAAGGGATTAAAAGGGGGGTAGGTATGGGATTTGGAGGCAGAGAGACAAGCCAAGCGTCAGCAGGCAGGGGTGCCCAGTATTGAACTTTGTAAATTGTGACACCAGAATGGAGGGATGGGGTAAAAGCACTGCAGAGGCAGGATCATACCTGATGGGCTCTGAATACAGGTGGGGGCGGCAATGAGCCAGAGCCAAGGATGGCACCAGGCCCTGCAGCAGACGCAGAGTTCATCCTCTAGATGTATCTAACCTTTGTAACACCGTATCTGCAGGGATTATTTATTCAGTTTAGGTTTGGGACATTATCCTTGTAAGAATCCAGATGCTTTGGTACATTTTATCTTCAGAATTTAACAGAAAAGTCTATCCTTGCCTAGGGTAGCATTTGCTGCTATAAATCATGACATGCTGGGTTTTAGCTGCGGCTGTAAGCTGAAATAGGTCTTTTTTTTTTTTTTTTTAACTTCTACTCAGTGGTCCCAGTTCTGCCCTCAGGAACTAACACAGATTAAGTCGAATCCCTCTTCTGTGTGGCAGCCCTGGAACTGTCACTAGGAGGGGGCCCCCTCTCCTCAGCTCCCCAGGTCCTCAGGTCCTTCAGCTATTGGTGTTGATATGGACCCTGCTCCCAGGGCCATCCTGCTGGTCCTCCTCCACACAGACTTGAACCTGTCACACCTCCTGGAAGATGGGAAACCCTGATCTGACCCCTCCTCCTGCACACCGTGTTTCTGAAAATGCCCTCACAGGCCTCGGAGTCTCTGGAAGCAGCCCCTCACACTGCCGGGGCCTCCTGACACACACACTTGGAGACGTTTATCCCACCAACTTCATAAATCTGCCTGTTCCCAAACAACTTCCACTTTTAAAAACTCAGAGTCAGACCTCACACTACTTAATAAAGTAGCAGCAAAGATGCCGGTCACATTTCATGGGGGAAGAGGAGCATGTAAAATTGCCATTATAAAAACAGCCCACATCTGCTGAGTTTTCATTATGTGCCAGATAATGTGTTGATGTTTTTAGTGAATTATATCCTTAAAAAAATTAAACTATGGATTTTACCATAAAAATAATATGGACAAATAGCAAGACATCAAATGCCATAAAAGGACATAATGTGAAAAGCGAATCTTGTGCTCCTACCCTACCTTATTACGGATGTCCACGTTTTGTAGGGCCTACCAAAGATTCTCTGTGCAGATGTATTATATATCATGTTTTTATTTTTTTTTTATTTTTGATTTTTTAAATTTATTTATGATAGTCACACACACACACACACACAGAGAGAGAGAGAGAGAGAGAGAGAGAGAGAGAAAGAGGTAGAGACATAGGCAGAGGGAGAAGCAGGCTCCATGCACCAGGAGCCTGATGTGGGATTCGATCCTGGGTCTCCAGGATCGCGCCCTGGGCCAAAGGCAGGCGCCAAACCACTGCGCCACCCAGGGATCCCATATATCATGTTTTTATATAACAGGTATGATACTCTGAACTTAGATGTTTTAAGTCCGGGCTTGGCAATCATCTTGTAAAATCATATACAGGGCCATCTAATTTTTTCCAGTAACTATGTGCATGACATTGTGTAGAAATACCACACCGGGTATCTCACTTGAATTCTAAGAACAGTCTATGCATTGGGTCTTATTACCCTCAGTAAACAAATACTGAGGCTTAAAGAAATTATTACCTTGCCTGATGCTACACATTTGAAAAGTAACTCAGTAAGGGTTCAAGCGCACATCTGCCTGACTACCGTGTTCAACTCTCTAAAAAGCAGTTTTCACAGGTGGGTTTGATAACACTTCACGAACAGATTTTTTTTAAGTGCATAAGTCTTCCTTTATAATTTGCAATTGGTACAATAAGATTTAAAATGTGGCTCAAGAATTGTATTATGGCCAGAAATGTTAGAATAGCTCACACTGTACTGACCTAGTTCAGCCTCTGGAGGCCATGGACACCAAAGGTGAGTTGCCAGATTCTAATTATAGAATGAAATGATATAGTTCATATTCATGTGACCTGTTAATTTCTAGACAGTTTCAAATATTTTTATAGGTGTCTTTTGTTTTGTTTATTTTTCACAGAAATTGTTACAGCATCCGGAAATACCTCGTGTATTAAAAAGCTCTGTTTTATTTGCTAAAGTTTTAATATGTTTATTTACCTCATTTCAGAAAGCCATAGTTGGTCCTATCTTCTGGACTCATATGCCATCGTTGTCTCTTGAATAAAGCTGCTAATTGCATGCAGGAAATATTAAAACATGATTATAATTTTGCTAAAAGAATAAACATGTCAAGTGTCAACAAAATATTGTAAGTCTGTTGTGAGTCAAAATAGATTGCTTAAATTCGTTCTTTTCAGTGCCTGCTTGAGAAAGTGAAGAAGATACACCTGTTATATTAACACATTCACTATGCACCAAGGCTGTTCATCTTTACAATAAACAAATAAAGATTTTGGGTCTCAGTTCAATCTGACTGACTCTGGCACCTCCCTAATCAAATATATCCCCACGATGTTATAAGCTGCATTATAGTACATTAATAGCTTGTAAAGTAAAATTGATGCAGCATGATGGACTGTATTCCTGAAGCAGTGACAAACTTATCAGTGATAGATGCACTAATGGATATGTTGAATTGCAATAAATATAAACGCAGAATAGCAATTGCAGAGCATTAAAAATGTCATCTTGTGAGTTTAGGTATTTATGAGGCTGAGCCAGCTGGAAACATGAGTGGTGCGTTTCTATGAGCCATTGCAACTCTGAGGTTCCAAGGAAAGCGGAGGCCCTTTCATCAAATAGGTCAGGCCGCCGGCAAATTGTTGTCACAGCTGTGCCATTGTCAATTAGGCCTCCAATGACTCAGCCCTTTGTTTTTTCCTGCTTGCACATCTCACCCCACCTTTTCTCCGGGCTTGGGTGCTTCACTCCTGCAACCTTTCCAACACATTTCCCCTCAGTGACTCTCCTCACATGTTCTGATTCATCTTCCAGGCATTGATCTAAAACTCAGAGAAGTGACATCAGGGAAGCATCTCAGCTACTTCAAAAGGCTCTGCTATTCCTTCTGGGCTATTTTGGCGCGTTAAGCCCAACAGGCCAAGCAGCAATGTTCCACATTGTTGCATGTTTCCCTCTGATGTCTTTGCCCAACCTTCCTGAACCCTAAAGATTTTGTTTAATGTCAGCAAAATCTAGCAGGATGCTGGGGTCCAGGATGCAGTGGGGGCCAGAGCACCTCACGCGGTTTTTCACCATGTTCAAATAAGAACCACAGCATGAGGACTGAGTCACAGACACACTGTGTGCTATGGGCAGAATGGAAGTGGGCCTCGAGGTATATTTTAGGGGAGCTGGTGGTTGATAATAGAATTTTTTAAAACACACTGGTATGGTGGATTAAGGAAAGAGCAACATTTTTGCATATGCCAATCTCAATCTCAAGTCTGTTAATGGGGGTATGTTAGAGTTACCCAAATATGCTCCCTTCATTTCTTGGGCTTTCTTCCGCATTGACTGTTTTTGTCAATTGGTGCAGATTTGTTGTCAGCATATTTAAGTAATACTCAGTACTTTTTTGGAATCAGGTGTCACAACACTCTCTTGATGTTAATAGGAGATTGTCAAACCGGGGTTATTTTAGGAGATCACTAGGTTTGCAAAACTGATAAATATTTGACAATTATAATTCAACCTAATATGAGAATAAGTCGGTTGCTTGTTCTTGATCCTGCTTATCATCACAAAGCCATGATAACTAAACTCTGTATTAAATTTAAATGGCATTCACTTGTCATTCGTTATTCAATAGAGGTAAACCACATACGTGACAACACTAATGAGGAAAGCAATATGCAACACAACAAAATAAAAGTAATGCCATGGCATTTTTAATCTAAATATTATATTCCTCATCTAAAGGTCTATATATATCATATAAAAAGTAAAGGAATGTCATAAATGTGACCCTTCTGTGTATTTCTGATTGGTTGCTTAATCAACTGTGAAATATGTAGAAATCATGTCAGCCTTTAAATCAAACATCAGTATAATGCTAAAACTCACTAAAACTTGTAAGAAACAGTTTGATTTTTTTTAATGGCTAAGACAAAGAATCAAGGCCATTTCACACCAAATTAGCAAACAGAAGAAGAATATGCAATTGTGAGAGTTAAAAAGAAATAGCTCTATTGGAATCTGCCCCTCCCATTATTAGTCTTCAATTGCAGTTAAACAACTCTTTGTTAAAAACCAGTTATAATCCAAGTAACTTTTTAACCTCTGGTAATGAAAAAGTCATCCACTGTGTGAATATTCATTGGATATCTATTATGTGTCAACCAAAGGGATAGAAAGGGAAAAAACAAGAACCTGTACTCATAGGATTTTATGTTATGCCAAAGTGAGGGAGAAGATTAAAAAACACATTTTCTAAAGGCAAACAATAAAAAATATTAGATACTGATGAGTATAACAATGCAAAGAATTAAAATAGGGTGATGTCAGGTGAGTAATGAGCTGCTTTTTTTCCAGTGGTCAGGAAAATCCTCTCTGAGGAAATCAATATTTAAGTTGAAAATTACTAATGATGACAAGAAGTCAGTCATGTGAAAACAGAGGAAAACCATTCAAGTAGCAGAAGAGTTGGTGCAAAGGTCTTGAGGTAAAGACAAATATGTCAAAAAGAAGGTCAACTTGACAGAACCATAGATTCTTTGAGTCAAAATAGTCTTACTCTAATTATGCCATTTTTCTTTAAAGAATTTAGTTCTTTATTGAAGATAAAAAAAATCACTGCCAGATTATGTCTCAATCTCTTCATAAGTGGGGTATGTGTGTGTGTGCAAGTGTGTGTGTGTGTGTGTGTGTGTGTGTGCTTTTTCCTTCAGTGGTTATCTGTCAAAGCCTTAGTTACTGTCTCTTGTACTTACCTGTTTTGTTTTGTTTTTTTCTCTTGAATTGCCTTGGGTCTTGAGCCACTGTGGGAGCTGACTCTACTCAAAGGCCACTTCTCAGCCTTGAGGATACCTAGAAGGATAAACAGCCTTAAGGACCTTTACATAGGTTAACTTGAGAATTTGGAAACCTGATTCAAAATAGTCATGCCAGGATGCTCTGGCTTCTAAAGAAGAGGAAATCCTTACGTCTGCCTTCTCTTGATCGATTCCTGGACCTTGAGCTAGCTGAGACAGGAAGCAGCCTTCTTTTAGCCCTATACTAGAATACGTGTCAACGTCAGAATTGTCATCAAGGGCATGACAGGAGATATGGTCCTCTGCTCTTTGAATACAGGACAGTTCTGTTCCTTGGAAGAAATTTGTAGCTTGATGAATTCCTTGTTTGAAATTCTGATAAGTAAATCTCTGTTAGCTGAGTGATAGTATTGCTGCCTTTCATATATCCCTGGATTTTAATGAAGTCATTAAATTCATTTTTAAAGGAAGATAAAGCCAGATATCAACTCTGACCTTGAGTGTCTCATTGACAACCGCTTTTCATAGAATAGAAAACATAACTTTGAATGAAAATTTGGTTAATTTTCGCCTGGTAAAAAAACGAACACAATAAGTTAACCTCAATATGACTTAGAGGTAGTCTTTAAAAAGTCACAGTTTGGGAGATGCCAGAGTGGGGCTCAGAGGCTCCTTCCTGTGACTATCCTCCCATTGAAAGGTCTCAGAGAAACCCAATGGTCTGTCACTTATTTTCTATACCCATTCATTTTTCTCCTAAAAATGAAATAGAATTTACACAGTTTCTCCAAGTTGCCTACACATACCACATAGTCCAATTCTCTTTAATATATTCAAGTATTTACAAAGATTAAGTATCTATTATGCTCCAAGGGTTAAGCCAAGTCCTGGAACCATAAAGAAGCAATCAGTGAATTTACTATGTAGATTCATTTACCCAATGAGTATAATTTGAACTCAAGATATTGTTACATAGTGGACTTTCAGTCAGTATTGTTAAAAATAAAAATGAAAATAAAAAACAATCCTTGGTACTTGTCTGAGTTGATCATAAAGACTAAAGGCTAGAAGAAAAACTAATACTTCCATCAGGTAGTAGTATAGCTTTATTCTAATTTATGATGATTCTGGTATAACTCATTGGCATAGTGATTTAGTTTGGAGTTGTGATATTTTCGTCCCAAACCAGCTTGTAACACAGTTGTTTTTCATAGTAAGTCAAGGACCAACAAAGAAACCCCCCTGGAGATAGCACAGATGCCTGACAAGTTTAGTGCTAGAACAAGACCTATACAATTAACTGGTGCTGAGAGTTGCTTCACTAGACTGTCCTGGGGATAAAGAACCTGAAAAGTGAGGCTCTAAGCAGAGTCATGTTTGCATGGGTGACAAGAAAAAGCAGGGGCCAGTGAGCTGCAGCTAGCAGCAGAATGAGCAATGCAGCAGTTAGCGCACGCCTATAATGAGATGTTTTCCCTCTTCTCTGCTCTAGGTATAGGAGCAAGAGCAGAGCCCCCTAACAAGTGCCAGAGGAGAGGGCAGGAAAGAACCTGGGGATCTATAGGCTCTTGCTATAGTTTGAAAACAGTTTTTTTCAAAGTACAGAAAACTCAAAATTGGAGCTTCTAGAAGCAGCTTACTAATGGTGCAAAAGGAATCACACCTCAGTCGTCTACATTTGCTTATTCAAAAATATGCAAACTATATTAAATCCCAATTCATATTCAAAATGTCAGGGTAATGTGAAAATTTTAAGATGAGTCTCATAACACAGCTTAATTATTTCCATAAACATTTTGAATTCATTCATAACAATACTAATTGCCTAATAAAATATTTTTGTGTATTAATCTTATTTTCTAAGACCACATCTTTACATCCAGACTGATATAATCATTCTAGCAACCACTAAAATCTTGACTTTTTAAGCACCAGTTCCAACATAATTCCTCTAAGAGAAGAGCAAACGGCAAAGATCCAGAAGTTTCTTACCACCCTTTTGGTAATATATTGGGCCATCTAGTTTGATAAAAAAAAATTTTTTTCAACAAAAATAATCCATTCTCTATCACCACTGTGGAGTTTCTTTCTTTAATTACGTTTAAAATTAAAAGCACTATAACTGGTCCTCTGACTCCAGCTCAACAGCTGGAAGGATAAAACAAGAATGGCCATTCTTGCCTTACCTTTCATGGGTCCCTGTGTTTATGTCAGTACCTCTGCACGGCATCAGTACGCAGAAGACAAACGCACCCGTAAAGGGGGAAGAATCACTGCTCCATGCCTGCTCCCCAGAATGTTCATTCAACCTTTTAGCATTTATTATGCACCTTCTATGTGACAGAAATTGTACTAAATTCTGGGTTAATGAAAAAAAGATATAGCCCCTGTTTTCAAATAGTTCACAGTCTTTTGAAGCAAATGACAAGCTGACAGACTGGAAAACTAGAGCTGAGACAGACCTATGCATAGTCCTGAGTATGCAGAGGGGTGGGTGAAGGTGGGATCAGAAAAGTCTTCCTGACAGCTTGAGCTGAGTGTTGAAGGTTAAGTTTGAATTAGCCAGGTGGGGGGAAAGAGGAAGGATTTTAGGCAGAGGAACCAGGGTTGCCAAGACTCAGAGGTGTGAAAAACTGCCAGGAGGGTGAGAGAGGAGCCTTGTGGTCTATGGTAGGGGATGTGGGTCTTCAGCCAAAGGTAATGTAGTGCCACTTTGGGAAAGTAACAAGATCAGATTTACACTTTCTAAAAGCTGTTTTGGTGGCTTGCATGGAATGCAGTAAAGATGTCCCAAACTGGATAAAGTTAGAGGCTAATGCAAGAAGTCAGATAAGGCCCTGGAAAAGTCTGAATATTTATCATCATCATCATCACCATCGCCATCACCATCATCAATATTTGTGAGGATTTACAATTTGATGGCCACCGTGCATACATTATTTTATTTGATCCACACGAAAAAATAATGCCATTATTAAAAAAATAATAATAATGCCATTATTATGCCCATTTTATAGCTTAGGAAAGCAGGTAAGAGACTTACCCTCACAAAATAGTAATTAACAAAGCTAAGACTGAAACCAAGGAGGTTTGATATTAGCAACCTGTGCTTAACTGCAGCCCACATTGCTGCAGAGATATATGAAATCTCAACAGTAGTTGTGTTACCAAGTTTTGGTTAGGAAGGTATCACTTCTTCGGATATAAAGTGTTAAGGTGGTAGGTAGGGAGGAGGCTGTGACCATTCCTCTTAATAATCAGGGAGCCTCAAAAATGATGTGTTCTTTATCCCATGTACTCAAGACACAAATAAAAGGGGGAAATATTCAAAATAATGTAGTATAAGAACATGTTTTTTGACCAATACATAAAAATTAAACACACCAAACTCAACTAGAAACCTAATATCAATTTTATCTGAAAAAAAAAATAAGTCAAGAGCAAATAGTTCCTCTCTTTGCTCACAGACTGCTGAACTATTATTACCTTAATGTTCCAGATTTTATTCCTAATAGTTGTATGGTTCTTTAATTCCAATTTGTTCCCTTCTGACTAACCCATTCTCTATGAAAAGAATGTTATATTTGTACTTTTGTACATATGTTACATTATCAAAATATTGACTATTGAACTTAGTATTTTATTATTTTGGAAGGATATGATAGTGCTCTATAATAAGCGCATTTTATTTGAAGTGACAGTTTCCAGACCCATTCATCCAAGCAAGAACTTCATTATTTCTGGCAAAGATCCCAGAGAGAGGATCTCCATAACTCAAAAACTTAAATATCACTTTGTTCAAGATCAACCATTGTAATACTGCCAAAAATGCTAGAAATACCCCCAAATCAATCTTAGGAACAATAGATATAGCAGGTAAAAATCTTATTTCCAATTTCAAATAGATTTTCTATTTACAGAAGTATCCTTATATTCAAGGATGAGTTTTGATCACAAACAAATTGCAGTATTTGTAAATCTTCAGTAGAATTTAAGTCTACATTTTGTGGCACAGAAATTCTTTGTTATTTTCAACATGTAAAATTAATCTACTGCATTTTTTTTAAAGAATCACAAACCATATTTAATGAAAACACAGGAGCAGAGTAAATAATTCTCATTTCAGCCCTTAATTTAAGTAAAACTTTTCCAATATTAAGTACAAAGAAAATCAATGTACTACACGTCCTGAATTATAATATTCACATACACTTCCTATTGCTATTGCTTGACTTCTATTAGCCTTAAACTCATGTTGGTGAAATAATATTTGTCTTTCAAATTATTTTGAAGCTGAAGGGATAAGTTATGTGCCATGTAATGGACTGTAAGCCCTTTGAGAGCAGGGACCATGTACATTCATTATTTCATGGCTAGTCCAATAATATCCTCCAACCAAAGGCTGCTTGCTAAATATTGGTTGAATGAACAAGTCAATGGAAGAATGAATGAAATAATGAAAAAACAAGAATTTAAAAATATCCTGATAATTCAGGCAAAAATGATTTTTACTTTGTTTTGTTTTATTTTGTTCTGTTGTAGAAGAAAAAAGATCAAAAGCCTGTATTATTGAACTTAATTGTCCACTATAATTGAATTCACAGAATAACTTGACTTAAATTCACAAGATAATGTCTTTCCAATTAAACACAATAATCTTATATGGGCACAGTGCCAGCATGAACACCGGATGACTGTGATCACTCAGAACTAACTGTTTTATTTGACTTTGTGTTCTTTCCCAACAGATAAAATTCTTTCCTGCCTGTTTAGAATTTATATATATGTCTGCTCGTCTCCATTTCTCTAAGTAACCAATGAGTTAAACAAAATGTCTTAATTTTGATCATGACAAAAAAAAATAGAATTAAACTCTGTTTAATCCTGATTTCTGAATAACAATTTCTTATCAGTATTATAGGTTTAAAAACATTTGCTAAATTAGGCTGAAACATACATTCATGCGTGTTTATTTTCCTGGCATGTAAAGGGACAACTCTTCTGAGTTAAAAAAAATCTAAAAAAAAAGAAGAATAAAAGCATAATATTTACCTTATAGTGCAAATAAATCTATGATTTTTTTAAAAAATCTTATTTTTAAAAATCTTATTATTAAAAATAAGTGATATTTTTATTCTTTTAGGATTCACATTTTTATCTTTAAAAAAAAGGAAAAAAACTAAGCCAATCACAAAGGATATGAGGAATAATTATCAATAAAAAACACAAAATGGTACTCTATAGGAACATAGGTCAGGGAATAAACTCATATATCTATTCAGAATTTTATAAAGTAGCTTTTCCTGACATGATTCTAGGAACTTCATGAAATATTTGTCCTTATTATTAACTCATAACTTTCATGGTTGTATGGTTTTTAATTATTTCACAGCATGGCATGAACTTAATTCTCTAGAAGCAAATACTCATGAGTCCACCTTGACTACTTTTTATCCAGCATTTATTTGGAAGAAATATATAAAAACAGTATATTAGTAGATTTCCTATAAATAAATATCTCAGGTATTGTCACAAACTCCACAGATTCAATTATTTAACAAAAAAACATTACATTTCCACTTTTGCTCAGGTGGAAATTGATTTTGTAGTATTTTTTATTGCCTTCTTCAATTTGACTCATCAACTTAATATTCATCATTACCAGTACTCTTAAAATTCAGTACATTAAGTCATTGTCTTTGAACTACAGAAAATTCTCAGACTCCAATACAACAAAGTTTAACTTACCCTAAGGAGATTCGTTTTCATGAACTCTTTTTCCTGTGACTTCGGTTCTCCAGTCAAAGACAATGCAGACTTCCAGGTCTGCTCTTCCTCTTCCCTGAGACTCTGTGGCTTGAGGGATCCCTCTCTGTGATGAGCGCTGCAGAAGACTCTCAGAGTTTGTCTTCACTCCTGATGCCACACACCTTTTCTTGGCACTTCATCTGGTCCCAAGGGAAAATTCCTGCAGAAATTTCCTTCTCCATAATCTCTTGACAGATGGCTCTGCTGGCAAGAGTCTTAACTCTTAGGAGCACTTTAATAGGCTTTTATTCTCCCGCATTGCCTCCTCACAGGTTTTATTATTTAATGGCACATTGGTTGATGCCTCAATGTCCCAATGGGCTGGAGCATCACTGTCCTCTTGTAGGACTTTCAGCTAGTCTGCTTTTCTGTTTTTTATCTCAATAAATTAGCAAAGCTAGTTTCCTTTTGATATTTCATTATTTTTCTCTATATATACCTTGAGGCAATTGGAAAAAAAAACTCAATTATTTACTTTACAGCACAAACTGAATAAATATTGAACTGCTCAAATACAAATAAAGCAATTTTGTATGGGCATTGATAAAGTTGTAAACCAGAAAAAACAAAATCTTCCAAATAGTTTTCTTGACATTACATGTACTCCTCTGATAAATGCCTTTGTTATATAGTTTCTCTCTCTCTCTCTCTGTCTCTCTCGCTCTCTTTCTCTCTTCTTCTCTCTCTTTCCCTCCCTCCTTCCCTCCTTCTCTCTGTCCACCCCCTCTTTCTTTCTCTCTCTTCAGTCTTTCTGGAAATGTAAAAAAGAAATATACCCTGCAATTAGAAGGTCAATTGTTATCAGATGATCTTACTTAAGATAGTAAATACAATAATCATTAGTCAATTCTATTATTCTTATCCTTAAAAATGATGAAAACAGCGATGATTCAAAATAGGATAGCACACTAAAAGGCCTATAAATTTAGGCAAGGAATTTGAGCCAGATATGAGGTAAAATAAAGAGTGGTGGGAGCCATGGCCAACTGGAGCAGGTGCGCCATTTACAAAGGCCAGTGGCTGCTCATCTCCAGCTAGTCACTGTCTGCTAGGCACTCTAACTGCATTGTGGGAGTGATCTGTTTTTCAAGAGAAATCTCATATCTGGATTTTTATGTGAAGAATATCATGTTTTTTAAATGTTAGAGGATACTATGAGAGCTAAGCTCCATACCTGTGACCCAGCTTCAGCCTGAGTATTGTCATATAATGACTCCTGATCTAGAAGATATTGAAATAAAACTAATGCCAATGCAAAGCATTGTCCTTTATTAATTATGAGCTCTTTTTCACAGATAAAATGATGATAATAATGTAGATTAGTTAACTGAAGTAAAAACAATCTACACTAATCTTTATTCAAGACCTTAGAAATGGCATTAGCCAGAGAATTGGTAAATGATGTGGGCAAAGAGTACCTCAAATCTGGATGAGAATGACCAGGTTTACTAAAACTACGATAAAAAGTAATTTAATGAGGAAGGAGTGAGAAATTTTATTTGATTTGATTTTATCTGGATTTCTTTCCCATTATCTAGTACTAATATGTGCAATAATTATTGCTTTTTTATTCCTTTTTAAATTATTTAATTTAAATTCAATGTAGTTAATACATGCTGTATTATTAGTTTCAGGGGTAGAATTTAGTGATTCTTCAGTTGCATATAACACCCAGTGCTCATTACTTCAACTTCTGTCCTTAATGCCCATCACCCAGTTACCCCATCCTTCCAACCCACCTCCCCTCCAGCCATCCTCAGTTTGTTTCCTATAGTTAAGAGTCTTATGGTCTGCCTCTCTTTCCTTCCCTTCCCCTATGTTCTTCTGTTTTGCTTCTTGAATTCCACATGTGGGTGAAATCATATGGTATTTGTCTTTCTCTGACTGACTTATTACACTTAGCATGATACTCTCTAGTTTCAACCAACTCATTTCAAATGGCAATTCTTTATTATTTTTTATGGCTGAGTAATATTCCATTGTGTATACATACCACATCTTCTTTATCCATTCATCTAGGTTTTTTCCTAATTATACAACTCATGTCAATGAATACTCAAGCAAAAAAAGAAATTTTAATTCTTGCAACTCTATCACTAGTAAAATATTAGTTTATAATCTTCTAAAATGGCTATATATACACATATATATATTAATACCTATGTACAGATTTTATACACATATATTTCTGCATTACATACATACTCACTTTCTTTATAAAAATCATATATTGAATATATTGATATACATTAATAATACACTAATATTAGTCTATTTATTCACACATTACTAAATATAGTATCAACTTTTCCCTATTTCAATAAGTAATCTTCCACAATATGATATTTAAATGGCTACATAGTATCCCATTGTTTGGATAAAACATATTTACCTGGCTAACTCCTTATTACCAGGTAAAATTTTCCAATATTTTCTTTATAATAAAGTATCTCTAACTAACAACTGTTCCCTTATCATTGTGTACATCTATTATAGCTTTTCATATGAAAATATATGCATATTTCCTTCCCAAAAGGTTGCACCAGTTTATATTCCTACAACTATGATAAGTGAATTCATTCCCCTGCCTTCTCATCAAAATTGGGTATAATCTATTTTAGGTGGAAAATAGATCATGTAATATTCTAAACCGTATAAAACCAGCTTTGTTTCCACATATACCAGCTGAATTACTATTTCCCTTAATGATTTTTCTCTTGATTGACTAGAACCATAAGTTTACCTAGCACTCCTCAGAGTCAGCAAACTAACACAAGGCAATGGGAACCATCCAGAAAGATGTCTGTGTGCTGACAGCTAAGTACCTGGACACTTGCCAGCAGCAGGTCCTCTCCCTCTTTGGGTCTCTGATACTTGGTGCTAATCAGATACTTCATGCATTGGTGCTTGGGATGGTTAATTTTATATGTCAATTTGACTGGGTCACAGGGTGCCCAGATATTTGATTAAACATTATTTCTGAGTGTGTTTCTGAGGGTATTCATTGCCCAAAGAGACTAGCGTTGGAATCAATAGGTTGAGTACAGCAGCTTGTCTTCTTCCCCCAGTGTGGGTAGGTATCAGCCAATCTACTGAAAGCCAGGATAGAACAAAAAGGCACAGGAAAAGCAGTTTATTCTTTGTGCCTGTTGAGCTGGAACATCAGTCTTCTCCTGTCCTTGGATTAGACCTTCATGCTTGGATTGGAACTATACTACTGGCTTGCAGCTTGCAGGTGGCAGACTGTGGGACTTCTCAGTCTCCATAGTCATGTAGCCAATTTCTCCTAATAAATAAATCTTTCTGTCTCTGTCCCTGTAAGATAGATAGATCATAGATAGATAGATAGATAGATAGATAGATAGATAGATAGATGATAGATCGATCGATCTTATTGGATACCTGACCAATACAGTATTGATTGAGATGGGAAAGTGGGGGGATTTGTCAGCTGGTAAACTCTTTTCAATAAATAGACTAAAAATCAAGGACTGATTGTGACACACGTGTATCTGTAAAGGGAAATGTGATGCTAAGACTAGTGCCTGCTGCAGCCTTTATTCAGAGTACAAGAGACATATAGCCAGAATAAAACATTCTTGATACTCTGGATAGAAACATCCTTCTACAAGATATGATTTTGGAAGGACCTACTTGGCTTAGTAGTTGCCATGCACTGGGTCCTTTATAACTGTTTTCAGGAGCTAATCCATCTCTTCTTTGAGAGAGCTCAATCATCCTTCTGTGAGAAATGATTCCTCTTAGAGGACCCAGAATCGTTGAGTGGCACTGGACAAGTAACCTCCCTGTACTTCAGTTTCCAATCTGTAAGATAGCAATGATAGTTGTGGTATTTACCTTATACTCATCATAAAATATTAAATATAAAATGCTTAGGGTCACCTGGGGGCTCATTTGGTTAAGCCTCTGCCTTTGGCTCTGGTCATGACCCCAGGGTCCTAGGATCAAGCCCCACATCTGGCTCCCTACTCAGCAGGGACTCTGCTTCTGCCTCTGCCCTTCCCTCTGATCATGTGATCTCTCTCTGTATCTCTCTCGTTCTCCCCCCCCCCACATGCTCTCTCTCTCTCAAAAAAGTAAATAAAATCTGTAAATGAATAAATAAATAAATAAAGCTTAGATGATTGCCTGGCATAGATAAAACTTATATAATTTTTTCTTACTGTTATAAACCATCGTACTTTATGTTTGTCTAGTTTCACAAACTTGAGTATATTATAATAACTTATATCTTTGATATATCCCCAAAATATGAATCCCTTGGGATCAAATTCTATTTTCCTTCATTTTTATATCACTAAAATTAACACACTGTCTAGAAAATATTAGGTCCTGAATAAATATATCTTTCATAGTGGGTAGGAAAGTAAATGGAGAAACAAATACATTTTTGGCCAAAACATCAGGTTGGATTTTCACTGTTATAGTCCCTCTCTCTGTTTTCTGGTTCTGGCTCTTAGCTTTATTCTTTAATTAGTTGCATGGTTTAGAACCCATTAAATTAGAACCAACAAAGATTACACCTAATGTCAATAAAAATATATTGAACCTCAACCATAAACAAAGCTCTTATTTTTTCAGGACACTTTCCTCGTTAAAGACATGTTTGTCACAAAAGACCTAAAACATGATAACTGATACTATAATTAGGACAGGCAGCATATTGGTCTTAACCTTAAGGGGAATATATTTAGTTTTGTGTGAAAGATCATGATTTAGTGTCTAAGTAAGAGCATTATCAAAATGTGATCATTAGGGACTAAAGCTGCTGTCTGTAAAACAGGTTATCAGTGTGAAGGTAAAACCACATGACCTAAACAATTTAACTGTTGTGCTTCGGAGACCTGCGGAAATGCCAAAGGCTAACAGAATTCTCGTGTGTGATCCGGATTAATTTCAGAGCAGTTTTTAAAGTTTAAGAAGAAATGATCTTTTCTTGTTTCCTCCTTTTGCACTGAGATATGGACCATCATATCACATATTAATAGTTCTGACTTACTACACAGGTGTCATTAATGTGAAAAATAGCTCCTTCTGCATGATTCTGAAAATGACAAATGCAATCTAAACAATGAACTTTCACAAAGTTCAACTGCTTTCAATTGAAATAAACATTGGAAATTATGTCTTCCATACAAGCAGAGAGAATAATGAAGGAGAACTGTACCCTCATTGCAGAAAGGCTATAGTGATGTTTCAGAATGTAATTAAATGCCAAATACATAGAGAAAAGCAATTCATTTTACATAATCGTTGTTTGATTTTGTATTTGGATTAAAGGAGAAAAGAATATTTAATTAGATAGTCTTTAAACATGTTTTGGACGTGTGGAAAAAAATGAGTACAGAATTATCAAGGATAGTTTATATGCCCAGAAGTTGGTCATACTGTTTGTTTTCCTACACATCCTAAAAGATGAGTTGATTTTTATTCAATCGTCTACTAAGTGTCAGGCAAAATAAGCTTTTTTATTGGTGTTTACTTATTTGTTTATTTATTTAAAAAATTATTTCTTTATTTATTTTAGAGAGTGAAACAGAGTGCATAAGCAGGGGAAGAAGCAGAGGGAGAGGCAGAGAATCTCAAGCAGACACCATGCTGAGCACAAAGACCCATGCAGGGCTCAATCTAACAACCCTGAGATCATAACCTTGAGATCATGACCCTGAAATCATGACCTGAGCCACAACCAAGTGTTGGACACTTAGCCTACTGAGCCAACCCTCTTATTAGCATTTAAATAGGAGTAGAGAATATTAAATCTTAAAGGGAGCTTAAAGCTCATCCATTCAATTCCCTTCTTTTTCTGATAAGGAAAGGGAGTTAAGAGATTTCTCCAAAATTAAGTTAATAACTGGTTCAAAAAAAATGGTTCAAATAAAACCCAATCCTACATTCAGGGCCTTCAAAATATAAAAAACCTCCTGCAGACAAAGGTAGGCTTTGTTTACCATAGAGTCATGAACCTCAATTTAAAAAGATCTAAGCTTGACATGGACACATTTCACTAGGAACCACCATGGAAAATCATGTCATCCTGATACTTCTCTGTGAATCACACTGTGTAAACTAGAAAGGGATGACAACACTCTACCCAAGACTAACATGTATCCACTTATTAAAGTATTAGAATAATTCCATGCTAACTCAAGTCCCCTCCCCCCACCTCCATGCACATGCTGGTGCCCTCTAACTCAGACCTCAACCTCCCAACAATTCAACAACCAAAGTGTTAAGAGTTAGCATGATAGGAATCTCTAAGACTCAACCCTGAAACTGGCTTCCATTCATTCATTGGTGATCATGGCTGTTAAATGTGTTAGTATTATCCCTGGTTCCAGCTTCTCCCTTCTGTAAATGTCAAATGGCAGCCTTTAAATCAGGTACCCTGATACATCCCTATTTATCTGTAGATAAATCAGGCATAATGAATAAGCATGATTTAGTGCATTAATAAGAATTGGATGTTTAAATATCTAATATTCCATTGACGAGTCTGCTAATGTGCTACTCTGAAAAAGTCTAGGATAACTGTTGAAAGATTAAAAGACACTTCCACTTAGAATAAGACTCAAAGCAGATAGTCTCAGGTTTCCACCACAAATTACTTTCTTGTGGTATAACATTGTGCTCTTAAGTAGTGCTATCAATACAAACTGTTCCTGCTTCAATCCAAGAGAATGATGGACAAGTTAAAATCTTCAAAGGTGGAGAAAGAATCTAACTCCTGACTCCAAGATCACTCCTAAATCCTCTGAAAACTTGGCCCATCAAACTGATGAAACATTTAGTTTAAAAAGCAGTCAAAATTTGCAGTGGAAAGTAGTCAGTGAATAGCTCCCCCTGTAAAAAATGAAAGACAACAATGAAACCAAGTTGGTGCTTGTGATAAAATAGAAACCGAAAATGAGGACTATAAGAAAATATTACATAGAAGGCAAACCAGCACAGAACAAATAGAATAATGCAAACAGGGAAGGATCCAAACCAATACAAACAACTGCAAAGGGTCTTATTGGCACACTGTCAGACTCAGAATTTGAGGATGACAGAAATATTTAATTGTAGAGTAATACTTAAATGATGTTTTACCTCAAGAAAATCATTCCAGTGAAGGATGTGAAAACGGTTGGGCAGCTGTGTCCACCCCTTCTAACAAAAGCCCAGCTGCAGGAAGAAAAGCCAGAAACAGAAAGGAGACAAAGAATAATGAATGAGAGGATGAAATCTAGAAAGAAAGAAAGAAATTAAAATGAGACAGTGAAAAATTAAGCTGCAACTCAGAAAGATAGGCCAGAAAAAAAGCTTTAAACAAACTATAGTAAATGTAATTTAGAATGTTTTTAAACTCAACTACTGAAAATAAAGTCTTTCTGGAAACGAATTTGTAAGACTGGCAAATACTTGGAATTCCTGTCCCAGTGTAGAACGCCTGAAAGATGGCCCTGTGCACAAACCATGTGGGCCCTGGTTGCCAAGAGCTATTTACAAAGTGCCCATCACTGAGAAAATGGGTGACTATTTGCCTATTTTCCTCTGGTTATCAGTCTGAAACAAAGTACAAAGCCTCCATAGTTCTCTCATAAAGCAAAAAGGAAAATACATGATTTGTATCTTAGCAAAGTATATAAGAAACTTTGCATTGAGATTATGATAATGGTCCAGGGCCTTAACAATTTTATAGTAAATGAAGACTAGGAGAGGCAAGTGAGCTCAATGGATGAGTTCTTAAGCTCTACCTATATATGAAACTTGTTCTACCCACTTCCTAGCTTTGTGTCCTTGACAAAGTTCCTTAGCCCTTTTGAACTTCAGGTTCTCCACAGCTAAAATGGGAAAACAACAACGCCTAACTTAGAAGTTTATTGTGAAGATTAAATATGCTAACTTGTGTAAAACCATTAATACAGTGTTTGCCAAATGCTCAATAAATAATAACTGTCATTATTTTGTGCATTCTCCATGCCAAACCTGTTTCGGTTTGTTTTATATTTAGTACCTTGTTGTTAACTTATATAATATGTTTAGTAAATTATTAATTATTAGATAGTTTAATATCATGCTTACAATGAGTTAATAATGCATATTGAGCACTTTCACTGGCTTCAGCAGTGCACTGCATAATCAAGGAGAAAAGATATGGACGCTGCCCAAAGATACCTTTTTTTTTTTTTTAAGATTTATTTATTTCTTTGACAGGGGGAGAGAGGAAGAGCACTTGTCAGGAGAGGGGCCAAGGGGGAGAATCTCAAGCAGACTCCTTGCTAAGTGCCGAGCCCAGTGTGCTGGGTTTAAGTGAGATCGTGACCTGAGCACAAACTATTAAGAGTCAAGAATTGGATACTCAACCGACTGAGCCACCCAAGCGCCCCCTCAAAGGTACTTATTAAGTGACCAATTCCATAGAGTGCTTTGTGTTGAAGCACATAGTATCAAAATTTAAATTTAATAGATATTAGAACTCAGGATCAGTAAGAACCAGGCAGTCAGAGAAGGCATTGGGGAGAAAGTAGAAACATAGTAAGCCCTGGAGGATGTACATGATCAAGGGAGTCATAAAGCAAAAAATGTACTTCCTACTAAGAAATATAATATTAACAAGATTATGGGAGAATGTGGAATACAGTTAACCCTTGAAGGACATAGAGGTAGGGACAGTTACAGAGTTGAAAGTCTGCATACAATAATTAACACCCCCCCAAATTTAACTACTAATAGCCTACTGTTGACCAGAAGACTTTTCAATAATATAAACAGTTGATTAATACACATTCTATATGTTATGTATATTATATACTGTTTCCTTACAATAAAATCAGAAAGAAAAAAGAAAATGTTATTACAATCATAAGGAATAGAATACATATTTGTAGTATGTACTGTGTATTTGTCAAAAAAAAAAAAAAACCTGCACATAAGTGACCCAGGCAGTTCAAACCCATGTTGTGCAACTGTCAACTATATATTTGAGGCTGGCCAGACTAAAGTGAATGGAGCTTAATGAGCAATGTATTATTTTGTAGAGTTGAGGTAGTTTGTGGGGGGCTTTAAGAGCTAGAAGAGGTTTTACTTGAAATAGTATGAGATAAGCATGAAATGTTATGAAGTGAAGTGATAAAAATAGTATTTCATAAAGACTGGTCTTACTAAGGTATGCGGGCAGATCTCTATAAGGAGAGACAGGTGTAAGAAGACTTGGAGGATATTGCAGTTATCTAGGTGTGACACAATAGCACACTAACTCAAGTTGGAGAAAGAGAAATGGAGGTTATACTGTGAGTGAAATGGCAGTCACTGGAGGGATTTGAGCAAAGGAGTGAAATTATCTGATTTATCTTTTAGTAAGACTCTCTGTTCAGTTGAGAATAGATTGGAAGGGTTAAGAGGAGGAACAGGGACACCCAGCTGGACCTCATTTAAACAGCTCAGGGTACCCAAGTAATGAAGCATCCAATTCTTGGTATCAGCTCAGTTCATGATCTCAGGATCATGAGATCAAGCCCCATGTCAGACTCCATGCTCAGCATGAAGTTGGCTTGAGATTCTCTCTCTCCCTCTCCCTCTGTCTCTCCCTCTGCTCACATGCACTCTCCCTCACTCTCTAAAATAAATAAATAAATATTTAAATAGCTCAGGAAAAAAATAATGTGGGGCTTGGATTTCAGGCAAATGGAAGAGGTGAGTGGTTACAACCATTATATTGTGAACAGTCTTCATAGGCGGGTATCTCAGGCTGTCATGCAGGACTACCTCTGATTTAATGCTCTACTGTCATAGTCTTGAAATTCTTAATAATATTTTAATAAATGGCCCCAGATTTTCATTTGCACCAGGTGCTGCAAGTTATGTAGATGCTCCTAATTTTGAATGCAAAGATAACAGGATTTACTGATGTACTGGCCTGAGTATTTGGAAGAAATTCAGTGAAATGGAAAAGACTGTGAGAAGCATAAAATTATGGAGGATCAGAAGCTCGGCTTTGGGCATATAAATTTTGAGATGTTTATTAAGCATCCAAGTAGAGCTATCTGGAGTTCAAAGAAGTGTTTGAGGCCAAAGATACAAGTGTGAAGTAATCAACAGTATTTGGAAGCCATAAACCTGAAAGAGAAGATCTTCATAAGGACTGTAAATAGGAAAAAGACGTCTAAGCGCTGAGCCACAAAGCAGTCCAACCTGCCAATGGCAGGTGATGAAGCACCAGCAAAGGTGAGGAGGCAGGGTCAGCCAGAGAGACATCAGGACATGCAGAAGATGGTGTTGTACTAGAAAGCAAAGAAAACAAATATATCAAGAAAAACTTGATGACAATTCAAGTAAAAAGAGAGTTGAGATACGAGCACCAACTTTAATTAACAACATGGAGGTCATCAGTGATAAAAGCTGTTTCCATGGAGAGCTAGAGGCAAAAGCCCAATTACATTGGATTCCATAGGTAGCTGGAAAGGGAAGTAGAGGTTGGTACCATGGAAAGGGCAGGAAGTCTCGATGATCCAGGGTCAAAAAATGAAATGTGATTTTAGAATAACAGCTCGATGTTAGGTACATGGAGTCTGAGATTGTGGTGAGCCAAATGGAAATAAATGTCCAGTGGGCATCTAGAATATAGAGACAGGTATTGTCTGAGAAGATAAAATTGAAATTATCCATAGTTTAGATTTTATTCACATATAAGTGTAATTTGGGGCTATAAAAATAAATTTGCCTGGAATAAAAGTGTATAGAGAACACTAGAGAATTGAAAAAACCAATATCCTGAGTAAAGTAATGAAACAAAATCAAAAGCACTGGGCAACCTTCCCAATTTGAACTCCATTTAGGTGTAGTTGTATTCCATTGGCAAATTAAGGTAATTATCTGAATAATTAAATACCCCCACAAAAGCTTTAGCCCAAATTAGCTGGATATTTTACACAAAAACAGGCTCTATTATATATGAGAAAGTCTATTATTGGATTCACTTTCTTTCGTTTTTCTCAGTCTACGTAGAGAGTTCACAGGTGATTTACACTCTGTAAAGAAAACTGTTTACAAATAAAAACAAGCTAAAAATCATACCTGCTAACTGACATCAAGGACCTCATCGTCTACTCGCACTTCCACATCCCTAAAATTGGGATTTTTTTAGAATGAGATGAAGGAGTAAATAAGACCACCTAATTTGGGCTAAAGCGTACTGTTTGTCAAAATGTATGTCAGTATCAATGAAGGAAACTGAGCAGCAATGATTGCTTTTCACTAAGGATTCAGCAAAATCCTCACATTTCTGGCCTAATATGCCTTGTAACCTTTAAAACCGAATCAAAGGGGTAATAGCTTTCCAAGCCAAAACGCCACACACACATGCACACACACAAAAGAAAATGAAGGCCAGGCAAACAGCCCCAGAAGTGGAATGAAAATTTGGGCCTTGTTCATAGCAGGAGGAAAGTCAATCACGTTACTCACTGAAATGACACTGATGGCAGCCAGCTCACACCTCAGCAGGCGCGTACTGCTTAGAGCAAACGAAACGGTTCAGATTTGGGGCGTTGGATGCTCATGTTTCTCTTTGTTTTCCAAGATGATCCCGCTGACAATGATTACTGTCTACGGATTGTAATCTAAGAAGCATTATATAGAAACATAAGAAATGTCACATTGGAACTGACAAACGAGCCTTATTATGGCTCTGACAGTGGCACCAAGGGACGTTTTGTGGCAGAGCGTGAATGTTACTCTAGCAACCAAAAGAATATTATTACTTTTTTTTACCTCCAAAAGTTCTCCCCCCACTTTTTAAGGCTCTTCAATAAAGAGCTCAAGAAGAGGACTGGAGAAGCCAGTCAGAAGAATGTGCTCAGCCTTAACCCTGGGCCCCCAGAAGGAGGCAATAACAGCTTCCCTTCAGCCCCTGGGCTGGGGGCAGGGGGTGGGGGGGAGGCCGGGGAAGGCCTTGGAATAAAAGGGATTTTTCATCAGGAAAACTCAGCATATCATAGTCTTCTAAACACCAAGTGTTCTATAATGTCAACAGCTAAGCTAGGTGGTAGCTATAGTTTTTTTTAGATAAACCAACAAGATTCTCCAAACTCTTACTTCTGATCACCTCTCTGACCTTGGCCTGGCTCTTCATAACACTTGCATCCAAACTTTCTCAACCAGAATTCCTCATCTGAGCGACAGACTCAGAAAGTAATCCAAGTGACAAAATTAGCACCTTTATGGAAAAGCAAGAGACAAGTTCATTTATGACATACAATGAATGCTTTCAGGCGCGGTGCCTCTCCTGAGAAAAGCCGACTGAATTGTGATCAGGGCTGAGAGGCGGGATCCCAGAAGACTTAATCATGGATGTTGGGCTATAGGAGCGCTCTTTCCAAGCTGGAAAGGGGAAGCCTGGAACCCCTGGTTCCTTAGCTGCATGAAGGGTGTCTGCATAGGAGGGAACAAAACCACTTTACAAGGAGCAAGGTAGACAGGTGAGAGTGAAAGCCAGAAGTCATGAGAGATTTGACAATATAATTAGAATCTCTGAACTCAAGAGCCAACTCCAAGTCCACCCCTGAATTAGCTGTTTACGTGAGCCAATGGATTGTATTTTTCCTAGAAACTACTTTGTGATGGTTTCTGGCATGCACAAATATAGAGTCCAGAATTACATCATAGAAATGTATGATAACAATGAACATAAGAACAAATGTAACCTTTAAATACTAAAATTATCAGTAAAAACAACAAAGAGGTACCTTTGTTTCCTATTAGCCTAAATTGCTTTTTATTAATACAAATAACTGTAATATTGTGTGTACCTACCATGTACAGGTACTCTGCTAGAGGTTTTATAATAATTAGCCTGTGGTAACCCTGTAAAGCAAGAATTATATCCCTTTTGGGACACTGAAGTTCAATGAGATTATATAATGTGCATAAAACTACAATTCTGGCAGGTACTAAACAGAGGTGAAATTTGGCTCAAATTTATCTGAAATCTAGGCTTTTGTTTTTAATATTTTATTTATTTATTTAGAGAGCACAAGCGGGGGAGAGGTCCAGAGGGAGAGAAAATCTCAAGCTGACTCCATGCTAAGTGTGAAGCCCTACATGAGCCCACATGGGGCTCCACATGGGGCTCGAACTTACACCTTGTGATCATGACCTGGAGATCATGACCTAAGCCAAAATCAAGAGTGCAAAGCCTAACTGACTGAGCCACCCAGATGCCCTTGAAACCTAGCCTTATAATCACTGAATTATATTACCAGGCCAATAGATACTAAAAATATGTCTGTGCATCACAGTAGCTATTGGCTGTCTGCTCAGCAAATTTTTTCATCTCCCTTCTAGCCACAGAAAAGGAAATAAGAATATCTAAGTTAGTGAGGATGAAGGTTAGACTTAGAAAAAAGAGAAAGTATAGCACTTAAATTGTCATCAAAGCTATAAATTTGTAAACACATTTTAGAAGATCATATAAGGAGCTATAAAAAGTTTAGCTCACGTCCCGTGCTTTGAGTAACTCTACTTTTTATTTACTCAAAGGAAATCAAAATATAAAGTAATCTGGAAGCATAGGGACATTTATTACAAAATTGTTCTATAATAAAAGTAATAATAAATCAAATGTCTACAAAAATGGATTAAGTAGTTTACATAAATTAGAGCCACACTTATAATTATGATGTGTGCTTATGATACAATGTGACTTGTGCTGGTCTGAAAGTACAAGAAAGAGTAAAAATAGAATACAAAATTTGTATATAAATATAAAATTTTAAAACATTTATAAAAATAAGGACTTAAATGAATGCCAGAATCTGGCAGTGTTATTTTTAGGGTGTTAGGACCGGGGGTTGGTGGGGAGCCTATAGTAGGACAGAGTCAAGAAAATGTCTAAGAGCATCATTGTTATTTTAGAAGAATCCAATTTCAGTTAATTTAATTTTTTTCTTATTAGCATTAGAAGCATGGCTTCCTTTTCTCAAAAGGTTTCTAAAATTATTAACTACTTACATTCATGACATTGGCCCTGAAATTCCATTAGTACCCCTACCAGACAGGGAGCTCCTTAAAAGACCAAATACATTGTAGAGGCTCAGTAAATATTAATGAATGAATTGAACCATTCAATGTCAATATATATCATGTGATATATAATATATTATATAATCCAGTGGAAACATATATATTATATAATTCAGTAGAAATATAAAACTAAGACAGCTACAGGAGGTAAAATCAGAAAAAAAAATTATATTAAGCTACTTTCTTTGGATACTTTGGATACTTCACCCAATTAAATGCATAGTTAGCTGGGGGGATAGTCAGAAAGTATGGTATACTTCAAACAGCTCTACTTTTCCACAGTAGTCTGCAATATTTCATTCATTAAACATTTATTGATTGGAAGATCATATTATTATCCTGAGACACTTGTGAAAACTGAAGGCGGCGCAATTAATAATTAATGCTGAGACCACAGGAGTAAACCAGGACATATGTTTACCCCATTCATTAAGTATTTTTTGTGCAGAAATGGAGGTGGGCACCATGAAACTAAGACATGGGTCCTTAGACAAAAAAAAAGTTCTATTATTTATATTAAAATGTTTTCTTTATTATAAAACTGCCTTCACAAATCATGTATCTTTCCTCTTTTTACTCAACAAATATTTTTTATGTAACTAGTCTAAGCCTGTGAGCCTCTAGAAACTGGAATATGGCAATTAATGAAAGAAGAAAATTCTCTGATTCTCTCCTATATTCTAGGGGAAATTGATAACAAAAGAACAAATAAAGAGTAAGTCAAATCCATTGACATTAGAGAGTGCTAAGTAAGGGATTAGGAAAAGCAAAAGACATGGAAGAGTAAAGCAAATGGGTGATGGAGGCTGGAGGTATGTGGAGGTATGGTTTTAGATAGTGTAAGCAAAGAAGGAGCTCCCTACGAAGAAGATATTTGATAAGAGAGCTAAAAAAAAAAAAAAAAAAATGAGGACTAAGTAATGACTCTATGAGGGAAAAAGCATTCCAAGGCAAAGGGATGAACAACCGTAGAAACCCCAAGGCAGCAGGGAATGAGGAGTACTGGAAAAAAGCAAAGTGAGTGAAGCAGTCAGTGGGGACAGTGAAGTTAGGGGGGTAACCCAGGATCAGACCATCAGGTAGACCTTCATGTAATTCTCAAATCTAATGAATAAAGAAATTTTTTTTAATTTATATTTATTTATCCATGAGAGACAGAGAGAGAGAGGTAGAGACTTAGGCAGAGGGAGAAGCAGGCTCCTCACAGGGAGCTCCATGTGGGACTTGATCCCCAGTCCTGGATCACACCCTGGGCCAAAGGCAGATGCTCAACCACTGAGCCACACAGGCATCCCTCAAATATATTGAATAAATTCAGATTTACCTTATCTATAGATATGTCCCTTATATATTTCCATTACAACCCAATTCAGCATTCACCTCCCCAAACTCTAATGTGCTGATGCTGCTGGATTGCATTAATTACACCACGGATTATTTTAGTCTTCAATTTCAGAAATTTTGCTTGGTCAATTTTGGATTTCCACCACAGAACTGTATGTACTACTGTAGTCTTCTAGATGCATGTCCACCATGATTTTATAAAAGGGACAGCAACCGACAACAATTGCATAGAACTTAGACAAACAAAAGATTTTCAGGGAGAAGAATTTTTTTTCAATGGCTTTGTTCTGAATTGTCAGGAAAGCCTGACTTTTAACTAGTTTCACTTTCATTTTTAATTCTGCAACCAATGCTCTTTTTATTGCCTTCACCCAGGATGGACTGCCGGCCCCCGCCACAGTTCATCCTTGGTGTACCACTACACACAGCTTTTCAACACTTTACTTTGAATGTCTCCAGTTTTATACACTTAGCTGACTCTTGAAGTGACATCCATAACATTCAGGAGAGGGTGCGTCCTCTCCTTAGTGTCCCATCAAGAGCGGAGACAGGGCAGAAGAATGGCACCAGTGGAAGGAAAAGGTTCAGTAGATGACTCTGAAGTGACACATTAACTACCTATATGGAAATCTGTCATTTCTATAGAGTGACAGTAACAGACTAGGATTTCTATCACAGAAGAAATTTAAGAGAATTGGGTGGACAAAACTTAGGGGAAGGGTTTTTTTTTTTTCTTATAAACTATATAAAGCATGAGAACAGGGAGGTAAACCATAGAAGACTCTCTTGATACACAGAAAAATTTCCAGTTGAAAAATTCCAGTCATCATTTTTGGCTGTGATACATGCTTGAATTCTAGGACCCAGGCTGACATTTCAGAAAGGTTTATGTCATAATGGCTACCAGAAATCCTATGTATGCTTGAATCACATTTATACACATAAATCATTATTTTGCCACCAAATTACTTAGACAACTAAAAAGAATTGAGAAAAGCCAATTACATAATGTTACAAAATATTTATAACTTAGTTTGGATCATTCTATGTAGCTTAAATGTCAGCTTACCTAAATACTCTTGATCACCATTTGATGAAAGTATATTTGATGCCTAATAAAAACTAAACCAGAACATTCACTTTAAATTTTCCAAAATAATTTCTATAAAATTACATTTTCTGCTAATGCAGAAAAGAGCTTTTTGTGTGATATTTTGCTGGTTGCTTGAAAATGTGTTATAGAACACCTGGATGGCTCAGGGGTTGAGCATCTGCCTTTGGCTCAGGTGGTCATCCCGGGATCCTGGGATCAAGTCCTGCATTGGGCTCCCCACAGTGAGCCTGCCTATCCCTCTGCCTATCTCATCTCTCTGTGTTTCTCATGAATAAATTAAAAAAATAAAATCTTTAAAAAAAGAAAATGTGTTATCAATTAGAAATAGAAGTTTAATTAGTGAGACTTAGAAGAACAAGCAGAAAATTTTTCCCATCCCAACCTAAAATTATTTAAAAAGTTTTTTACTTAACTAAAAGTAAGATCCAAGTAATCTTTTACTTGAAGTAGTCTGATTTTGCAATCAAACCTAATTACTTTCCTATGCCTGAAAGCTATATTGACATCAGCAGTTTTATGAAAATTTTTGTACTTCCAAAAACAACAGGTAACTTAGAGATTGATCACTGGGACGCTAATGGCCATTTTCTACAATTTTACATTAAAAAAAAAAACGGCTGTGCTATCCATAAAGTAAAACAATAAAGTCTATTTGTAACACTCTTATTTCCAGTGCTCACTCTTTAAGCCTATAGTGGATATTTCCAATGCCATTTGAAATATTTTATTATTTATAGCATTTTTCCCTACAATATTTGAAAGCATGATAAGAAGGCTTTATTTTATGGAACATTTACTGGACTAAATAGTATTTGAGCTCAGCACAATTCACTGTCCACTTTAAAAAACAATGTTATGTAGTATTGATGAGCTGGTTGTTCCTTAGAATCTCAATCCCACTTCCCAATAAAATCAGTCAAGAGGCCATTTTTAGCCAACAAATATGGCTGAAGTGGGTATTGGTACAAATGCCTTCAGTTAGCTATGACTTCAAATTTTATTGGTAAAAATACAGTGTACTGGGATCCCTGGGTGGCGCAGTGGTTTAACGCCTGCCTTTGGCCCAGGGCACGATCCTGGAGACCCGGGATCGAATCCCGGGTCGGGCTCCCGGTGCATGGAGCCTGCTTCTCCCTCTGCCTGTGTCTCTGCCTCTTTCTTTCTCTCTCTCTCTGTGTGTGACTATCATTAAAAAAAAAAAAAAAATAGAGTGTACTGGTGGATAGAGTTGGAATGCTATACTCTCAGACATGGTATTAAATTGAACACTTCATTTTGTTTGAGAAATTTAAATAAAAAATAGAAGACATTAAGATTTGAGCAAATTATTTTATACCAAAAGTGAATGTTTTTAGCTTTTTACCTGTTCATACTGTGTACGTCTTTTTTTACAATCAACTGTTGAGTGATGTGAATGAGCTGGATACTCAGCATGTTTAAGGATATTCTTCCAAAAAGAAGATAGAGAAGAAAGTTCTAAGTTTAATTGAGACTTGTGGTCCTTGTTTAATACTTCTAACACTCTCTGGTGTAATTGATATTACTCTATTTCTGGAGGGGACAAAAAGGATAATTTGCAGAAGTTAAATGATTCACCAGTAGCCACACAAACATAAGTGGCAGAGGAAAGGTTGGAAGCTGGTGGTGTCTGAATCCTGCTCTCGTTTTTATCCTATCCCACGTGCTTCAACATCACAATGGATTTCCTGGTACACTTTGGCCTTCCTCTTCCCTAGTCATTCTTTTCAACTTGGCCTTTTCCACTCCATTTCTGGTTTTCCCTTTTGTTTCTACTTGGTTTCTATCAAGATAGACTATGCCATTCAGAATTAGCGGGGAAAAGTCAACCAAAACTAGTTGTGAGGAGTACACCTGGGTGGCTCAGTGGTTGAGCATCTGCCTTAGCTCAGGTCGTCATGATCCTGGGGTCCTGGGATTGAGTCCCACTTCGGGCTCCCTGCAGGGAGCCTGCTTCTCCCTCTGCCTATGTCTCTACCTCTCTCTCTTTCTCTCTCTCATGAATAAATAAATCTTAAAAAAAAAAAAAAACAGTTGTGAGAATAAATCCTTAAAAATACAGTCATGTTATGCATGTCAACATGCCCTGGCAAGACACAGAACAATGTTTGACAATCCAGTCACTTGAATTGGTGACTGCGTTGGTGGTAAGAAAAGAAAAAAGTTGGACCATCAAGAAGTACCAATGACACACCACTCATTATGGGTTTACCTACTGCCTGGCGCTGAATGTAGCCATTAGAGACAGTATCTAATTTAATCCCCATCCCAACCCAACCCCATTCCAACATCCCAATGTTTCATGGCATAAACATTATTACCGGTAATTTACTGAGAAGAAATCTGGGACAGGCAGACATTATGCAGTTTACCTAAGGTCATACAGTTTAACAAGTGAAGCAGAAATCTGGACTTGAATTTGATTGGTTACAGAGATTGTGCTACAATAATGATTTGGGTGAGCTGCATCTAGGCCACTGGTGTGTGCTCTTTCTTGAAAGAATATTTTGAGTAGAGAATAAGATGGACAGTTATGTGCTCTCAGTGTATTTTTTCAACACAGGTGTAGCAAATTTCCAGTAATCACTTCCTTAAAAAGTATCAAAGAACCAATACTTTAAAAGAAAGAAAGGAGAAAAGGAAATCCCTCCTTTCTTCCTGGGTTGATGGCCAGACCCAGACTCCTGAGGCAAATGAGCAAGTAGATTCTGAAATCACAACAGAATTTTCCTTTTGCTCTAATGGAAGGAGTTGTCTTCCCAAACATTTTCACACTTGGCTTTCGCATCCGTTCTGTCAGTTGAGTCACCGCGCCACTGCTTGAAGCAGAAGCCGAAGTTGGGGAGAATGCCAGAGGCAAGGGCCACTTTTCGGTCACAAAGAGATTCAAGTGCTAGCTCTCCTTCTCTTGCACATCCTGGCTGGGCCCCGTGCCAGCAAAGCACTCCTAGATCCTCAGGATGGCAACTGGGCCTAAATGGGATGTAGAAAGCTTTCACTTATCCTATCATTCTGGATTGCCTGTGTCGACTACGACTGTGGACGAGAGGGAAGAATAATAAGCACAGCCAACTGCCAGAAACTTCTCGTTGCCTCAGTGCATATCTATTTTTCAGCTGGATGACTTTTATTTTTGCATTTTTAATTGCTTTATTTGTATTGCCCCTTTCCTCGTGGCAATTTCTAAATACCACGTTGGGGAGTCTTTCATGTTCGGAACAGTGACAGTACCACAGAGATCTCAAGCTAAGCATGAAAGCCTGGATCTAATATCTTCTTGCTGCTTTCCTGTCTAATAGGCCTGCTTGGGAATCTCACTGCTGTGATACCAAGACCAAATGGATGTTTACTGAGGAAAAACCAGGAGTTGCAGCAAAGCAGACAGGAACGACAACATGACAGGACTCTAATCTGATGACACGTCCAACTGCACCCACATTAGGCAACCATTAAACAATGGTGAAGAGCACACCCAGGAAAGAGAGATCCAGCACCCTGGCTCCTGACCCGGCGTGGCCAGCTGTATAATGCTCTCCAGCAAGAAAAAGTAGGTAATCACAACCACTCACTTTTTATTCACAGAGATAGGAGAATGAAATCTGATCATGTCTGTGGAGTGCTTTGAGGCCTTTGGAACAAAGCTATTCCACAAATATATATTTCTAGGTATAGTTGTCTATGTGTGAGTGTGTGTGTGTGTGTGTGTGCGCGCGCACTCTTTCTCTTGAGTAATAGGACAGAAAGAGAATTTCCTACATGACATGCCACGTACATTTCATAGTCTCTGTATGCTGTGTGCTCATATATCTAAACATTTTTACAGGTAAGTTGCTTTCTGTCTTATGAAAAACGTCTCTTGGCTGCATTGGGGTCTTAAATATCCATGGTACAAACTGGCAGCTTAGTGCTTTTCATTCAGTATCTAGCAGACGAGCAAATCCCAGGGCTGAGCTATTGATCCAGCTGAACTCACAAGCAGTATGTCCTTATTCTTCTGGTTCAGTAGCCTTGGATGTAGTATACAAAATAATTTGCCGCATTCTTCAAAGCGATTTTCCCTTGGGGTAGGAAAAACACGGTTGGAAAGATGCAAAGATATTTCACTACATTCAACAATAAAAGGAACATTTTAAATAAGTTTACTGACATAAAGAAGCCTTCTTGTTTTATGTTTGGTGTTGTTTTTATTTTTACTCTGTATTTCCATAAAAAAAGGCCAAAGGAGTGTAACTTCAATCAAAACCCTTTTAAAATAATTTTAACCAGCCCACTGTAAGCTAATCTCTCACTCTTTTATCATTTGGGGTTTGGGGAAAACAATTTCCAAATCAGCTTTTATTAATGTTTATCACACTATTATTTCTTGCCCCTTTGTTCCTTTTTTCTAACTGATGTATCATATTATTGTCAAAACGTGAAACAATATTTTTCTGTCCCATATGAAAGACAAACAAGAAGAGAGAAGACAGAGAAACAGTTGGTGGTCACCATGAAAAGAAGAAACATGTCAAGGTCTTTATTTATTACCCCATTCTACTTTTAGAGACACAGGGTTTGAGTGCTCAGGAGGATGACCTGGATGCTTAGTCCAGTAAAGACTTTGAATTTAAATTGGAACTTGATCAAAACTTAAAAGCTAAATGATCAGTGCTGGTCTCTCTACAACTCAGTCCCTCCACCTGTAAAATGACCCTGCGTCATAAAATCAGTGTGAGACTCAGGTTAAAAAAAAAAAATGTGTTAAAAGCATTTACCACAATCTTAGAATATAGTAAGCACTCAAAAATAAGTACTTAATATTACGAATGGTAACACCAGTAGCAATAATGGTAGTCATGGGGACACAAAGCTATAGATCAAACTCAAATAAGTCAAACTCTTAAGAAAAATGTTTACTGCCTAGCACATCTTAGGCACTGTCTTAGACATTGTACTAGGCACTGGGGGATACCAATTAAGAAGAATAAGGCATGGTGTCTACCCTAAAGAACTAACTATCTAGTTAAAATGATACATGGGAAATATATTTAACAGAAGACAATTAACGATCAAATGAATAATAAAGGCAATCAAATAGGGGGTTTAGAGAATAGAGTTCATAGAATGGAATAGTAATAGCATTCATTATCAGACAAAAATGCAGAAATAAGACATATATGTATATACACATACATAAATATATTGAGAGAGATTATTTCTCCAATATTTTTATCCACAACTCACACACACATGCAATACACATAAATAGTAAACTGTCAGAAAACATGATCATTGCACCATCATCCAAATATTAAGTAGTTCTGAGAAATCAATCTCTATTTGATGAGCTGAAAGAAAAAAGCCAATCATAAAAAGATAATACAAGCAAGAATTTGAGTAGCCTAAGTAACCCATTGTCAAGTATTATATTTCAGTTTGCTTCTGGGAAATGAACTGGGCCAACATAGCTTATATCTATACGAAATGAGGAAGTGGTCCTTTCTTTAAACAAAGGCAACAATTGGGCTGTAATTGAATAATCAGTAGTCTTTTCTGCAGGTGTACAGATAGTGCTCAGAGCACTGAATTGAAGATTTTATGTACAAGAAGAAAGGATGATTATCTAATAATTATCTTAGTGATCATATTAAGTAGGTGTTAATGAATTATTAACAATTTAATTATTATTAGTTTTTTATTACTATTCACAATTTGGTTAAGTTTCAAGGAACCAAGATAAATTTATACTCAGGATGTTCATACTTATTGCTCAGTCTCCTATTATGCTGATATTATCTCATATTGGTGATATTTGAAAATAAAAACTATTTTAAAAGAGATCTAAATAGAATTTAAGTTTACTACTTTAGATTTAGGGAATCCCTGGGTGGCGCAGCGGTTTAGCGCCTGCCTTTGGCCCAGGGCGCGATCCTGGAGACCCGGGATCGAATCCCACGTCGGGCTCCCGGTGCATGGAGCCTGCTTCTCCCTCTGCCTGTGTCTCTGCCTCTCTCTCTCTCTCTCTCTCTCTGTGTGTGACTATCATAAATAAATAAAAAAAATTAATTACTACTTTAGATTTACTTATACATTAATTCAATAAATGTTTTAAGAGTGGGGACACCACTGTGCATATAACACATAGAAAGGGGGACAAGTCAATACATATAATTACAAATTACATTTTATAGAAGAATTGATAAGTAATGAAAAAATGGTATTAAAAAATGAAGCAGAATACTACATGGATAGAGAATCTTTTTAGAACTCTCTTAGGAGATGAAATTTGAGCAGAGACCTCAGTGAAAAGATAGGGTGAACCATGCATGTGAAGCCTATGGTAAGATCATTTTAAGAGGAAGGAATAGGAAGTGCAAGGCCATGATGCTGAAGTGGACTTAAGTCATTTTCAAGAACAGCAAGGAGGCCAGTATGTCTACAGGCCCAGAGAAGTCTAATAAATTGCCTGAAATTTTGCGCTGAGTTTTGAATATGAGAATTTGAATTTTTATATCTATACTTGATGAACTTAGTTTTATGTATCCAAAACTGCCACTGACTGTGTTCTTTTAGAACACAGAAGAAAGAAGGTTAAAATTAATTTAAAGTGGTCCCAGGGTAGTAACCTCAGGAACCAGTCACCGTTAAAAGCAAAACCAGACAATAGTCAACAGACATAGCAAACTGCAGAAGTAAACCTGCAATGTCTTAAACTACTTGGAATTATTGGACAGAGAATATATATATCCTACAAAAGACTCCAGGGCCAGAATGATTTTCCAAAGAGTTCTACAAATTTAAAGAAAAAAGATAATTCCCAGGAAAATTACTTTAAGTGCATTTTTAAAATGCTACTTAATTACAAAACCACTGAAAAGTAACACAAAAATTAAAACTATAACAGGAATATTAAATAGGTTGTTTTAGTTTGAGTAAAATGCCTATCTTTTGCAGTCTGATTGACGTGCTAAAATGATTCTAAAACTTCATCTTGGTTTAGTTAGCAATGTCTGCTATGCCATTTTAAAATCTAAGAGAAGTAAAAATTGTCAACAAATACAATAAGTGTACTGAGACCTCTTTCAGACCAATAGTCAACTCTAATGCCTCCATGGGAAAGAGAAAAATTGGGCAAATGATACATACTACAATCTAAAGAAGCAGGAATACAAATGACCAATTAGCAAAAGAAGTATGTAATTTCTTTAGTAATAAAAGAAATAAAAATTAAACCAACCATGACACTGTATTAGCCTAGCAAGATGAACAAACAAATAAGAGAAAAAAAAATTCACTCCTCCTCAGCACTAATAAGTGACTAGTCAAAGAGCCATGATCTGGTGACATATAATGTACTTCCTTAGAGTTTCAGACCTCTCCCACATGTGTGACTTACCGAATCTGTTCCCTGTATAATGAGGGAATGCTCCACTGCTTCATCATTATGCAGAACAAAATTATTTTAATGTGACTTCCATCGGTGTTTTAGTCTATATTAGAAAAGATTTAATTATTATCTGGGATGCTTTCCAGTGTTCCAGATAAGTGATACGACTTTTCACAAATGAACTGAAAAGAGAAATCTAAAAGAAATTTCTATTTACCACCATGGATAGGATAGTGATTTCTCAAAATGAGGCCCAGTGATAACCTACGTCCTAACCACACCCATCTGAACCTAGGAATCTGCATTGCTAACAAACTCCCAGGACTTGCTGATGCACACAAGTCTGAGATGCACTGATCCAGAGGAATCAGACAGAAAAATTAATCCATACTGGCACACAACAGGAGTCATAGATGCGCCTCGGAAACCCACGTCTGCAAAAGCAGCAAGCACATGAGGTAAGGCATTGCCACGTGTAAAGGCCCTTGCAAAATCAGCCTGGGAATCCAGAGAATGGCCTCCAAGAATGGGCCCTATGTCTGACCCTGGCAGCTGACTTCCCAGGCAGCTCTATGCACTGAAGCTGAAGTGAACGCAGTAGGACAACTCCAGGCAACTTTGCTCCCCAGCCTAACCCGGTGGGGGCAGCAGGAAGCCAGCTATGCCATTCCCTTCTGGGCATTTCAGTTACGGCCACCCTTTCAGTCAGCACACAGACACTCTGGCTCAGCCTTTTACCTAATTCTCTCGAAGGTTACAATGGATCTAATTTTCTGATTTTTTGCATTACTGACCTATCTTCTTGCCATCTTCAGTGACCATGAATTATATGCCAATAAAAGATGAAGATGTATTCAAAATAGACAGTACAGAATAAACAATGCATTCAAACTTTTTTTTTAAAAAAAGAGCTACACATGAGAATCTCTTCTCTTGCAAATATAGACAGATGAATGGAGAATGTGATATTGGACACGATGGTGGCACTCTAACGGCAGTAAAGGATAACTGAGTACCTGTCAGCCTGGTCGTGGCTTGTTTGTTCACACTTTGGGCCAGTTTCACGAAAGGGAAAAACAGAACTGTATTTTTCCATTTGGAGAACTGTAAAAAGAAAATGACATTTTTATTTGTTATATGAATAGTCTCCAATTGTTTCTTAGTTTCTTTGAAACCAGTTTTAAAAAATATTTCTGGGAACATTAATACATTTTCTTAAGTAACAAATTGTGCTTTTATCTATCTACATTTTCAGTTTCTCGATATACAGTGAGGACTTGCAAAATCACTTCAGCATTTCTGCAAAAGCCCAAATGTAAACAAAGAGTAAATACAAATGCCAGGAGTCTGTTAAAATTCGACAAATGTGCCCTCTACCCACTATGCTTTGCTTGAATTGGGTTCTTTGTGTCTCCATTTCCCCTGGCCTTGGCCAAGTGCATTTTGTCTCTCACTAGTGTCCTGATGATGATGACACAATAGTGTGCATTCATCGCAGTGGCATGTGCAGAACTATGGTTCAAGGTTCCGTCATTGTTTCCTCGGGGTAACCATTGCAGGGAGTGAGTTGTACTTGCCCTTAAGGATGAATACTATGAAATTTTGACTCTCTCGATGGCTAAAAGTCTCTTTTGTCCAAAATATTGTTTAATGTAACCATTTTTTTATAGTACAGAAATAGTGCGTGAACATACAACACATTTTAAACAGTACATTAGGGGGGTAAAAGATAATATTATCTTTGCTCTCCTGCCACCAAGATGTTCATGGATTTGGAGAGTTTGGCTAGAATTCACTTTTATCATAATTGTTGTGAAAGGGATATTGAATTCAGAATCTATATAAAACAAGGAAGTAATTCCAAATAGTTGTGTCCGTATTCATCACTGATCACTAAAGGGACTGATTATAAACGTACTGGGAGCCTATCAGGAAGGCTCTGTTGATTTACTTTACATAGATAAACAAGCCACATAAAAAATGAAAGTACAATGCTTACTGAATTGTAAGTGATTAAACATTAATGACTGTAAAGCTTAGTCAAACACTGAAAGTCTTAAAGTCTTCCACAGTACATCATGTTGAGTGTCAACGGATAAAACAGAATGCCAATATTAGTTGGAATGTTCTTGAAAAGAGTTAAGCTTTGTCAATAGCTATAAATGTGCATATGCCAATATCTAAAAATCTATCAATCTCTCCACACTGTTTGTAGAGGCTGGATTAGTCTGGCGGTACCAAAAATATTCTGGTACTGGTTGGCAGTGAAAATTAACAAATCTGTAAGTAATTTTATATGCACTTGTTTATTTTGTGTCATGTGTATGGGTGTCGGTATTGATATAATCATGTATTTATTATGTATACTAAAAGAAGAGATGGGATGAATAAATCAAGTGTTTTTTTTTCTTCTGAGCCTTTCAATAAAGTGGAATGCTATAGTGAAAGCAAGTTTAAACCCATATTGTCAAATATCAAATAATTATTAAAAAGGAAGCAAAAAAAAAAAAAGACAGTCATACATCCTGTTTTTTTTAATCTCAAAGAAGTCCTCGAACTCTGTCCTCAGCCACTTTGGACAATCATGTTACAGGAATAATATATTTGAGTACAGGATAGGTGGCACTGTATTTCCAAATCTCTATAAATCTCTGTATTGTCCAGTGCCTCTACTTCTGTCACAGATGAATTCATTGCCTTATCTGACAAAAAAAAAAAAAAAGGCTATTTGATCCTGCTATTAAAAGTTCATTTCATCAACTTCAAAACAACTCTTTCACACAAGGAACCAAGGGAACAGAGTATTCCCACCAGCGTGGGAAATGCCTGCTGGTAACCATTCAGCAAGCGAGAGCATCATCAAAAAGGTACTGAAGGACAGGGTGCATGGTGCAAAGCATATTTGGAGTATATCTGGGAATTGAAAATGGATCAGGTATGAGATGATATTCAGGAATAAGTTTTAGTTTTATTAGGTGCGATAATGTTATTTTCACAATACTACCATATTTCTCGTGGCAAAGAAGTAAAGCCTTTAAGTAATGAGAGTCTATTTCACTGTTTCTTAATCTCTTCTGGCTTATGGGATTCTGAGACACAGGAAAAGCTAGGGGTCCTTTGACAGAATAGTGCACCTGTGGACCTATGCATACATTTTTTAATGAAGATCAGGGGATTTCTAAACTCCTATTCTAGTTAGTGGGAGAAACAGCCAAATTCACTGATGATGACAATAAGTACTGAATCTGAACGACCATGACATTTACAGGACTTGAAGTAAATTTTACATATTTTAGGATCTGGGGGCCTTTGTGATGACTATAGAGATATGATTTGAAAAAGTGTGGAAAAAAAGCCAATCAAGATGGAAGAAAGGATTCAGAGATACTTAAGGGCAAAGACGATCTTTTTCATGTTATATCCCTGGAGCCAAAAAGCCACCCCTGGCATATGTATGGTAGGCACAAAATAACCTTTGTTGAAAAAAGCAAAGGTTGTGGATAAGCCACCAACTAAATATTCATCCTTATAGTTCTTTGCCTGATGCTAAATGGTTCTTATACTTCTAAGGTAAAGACTCCCCCTCAGATCATCCCCTTTCTTATTCCCTACTGCCTCCAGCAGGGTCTGAGTAGCCTTTGCATTTCTCCTGTTGGTAGGAATCAACCCTGTGGCCATTAGACCATGATCTCTTTTGTATTAAGACAAAATGTTAGGGCCTAAGTACCACTGTAAAATGAAATAATACCTTTAGCGCTGCATTTAAAATAACAACCTGCCTAAAGGCAAAAATATCTTCCCCCTCATCACCCGGTGAATCTATTTCACATTCTGCATTTGTTTGGTGAGCAGTCCCATCCCCAGGCACTGTGAAAGAGAATCATGGGAATGGGATGAGTGTAGAACCTGGGAGAGACAGGCAATGTGGAAATAAACTGTGGTAGGATTAAAGAAAATTTGGCCCCAAAACACAGTCATTAAGTATGCACTGTGTTAATGATGAAGGTGGGGAAGGCAGGCTGGAAAATGCATTTTGATATTTTAAAGATAATCCCCACTTCATCCAGATACTTTAATTTAAAGAAAAGCATTTTTACAAAGAGGAGAGCTTTGCCTTTGTAGACCTACTATTTTGGGTATGTCAGAGGGAATCCACATCATATTAGTTTAAAGATTAGAGAAACTATATTTTACTGATATACTTGAAATAATTGCTGGAAAAAATATCCTGAATTCTTTGACATCTTGTGTTATTTCAAATTAAAAGACTTTGGCTTAAAATGTGTGTTAAAGAAAAATTCCACAAGTGAAATGCATATAGTATTGGTACCTTGTAGTATTTTCTCTTAAAGTTAATTGGAGAAATGTTTACATAGAATCATTCACTTTGCAGCAATGTAGAAAAGCTAAGGCTTTGTTGAAAGTTGTCCAGACCCCCCATTGCCACCACTACAACAATTTCAGCTGATAAAAGAATATCATGTATAGGTAAGAAATATGATAGCGGTTGTTGGACTGTTTTAAGTACTAGAAGTTAAAAATTTTAAGTCCTCCAAATAGAATAAATATATAAAGCCTTATAGATAAGATATTCTTCCACAAATTATAGTAGAGTATAAAATAAAAAAGAAATCGTGCACTTGAAATGATCATCTGTGTAACGATATGTCTGAGGATAAGAAGATGTTTTGCAACATTAGACCAGGTTTTAAAACTTTAGATTAGGAGTCAACAAACTAGGGTCATTGATCCAAGTCCAGCCTGTGGCCTGTGGCCTGTTTTTGCATGGCCCTCAGTCTAAGGATGGTTTTCAAAATTTTAAAGGGCTGTACAAAAAACAAAACAACGAGAAATATGTGACAGAGGCCATATGTAACTTCCAAAGCCTAAATTATTTATTCCTGGCCATTTACAGATATGCCTTGCCAATTCCAGGTTCAGATTCTAATGTACTAGTGGCTAGCCTTCATGCACAATTTTGGATTCAGTTGGAAATGCCACATTATTGTACCAGAGACACCTCTCTTCTTCTGCAGCAATTTGTGCCAGTTTAGAGTCCCCAAAAAGATGAAAAACTTCTCTAGCAATGAATCAAATTCTCAAATTTCTGTTAATATAAATCATACTAATTATATTTGGCTTCCCTATCAGAAGTAATGCTTTAGAAATAAAGTTGTCCAATGAAAATTTTAGAATTGAAAATGTTTTGACATATTTTGAAGAAACATAGATCTGAAGTGCAAAACTCAGACTTTCTGGAGGCACTGAAAAATTCTTATACCCAACTGTAATACTCTTACAGTTGAGAATTCTTCAGAAAAAGCCATATATGTCCATGTGTTTTTAAATATGCAGCTTCATGTGAAGATATTTAAATATTTTAATATAAGAAATTTTCAAAAGTATTCATTCAATTACATAAAATCCTTTTAATGCATTGAATTATCTTGTCAACTAACTTATACAGTTAAGAATTCAAGCTCAACTAATAGAATTTTGTCATTAACATTATTACTATTATTGACACTCTTTCTAAATTATATGCATGAAAATATAACTTATCATGGTATGGTACCAAAAACTAAGAGTGGTCTGGCCATGAGTAGTTAAAGGTTCCTGTATTATAAGCTAATAATATATTTCAGAATGGTCTTTTACACTTAATAGGAATTAATAACATAATTTTAACAAAGTTATTTTTCTCTTTTAGTATATGTGCTGCCGAAGCGAGCACTATTTTTCTCTTTTAAACAAGCCCTGCTTATAATGAAATGTCAAAAATATCTTATTTCTTATAATGTGAAATTATTAATTGTGGTTATATCTCTATTAAAAGTGGTATTTAGAGATAAAAGTATGAGAATGTGTTCTCATAAACAAAAGAAAACAGCAATATTTTTCCTATAGTTCATTTGAAAACTATTACAATTAAAAGAAACTAAATTGTGTTTTGAGAAGTACATTTCATGTAAGCAAGAAATTCTCCTCTATTCAAAAGGTTTTATTAATAAATACACTATTTGCTCTTTGCCATAACTTTCATTTGAGAGGCTCATTCAAGAGGCCCTGAGAAACAGTAACAATATTCAGATCAAATGCTTAGACATTTCATAGTTCTTGAGTAATGAATTACTGCTATTTTGTGTTTTTTGGTAGTCTACTTGAAATCTTTGACAAATTCTACATCAAACAGGTCAAGCCACAAATAATGCCCAAGATCAACTTAAGATCAAGTAAAAATCAATAACTTGTAATATGGATTTGGAAGGATGTGAGTCAATGTAAAAGCCGCAAGATTTTTTTCTTCATTCTTTTAAAACAAATGCACATCTTCTGTGGGTAAAACCCAAAGCAATCTCTTTTAAACCATCTATTCCGAAAGATAAAATACCTCCGAAACAACAAGCCTTTGACATCTGTGACACGGGAGACATGCAGAAGTCATTAAGGGTATCCCGAGGGGGTTCCAACAGTTGCTTCACTTTAGGGTGGGTGTGAGAAGACTTAAAATTAAATTACTTTAAAATAAAGTTAAAGCACTAAGCAATTTCCTGCTTTCGACTCAGTAGGGTTTCCCGTGAGAAAAGAAAGTAGGCAAAAAGTTCAGACAGACAGACAAACATATTTACCCCTAGGTGGAAGGTACAAATTAAATTAGCCTGCTACAAAAGGGAGATGTTTTCTCCTTCTGTTCAGATGTCATGGTAGTGAGGAAACATAGTCTGGGGCCAAGAAAAATGGCACAAATGCATTCATCTGAGCTACCATTCATCCTGATCCAAGGACTAAACAGAACACATAAAAGAACAGCACTGTTGAAGGACTTCCTCTCCCTAGTTACCAAGTTGAGTCTTGCAAAGGAACATGGGAGCAGGGGGTAGGGATCTTTCCAGAATGTTTCAGTGTTGATGGAAGTGTCAGAGGATGTTATGGAGTTAATGACTGAATCTGAAATCACATCAGTGTAATTTCATTCCATATTTCATAGAAAGAGCTGCATTTTATGGTACACAGTATGGTGTGTTTAAAGGTACATTGTGAACTTTCTTTCCCTCTGTAGCTGGAAACCAATATAGGCACTTCCAAAGAGTCAAGTATCTATTATAGTGCCTCATTAATATGCATGTTTTTGGCACTCAGTTTGGTTCAGCTGGTATGCTTTCCAGTATCTCATTCTTTATTTATATGAGACTAGGAGGTGTGACCTATGGAGCCAGTTGGCTGTCATGAATTGGAATATTCATTAAGCCTCATGAATTATGCATTAGACTGCTTATAATACTGAGATCCACATTTGATCTAGCCAGAACTCTCAACTGCTTCCCATTCGATGGAATGATCCACATTTTGGTCAAACTATATATGTGTTCCATATACTGCAGAAAGAGTATTTGTGTATTTGCTACCCAGAAAATCTTAGAGATTTTGCTACTCGTATCTGACTAAGTAGGTTTCATATTTTTTTCATCTTTGAAGGGCACAGCAGACATGGTTCTCCTCTGGCAAACTAGGTTTGAGTAGCATTCTCCTCTACCCTGATTACTATTTCCATCCATTACTGCCCTTGCCTATAAAAGTCACCAATGACTGGTGAGCAGCCTGGATTTACAAAAGATATGTAGCTATCTCCTGGTGATCCACACATAAAAGCAAAGCCAAATATAGGACAGAGAGAGTGCTTTTAAGAATTTCGTTTCTCTTATCTAAAATAAGGAAATCCTTTTACTGATAACCTTACCATTTCTACTGCTTTTTTTTTTTTTTTTATGGATAGGTATATCCAGGCCACATAAAATCTAATTTGTAGATTTTGCTGATGTCATAAGATTTTATCAAAATTCAAAAACAGCATTTATTAGTTAGGCATTAAATATTCCAGTTTTTAAAATTATGTATCAATACTAAATTCATGTCTTGAAATCCACACCTTGTGAAGCAGAAAGACAAAAACAGCTGAAAAGATCAGCTGGTAAAGATTAATATAATCTCTTGAACATATATCAGCAAGCTCAAGTGTTAAAGGCATTCCACTTTTTTAGATTCGTAGTACAAGCTACCCGAGTTAAAATTTCTCCCCCAAAAAAAACTGTTTTAAGCAAAAATAAGGTTTTTTATAGTATGGATCTCAAATCTTTGATAACCATCCACTTACAAAAGTTGCTACTCTCTCTTCATGTAGACCTGCCTTGGAAGGATCTCCTATTCAGGGGAGTAATTTTTATGAGTTAAAGGCTAAAACATAATTTAAATTTGGTCCATTCTATTTGTTATATTCTGGAAGACTAAACTAAAGAATCTATAGCCAGCTCTACAAAAGGTCATGGGTGAGTCCTGGGTAAAATAGCATTGTTTACAGATTTTTTAGTGAAGAGATTAGCTGTCATTTATTTTCACATACCTAACTGAGGAGCTTTAGTGGTTCCCAGCAAGAGTGTGTTCTCGTCTCTTTCTTAGCCTGTCACATCCTTGTCAGTTTCAATAAAATTACTTACCTGAATTATGCAAATGAGGTTTTGTTATGTCCAGCTCCCATTATTGTTCATCTCCACTACAGCTGAAAATTCTAGCGGACCCCTTGCTTACACTGTCTGATTCCAGGACTCCTTAGGTCAAGACCTTTCAACCTCAGAGCTTGACTTATGCCACAACCATTTGACAAATCGCCCAGACCCTCACAAAAGCCGGTTGAGCTCCAGAGTGGCTGCTCTCTCTATACACCACTGTTTCTCTGTTTTGACATTTCCTTCTCACTTTTCCTCTCAGTAATTAGACAAAGGGAGAAAAAGACATTTGTGTTCAAAGAATGCTTTCATTTAGGACTGTGATAAATGGCTCCCCTTTCCAAGAAGCTGCGATCCCACTGCAGGACAGAAGGTTCCTTCACAAGGGGGCCTGGACAGCGGAGGCCGCCCACCAAAGCCTTCCCGGACGTCAGCTTTGCCTCTAAAAAGGCTGCAGAGATGTCCAATGATCTTATCTGTGTTTTCAGTAAAACCAAAAAAGGGAAAAATGTGGCATGAACTACCCATGTTAAAACTACCATAGTTGTAAATACAAGGACATTGAGTTTATAATTTAAGTATTTCTAGGAATGTTTGGCATTGGAAAACAAATTTGAGACACAAAGGCATTGTGATTTTTTAAAGTCACCCCCTTAGTACCCTTAAGAAGTCTCTGTTCAAGTTCTAAATTTCAGATTATAATATATCCCACTCTCCTCTCTGTTTTGTATATCATCTTGAAAATGAATGAATTAATAAAACTATCAGAGATCTGACATTTTAGTGGCCCACAGCAAATTTGGAATATTTGTGGAGAATGTTTGATCATGTCCTTTTAAAAATAAAATGCAACTCTATCACGTTGCAAAAAGGAAAACTGGTATTGTAATAAAAAATTTTTAATAGAGAGTAATTTATGTCAACCATGTTTTCATAAGCTTCTTTCACAGTAATGAGTTAATGTTTATTGTTCCACCGGGGAAGAAAGATTGCCAAACATGCAAAATAATTGGAACTGCATGTGACTCAACTGTTGAGAGTTTCGGTGAAGAATTAGCATGTTCCTGCTCATGCTATAGTTAATCTGTCGCCTTCGCTCATGGTAGTGCATTAATTAGAAAATCACCAAATGACATTCCCAAAGGAGGGAAATCACCTCTACAATCTGATATAACACTTGAATTGATAAACCAACAGATCTACCTTTGAAGTTCAAGGTATGATACGCAACTCTATTTACAAATTAAAGGGAGAAAATCAAGAAAGTGTGGGATTTTTAAAAAAATTCATTAGAAGTTGACATATGGCATTCATCTGATTAATGGAGCACTCTACTTAGACTCATTTAAGTTAGCCCTGTGAACTTATGACAGTTTAAACATTTGCAAGAGACCATTATTTTGATATTACATGAATTTCAGTAATTAATAGACCTCACATCTTAAAATAGATCTTAAATAGTACCTACTAACGGATTTGCAATAACATTTTTTTTAATAAAAAGGAAACCCAGCACATGATTTTAAAAAGACAGTGTCAATTTATGTAAACAAACAATTTGTGGTGACTTCTTCCTTGTGTTTAGCCAAGTGAGCTAAAACAATGTAAGAGAATAAATAAGTCAGAACTCCTATCTCCCAAATCAAAACAAAGCCGAAGGAGGAATCAATTTCATTTGGATTTTTACTAAAATCTTTGTGAGGGAACAGGGTCTTTAGATGTTTCCCATGTAAAAGGCACTAGACCAGGCAGCCTGATATGCTTGAAATAATGTACCCTCAGGCCTAAAGGCCAGGATGCATTCCGCTTCAGAGATCTTTTCCAAAATAAGGGAATGCATTTTGGGAGAGAGGGAAACCACGGGAACTCATTTGGTAAATCTTTAACTGATACAGTATATGCTCAGTTTATGGTTTCCATTCATTCTGTGATTTGAACAGAGCAGAGGTGAACCTACTAGTGCATAGCCTAACATGCATATCAGTAAAACCTCACAGATCCAATATTTAAAGAGGAACATAGCTTAATGTGAAAGAGAGTTCATTATCTTCCACAAATATTAAGTAATAATTATACGTAGGAGTTCTCATTATGGTATAAACACTAGAACTTTAAGTGTAAGGATGTCCCTAACTGAAACTGTGTATGTGTTATTATATGATTCTAAAGATTTCTGGGACTTCCCTTTTGACTAGATTTTGTGTGCTTCAACATCAATCACTCAAGTTTTTTAAAAGTTTGGTCTATTATTTTTAGTGACTTATTATATACTTCCATTTGAGTTCTGTCAACAAAGTATGTCTTTATTTTTAAAGCAAAAATGCTTGCTTTTTCTGATGGATCATAATAAAATAATTTTCTCTCTCAATTTCAAAGAAGAATCTGGTTTAATTCTTTACTTAATATGACCTATTTCAAAAGATGGTCACGATTATTCAGAAGTCACAGTCTAAATTTATCTACTCTGTAACACACCACTTCTGTAAAGGCAGTGATAATATTGTATTTCCTAAACAGTAAATGTTTGTTGAAAGATTATTTTTAACTGAGCAACTATTATGTTACTCACTTCTACTCCTGGGGTGGGGGCTCAAGGTCTAAAAATAAAAACAAAAACAGTCTGCAATATAATTATAAAACAAAGAAGAAACTTCAAATGATATATGAACATATGAACAATATTATAGGAAATTACAACAATGATTATCAGGATACCTAGTCATAGGAAACATACCTATAACTATGAAGTACCTACTAAATTATACTTTTTAGCCTAAAGAAATAATATTCGGGCCTTAGGTTAGATGCTCCTCTAAAACGTTAGTTGAATTTTCCATGAATCTGAACAACTACTTGTGTAGTTACAAGTATGATGGAATTTTTGCAGAAGTTAGAAATCTCCTTACGTGGCTCAGTGGTTGAGTGTCTGTCTTTGGTTTAGGTCCTGTTCCTGGGGTCCTGGGATTGAGTCTTACATCAGGCTCCCCATAGGGAGCCTGCTTCTCCTTCTGCCTGTCTCTGCCTCTTTCTGTGTGTCTCTCTCATGAATAAATAAGTAAAATCTTAAAAAAAAAAAAAATCTCCTTACCTAATTTGGAAAGATTATCCCTCATTTAGTCAGGAAGTGATTAAATAAAGTGTTTAACCTATAGCTATGTTTCCACCACCTGTTTTCTTATCCTTTTAACCAGGTCTTCCTACCCAATAATTAGCTGTATGGGAGAACAAAAAACAGAATGTCTTTCTGGAGTCACCAGAGCAGAGTAGAACATGACCTCTTGATGAAGGCGCATGGTCTGAATTAGGAGACTGCATTTGATTTTGAAATGTAGCTATGATAACGGTTTCCAATTTCTATTCAAGAGTAGAAAATTATACAATCTGATTTGTTGTGGCAACCTCTTTTATTACCTCTCCTTCTCCATAAAGTGGGTCTTTAGAATACTTAAGAAAGAAATACTTCTTTTTGAAATATAGAGGGGAAAAAATCATTATTGTCCTTCCCCCTCTCTCTACAAACATCACCTGTTCTTCCTATACCTTCAATCCCATTTCAGTGGTTGGCACTAACCTCCTCCCATTACCAAAATCACAGAAACCTGGAACTCATTTGGATTTTTATTAACTCTTACAGTCTCCCAGTATACCATAAACATATACAATATGTGCACCTTGATAGGATATGTATTTGTCCCTTAGCTCACCCCCTTCGCACTGCCTTAATTCAGACCCTCCTAATTCTCACCTCCACAGATGCCTTAGCCCTCACCCAGCTTCTCTGTTGTCTCAGACATTCCACCTCATCCCCCCATCACTGTGGGAGTCCTCAGTACAGAAGGCAAATCCAAACATATGATAGCTTACTACCCTTCAATAGCTCCTACATAGATTTCAGGATAAAATCAAATGCCTTAGGAGAGCCCACCTCCCCACAGCAGATTCACACACTTTCTCATGGATCCTTCATGCTTTCACAGGGTGTCCCTGTGGCTGCAATGTTCCTCTCTCCCTCCTCTCTCTCCACCTACTTCAACACTACTCTTGATTCCATCAACTTGTCCCAGAACCTTCCTCAACCTGGTGTTTGCTTTAACTGCTTTTTTGTGCTCTTAGCACTCTGTCCATTTATGTGTCCTAGTACTTGTCTGTGTATACCACTAGACCTTGAACTCTTCCAATGCAACAAATTTATTCCACTTTATTTCTTTCAGTTGCCTAGAATTTATTTAGCTTTTGATTAAAATCCAGTAAATGAAGAGATTTCCAAAATGGAGGAACTGAGCTTTATGAAGTTTCTGATGATTGAATATTTTGTTTCCAATGAGAGCAAGGAGAAATATGATAAAAAATTACAACAGTAGAAATAATGATGGTGTAAATCTGGCATGTTTCACGACGCTATGCATTACATTTAGAAGAAAACTAAAACTAGGGGCATCTGGAATGCTCAGTGGCTGAGTGCCTGCTTTTGGCTCAGTTCATGATCCCAGGGTCCTGGGATTGAATCCCGTAACAGGCTCCCCACAGGGAGCTGTTTCTCCCTCTGCTTCTCTCTCTGTGCCTCCCATGAATAAATAAATAAAACCTTAAGAAAAAAGAAAACTAAAATTAACAGATGTAGACTTTTGGTTTCAGCTCCAATATGCAAAGAGCTTAGAACACATCACCTCATCCAGCCAAAAAGAAAAAAAAAAAAATCTGGCCAATGTGTAAATTAATGACTTTTCTTGGCCTTTTTAGAGCACTGAGGGTTGCAGGGCAAAATATTACCCTGAAATCAAGAACACAGGAACATCCTGAGATAAAGCAAACAAGATGTGTTTATGTGTAGCTGTAAACTGGTAGGAACACTTAAAAGATTAATTTTTACAAACTGAATTTGTATTGTATGAGAATAAGAAACTACTGGGGACTACAATCTCAGGGAAGCCTTCATACTTTTATGGACTCTACTTGCAGGAAGCCTACCAGGTTCTCATAGTGAAGATCTATGAGAGATAACACTCATGGCTCTGAGACAGGGAGGGGAAGGAGAATCATTGTGAAATTTCCCAAAGCTTTCTCAATAACAAAAATAGACAAAGGCACCAGGGAGAAAGAGAAAGACTTGCCAGAACCCTATTCCATTTAGGGCCAACCAATCATTTGACTCCTGTTCCCTATAGCGTTTCTGCTTTACTAAGGAGAAGAAACCATATTCAGTAGGAGTCAGGGCTTCAAGGAAAAAGAATGGTAAGTCTGCAGTCAGAAAGGATACCAGAGGGGAAGTGGGGGAGCGAGATAAATAGAGGCACACGTTTGATGGTCATAGCCACCAGACAAAGGCCCACCAGAACATGGATATTCAATTGGAAGGCAATAGAATGCTCTCCCTCCCCCAACATCCTCCTACCCTACCAACAGGGCTCCAGTATAATAATAGTGGATTACGGCTGAAAGAGCTGCAAGGCACCGACTTCCTCTGTGGAGAAGTATTAGAAAAGCTCAAAGTCTAGAAGGAAGGAAAAATAAAGGCAAGAGAGACCCTTAAAGCCTGTGATACCTATAACTACAACAGTCATTAAGCACAGTCAAATTCCTAGCCATATGTCCATAAATCCTTGCAATGAAGGCCTGTTTACTTCAGTTGCTACTATCCAATGCAAAATATCCCTGGCTTTCAAAAAAAAAAAAAAAAAAAAAAGACAAGGTATGACAAAAATAACGAAGAAAACACAGTGTGAAGACAGGAAGCAATCATCAGAACCAGACTTAGAACTGATGCAGATGTTGGAATTATCAAAATTTTTAAATAATTATGTTTAATATGTTGAGAGCTCTAATGGAAAAAATAAACAGCATTCAAGAACAGGTGGTTTATGTAAGTAGAGAGATGGAAACACTAAGGAAGAATTCAAAAGAAATGTTAGTATTAAAAACATAGTAAAAATGAAGCATGCTTGCAATGGACTCATTAGGAGACCAGCATGCCAAGTAAAGAATCAGTGAGCTTAAGGATAGCTCAACAGAAACCAAAATGCAAAGGAAAACATAAATGAAACAAACAAAACATCCAAGAACTGTGGGACAGCTTCAAAAAGTATACCAAATACCTAGTTGGAGTATCTCTGATAGAGATAAAAGACAGAACAAAGCAGGAGAAATATTTAAAGTAAAATTGTCAAGATTTATGATAGAACTTAAAACATAGATTAAAACAAAACCAAAAAACCTACCTTGGCATATCATATTCATACTGCAATAAATGGAAAAAGGAAAAAAATATATCGAGAGAAGCCAGAGGAAAAGACATCTTATCTAGAGGAATATAACAAGAATTATAGTAGACTTTCCACCAGAATTCATGGAAAGAAGACTGTGACCTGAAATATTTAAAGATCAGTAGAATAGAATACAGACTCCAGAAATAGACCTACACAAATATTGTCAACTGATCTTGGACAAGGGTACAATTTAATGGAGAAAAGACAGTCTTTTCAATAAATGGTGCTGGAACATAGGACAGTCATACATACAATTGAACCTAGATACAGACTACATACCTTTATCAAAAATTGCCTCACAGTGGATCATAAACCTAAATGTTAAATCCAAGGTTGTGAAACTTCTGGAAGAAAACATAGGAGAAAATCTAGGTGACCTTTGATTTGGTGATAAGTTTTTGGATGCAGCACCAAAAGTATGATTCATGAAAGGAAATATCAATGGATTATATTTTATCAAAATTGAAAACCTCCCTTTGAAAGATAGTATTACATGAGAAAGCAGGCCATATCTTGGAGAAATATTTACAAAACATAAATCTGATGGAGTAGATTGTACCAGAATAGAATGCAAGAATGAGAGAAACGTCAAATGGTAAAATGGGCAGGAAATCGAAGACACCTCACTGGTGAGAACATATAGATGGCAGATAAGGATATGAGAGGATAATCCACATAATTACTCACTAAGAGAATGCAAACTACCTTCCTGGATGAGTTCTTGGAACAGAGGGGAGAAAAAAAAAGAACAACAGGTAAAAACCAAGAGAATCTGAATAAAGTATGCCCTTTGGTTAATAAATACCAATATTGATTCATAACTTGTGACAAAAATACCATACTAATGCAAGATGTTAATAATAGGGGAAAACGGGTCTGAGGGATGTGGAAAATACTGTCTGTACTAGCTTTGCAATTATTCCACAAACCTGAAACAATCCTAAAACAAAAATTTTATTAAAAATATATATATAAAACTGGATACACGTCCTTCAGGTTCACATATGTACATGAATAAGGAGAATTTCAAAGTCACTTTCAACCCTGTATGTGCCTTATTTTTACACATAATCATTTTTAACATACACTATAATTCATGATTCAGTTAGCAAATGCTTCAAAGGCTCTTCAACAATTCCTAGCATACAGCTTGACCTTTAAGATTTTCATACATTTTGCCATAAGAAAAAATGTTTCCTTGTAATGAGCTTGATCTTCTGCTGTACTGCCTATGACTGTGACTAACAAGGGCTGACAAGGAAGCGTTCTCTGCCCTGCTCCCTCTCCAGCACCAGCCTGCCCGCCCAGTTTCTCTGCCTCTCCCTCACTGCTCACTCGGTGAGGCTCCACAGTGAAGCAGCACATGGAGGCCCTCCCAGGGAGCATGGCTGGGGCAGCCCCGGGATAAGACAGTAAATGTGCATTGTCCTACAACACCTGCGTCTATCCTGTGTTCCCGAGAAAACAAGCTGACGGTTGCCGCCATGCACAATAGTGACGTTGGGTTTCAGCAAGGGGATTCTGGAAAATAATTGAAGTGGAATAAGGTATCATTTACATCTATCCCTAAGTTTTCCCATTTGCTAAATGATAAGACTTGAAAAGGTTCCTCGCTTCATCTCCGAATGAGAACAAACCCTAAGGAAAGGCCCAGATAAGATCTTCATCACAGACTCCACGATGCAAGGTCAGTGTGACCCAGGAACTAAATTACTCTCTGGAGATGCAGGTGCTCAGCTACTCCTTGGAGTCGCAAGCTCCCAGAATGAAATGTTCCTAGCCATATCTATACCCTCTGTTCTCCCCCCTCCCTCACTGGGGACAAAGGCAGGGCAGAAGAGGTCCCCAGGGGGCAAGAGTGGCAAAGAGATGTGTGCAGTCTTCCCCTGGCAGACAAATATTCATTTTTATGAGTTGGAAGCCTCCGGCTCCCTCCCTTGAATCAGGGCCTGCCGCAGCTCAGGCTGCTGCACGACGTATTTGTCTTTGCCTGCACATTATTATTTTATTGTTATTACTCTCATCCCTTCCTAACTGTGAGCCAATGAGCAGAATTATTTTTATTTACTTTGATTTTTTGGATGCTTGAATATATTACTTCAATATAGTTTATAATCCCTATAATAGCACATAATGGTTATACTTTAGACATTTAAAAGCAATTGGGCACATTCAATATGCTCGTGACATATAACTTTATAATGCCCTATCTCTTTCTGTATTAAATGTTTCATGTTAATAAATTCTAGCCTATTTTGTATGTTTTGTATTTGAGGATATAAACTCATAAAAATAATAATAACTGGCATGAATTTTTCTGGGAAACTTACAGTGTGAAAACGTAATGGAAAACAGTTGATACCGGAGGTAAAGCTCTATAATTGAGGGAATCAAGTAGAACAGGAACATATCCTAAAATTCAAATGCAATAGGATTCTGACCAGATCCAAAAATGATATCTTGGAGATGCAACTTTTCCTACTGCCAAGAAAGCAATCTATTTTACATTATGGCCAAGGGACATGACGTCATCGTCAGAGGTGACCCAAAACCTAGAGGCAGACCAAGGGTGGTATCTCCGGTGCACATCAGCGTCCACTGTCACAGCGGTTCCCATTGTCCTGTCAAACGTGTGTGGGGTAACGGAGAGCATGCATGCTGGTGGCCGGAGGAAGGGACTCATCATCGTCGGAAGTCATTTCAACTAGATCAGACTTCTTCTCTTTGTTTTCCCAGAAGAAATTCATGTCTCATTGTACACACATAAAGACAGTAAAGTGTGAAACTAAGAAAGAAGGCACTTAAATCAAGTGGCCCAAAGGGTTGCAGGAATTTAATAAGTATAATTTCCGTAGCTTTAGGTTTGATCCCTTGCACCTGCCCAAGCTAATCCTTTATTTTCATGCCAAAAGATACTCAGCAGCTTCTCTCTCTGATTCCTCATGATATATATTCATCCCATAACAACATTCCTTTTCTCTAAATCTAGGCTGATTCATGAGGGAAAAAAAAAAATTCTCTCAGGTCCTCTGTAGGCAATGGCCAACTTTGGTCCAATTAGGTAACTATGTTTCTGACTCAGACTTTTTTTTCCTCCCTCCTGAGATAACTCCATTCCTTCTCTCTTTGGTTCTCCCTTCCATGTAAGTTCCTCAGCACCGTGTACAAGGAAAATCCTAATAGATATTATACCAATTACCTATCATAAAAGAGTAGTTAGCTCCCAGTAGGTGCTCAAAAAATGGTTACTCCCTTAAATGACAGGTTTTCATTTTTTTAATGGTTTGATGTGATTTAACTGGACTTTTAAAAACTACATTACCTAAAATCTCCTTGGTTAACTTCCGAAGTAGTTATGTCATTACTGAACTTTGATAGCAATTTCCCAGTGATATCACACGATTTTAACAGAATCTTAAAAAAAACAGTTCTCCTATTTCTTTTTCTATTGAAAAAGGAAGCTAACTTACCCTGCTAGTGGAGTATTTGGGGTCAAAGGATAAATGTAAGATAAGAAAAAAATGATAAAGAGAATTATTTCTAGACTGCTTGTTTTTTTAAGCTTTCAAACTTGTTGCTTTGGATACTATAAATCATTTAATCAAGAAAATCATGTTTTACCCATTGAAATCATGTTACAAAGAGAGATAAAATTTGACAAAATATCTTTCCCTCAGGAAAACTGAAGTGGAAGAAATAAAGTCCTTTTATAAATACACAGAACAAATTCTTACTTTTTTGAATAACAGCCATTTACTTATGCTTGTAATAGAGATAGCAATACTTTTCTATTTAATAAAATTTAAAACATATACACATTGTTAAAAGCTTAAATTATAGGTAATATTTTTAAAGGGATATTACCATTTAGAGCTGCACACGTTAATAATCCTCTATAAAGCATAAATGGAGATATTTAAAAACTACTAAAATATGAATCAGCAATAATGATGATAGCATACATCTGCCTGAAATAAGAAAATAAATCTAGTAAATGTTTATAAAATATTGATGTGAAAACTGAATTTGTGGGGCCAAATACCACAGTAAAGAAACACTAGACATAGTTAAAATCCAAGTTTACTCCTAACCTCACCTGGTTTATTAAGTGATCTGAGCAAGTCATGTAATTTGTCTAGACCTCAGTTTTTTAATCTTGTAGAATTGATAAAAATTTCTCTATTTCCTTTTTTCCATCTACATTTTGGAAAGTTATTCATTCATTCCCATTATTTTAATGGCTATCTTTGAATCAGCTTATATTTACTGGAAGATGTCAGAATAGCAGTCCCGGTTGCTTATAAATATTGTCCTTTCTCATTGTTCAGTGTCCTTTTATAATTAGCTGTTGTCCAGACCATGTACATTGTTAAATGTTTTGAATCAGTGCCTTAAATATTTGGCATGCATTTTTTTACCCCAAATCCATCTTTAACAATATATATAACCTATTTTTCAAACATTATCAAGAACATGGAAAATTTTAATTCAATCTTCTTTCTAGTTCTATATTATTATTTATCACTGAAGTCCCTCATTTAACTGCCCACCTTCCAAAAACAGATTTATCTTCTGACAAGATTGCTTATATATATATATATATATATATATATATATATATATATATATATATTAAATATTTTATTTATTCATGAGAGACACACACAGAGAAAGAGAGAGGCAGAGACACAGGCATAAGGAGAAGCAGGCTCCATGGAGGGAGCCCGACATGGGACTCGATCCAGGGTCTCCAGGATCAGGCCCTGGGCCGAAGGCAGCATCAAACTGCTGAGCCACCCGGGCTGCCCAAGATTGCTAATATATATTTTTAAATTAATTTGCTCACTGAGGCTTTTATTATTTTCATTCCCTCCTCTGTGGTTGATTTTCTCCTTACTTAAATGTACTCTTTTAAAGTTCTCTCAGAATTTGTCTAGGGTATAAATGCCCTATCTTTCTTGTCTGAAAAAATCTTCATCTTACTATCATCCTTACATGGTAATTTGGCTGAGCATAATTTGGACCATGCAAAATATAATTTCCCTAAATTCTTTAAAGACGTTAATCTACTACCTTTTGAGAATAAGTGTCACCCATTTGCAAGTAATCTGTCTTTTCTGTTTGCATTTAAATTTTTCTCTTTATCACTGATGTTATACAATTTCAATACCTATGTGTCTTCATTTGGACTTGCATGTTTATGATGTTTGAATTCATCACTATGTCTTCACAAATTTTGGATTTGAGTATTAAGACCTTATTATTTTGAATATTTCCCCTCTCCATTTACTTTCTCTGTATGAAACTCCACTGAGTATGTAGTAAACTTTTTCATTTCATCCTCCATGTTTCTTTAATGATCTCTCATGTTTGGTATCTATTCATTTCTCTGTGCCCCATTTTGGATTTTTCCACAAATGCATCTTCCATGTTACTAAGCTTCTCTTCAGCTATGTTAGGCCCATTCATATAGTTTTGATTTTTAATCAACTGTGTTGTTAATTTATAGAAATTTTTTGTCTTCGTGTTTATTTTTGTGTGTGTGTTTATTTTTTAAATGTGCCTGTCTTTTTTTATATAGGCTGGGAAAGGCTGTCTAATATTGGAGTTCTGGAATAAGAAGTTCACTGTTGTCCTACCTATACTTTCCCCTCCAATAGTTGTAACATTAATAAGGCCAAATTTTAATCTCCTATTTTACTTGTTAATTAGGTCCCAGTATGTTTTTTTTTAAATAAAATGAATTACTTATAGAAAACATGGAAGAATATAAGAGTCTTAAACACAAATGCCTGCAGGAACAATGCAAATAACAAGGAAGTGCAGCTAGCCACTGGGAAGAAAATGACCAGTATAAGCAAATAGCTGCTACTCAGCTGCAGCCAATTTTTGCCATATGGAATGGTTGCTAGATTTTCTTTTTCAAGAGAATTAAAATATCTTGTTTTTTTCCTATGAATTCTCCCCAAATCTCAGAGTTGGAAACTAATTCACTTTTAGAACATTTCTGGTAACCAGAAAACATGTCTTCTGGCCATATTTGCAAGCATAGATTTGATAATCAGACATCTTGATCGAGATTTCAGCTTTTGGAAAACAATTAACTTCTCTGATCTTTAGTTTCTTTTTTTGTTTGTTTAATTTAATCTTGTTTTTATTAATTAAAAATTTTTAAATTTATTTCCATTTATTTAATTTCATTAATTGTTTGGTTTTTTAAAATAAATTTCTTTTTAATTGGTGTTCAATTTAAGGCATTCAAATTGGCAAAGAAGAAGTCAAACTCTCCCTCTTCGCCGATGACATGATATTCTACATAGAAAACCCAAAAGTCTCCACCCCAAGATTGCTAGAACTCATACAGCAATTCGGTAGCGTGGCAGGATACAAAATCAATGCCCAGAAATCAGTGGCATTTCTATACACTAACAATGAGACTGAAGAAAGAGAAATTAAGGAGTCCATTCCATTTACAATTGCACCCAAAAGCATAAGATACCTAGGAATAAACCTAACCAAAGAGGTAAAGGATCTATACCCTCAAAACTATAGAACACTTCTGAAAGAAATTGAGGAAGACACAAAGAGATGGAAAAACATTCCATGCTCATGGATTGGCAGAATTAATATTGTGAAAATGTCAATGTTACCCAGAGCAATTTACACATTTAATGCAATCCCTATCAAAATACCATGGACTTTCTTCAGAGAGTTAGAACAAATTATTTTAAGATTTGTGTGGAATCAGAAAAGACCCCGAATAGCCAGGGGAATTTTAAAAAAGAAAACCATATCTGGGGGCATCACAATGCCAGATTTCAGGTTGTTCTACAAAGCTGTGGTCATCAAGACAGCGTGGTACCGGCACAAAAACAGACACATAGATCAATGGAACAGAATAGAGAACCCAGAAGTGGACCCTGAACTTTATGGTCAACTAATATTCGATAAAGGAGGAAAGACTATCCATTGGAAGAAAGACAGTCTCTTCAATAAATGGTGCTGGGAAAATTGGACATCCACATTATGAAGAATGAAACTAGACCATTCTCTTTCACCATACACAAAGATAAACTCAAAATGGATGAAAGATCTAAATGTGATCTTTAGTTTCTGTATCTGTAAAATGGAGATCATGAACTGTTATGATAATTAAATGAGGAAAAGATGGTAGTGCATCTTAAACAGTACTTAATACAGAGTAGTAGTCACTTAGTAAAGTTCTAGAGCTCAATAAAGTTCTTTAGGATTGTGGATATTAAACTGCACCCCCAATATCCAATCCAGAGTGGTACTTATTAGTAGTACTTATTAGTTGTACCCACTAATAACTCAATAACTGTTAGGTGAATGAATGATAACTGTTAGTTCAATAAGTTATAGTTTACAAACTTGATTATATTCTACATATATTTAATATATGGTACTACAGAGTGAGCTGATATTTTTCCTTTTTCTTTTTTTTAAGATTTTATTTATTTATTCATGAGAGACACAGAGAGAGAGGCAGAGACATAGGCAGATGGAGAAGCAGGTTCTCCATCGGGAGCCTGATGCAGGACTCGATCCTGGACCCCAGGATCATGCCCTGAGTCAGAGGCAGATGCTCAACCACTGAGCCACCCAGGTGCCCCTGATATTTTTCATAGAGTTTGTAAAATTATGGTACAACATGAGTTGCTATAAACTGGTTCACTCAACTTGCAAAGCTATTCCCTGAAAAAATGTTACACAAAATTATACATTGCAGAAAGTATTTAGATCTCAGTAGTCTTATTTACTAGTATCCTTTACATACAAGGATGTGTGAAGTAGTTTATGCATACAAAGATTCCAGGATCTAGATTCTCAAAAGAGAGGACAGAGAGAAACAAAGCTGACATTGTAGACCATTTTCCTGGTTCAAAGGGCTCAGAGTTTGGTAAAAGAGAAATCAGCACATGTGTAATACAAAGGAAAAAAAGAAAAGTATATTTAGGGGGAAGAAGAGGATTGGTTAAAGCACAAATCATGGACAGGCACCTCAAAGTCTCCAGATTAATGCACTGGTTTTCTGGAAAGTGCTCTTTCAAAGCCTCTTTCATGTGCATGATTGTCAGAAATGTATACTAACTAAATCTCAAGGCTGAGGAACAGGCTGTTTTTAGGGAAGTGTTTTAAATCCTATCTTAGCTTCATGGCTAAAGGTCATGGTTCTAAATTCACTTAGGTTTGGAATTCAGGAATATCTGGAGGCACCTTCATTTTCTTAGTGGCTCCATTTTAAATTGATATTCACTTGTGATATAGTAAAAGAAGCATATTTTAGGTTTAGTTCTGGGCTTAGTAAAATTTTGAAGTTCAATGTCAACTTCTATCGTTTCTTCACGTGGTTTAGTTATGTACTGGGGTAAAATTTAAAAATAAAAACCCTGGGATTAGCCAGGGCTCTCCCCAGATGCTCTAGTCTTCTCAGAACTAGGCCACTCTCCTAGACTCTTCTGGTGCATGCCTTTGTTGAATGCCCTGAGGAATTTGGGCACTATCAGCATGCCTTCTCTAATAGTATGAAACTGAATTAATAAATTTTACTTTGTGAACAGTCTATGGCATTTTCATAATTTATGAAAATTAGTTTGAATAGTTTAATTTCTCATTCAAAACTTTGGCCCAAAATATATATAATTGCCAACAAGTTCATAATGTAGACGGCTAAATGAAAATAAGAAATAAATACATTTTCTCTACCCCATAGCTATTCTCCTATGTGTTGAGCTTCCATCTGTTTGCCTTTTGTTTTTGTTTATGTGAAGCTTTACATTTTGCCATCAATATGTTATGTTGTGTTGTGTTAACTTGTAAGCTGAGACAAAGATAATAAATTACACATTTTCACTGACATTTTAGTTGACTGACTACTAAAATCTGATTTGAAAATTCAGCAAGGATATAATAGATTTCAAAGATTGCATTAAAAGTATTTTCTGAGGACAAACTACTACATGGAAAGAATTGGTAATTTCTTAAAGGACAAAGACCTAAATGATGGATATTTCTGTTATAAGTGAGAAGGGAGTATACTCTTGGTATAAGAAGTCCAACTTCCAGAGATTTATTCCCATTATTGCCTTTTGTTCTAATCTCTATGGAAAATGCCTCCAACTGGTGATTCTCCAATTATTTGAGCTAGTGAAAGGGTCCTTATTTTAAAGTGGGCCATAAGAGAAAGAAATGATGCAAAGAGCTAGTTACACATAAAGAATGAAGGTTTAAGTATATAATGACAAGCAGATTCACATGTTTTAGAGATTTATACAAGAGGTGACTAATTCTCTATATAAATATTTTTATATAGTATAGCAAGTAACAGGCATAGTTTGTTAGGGATATGTTAGTCACATCATCTTCTTCAGGCTCTTTGTTAGCATAAATTTGTTCTGCAGCTTCAGTGCTAGGTATGGGCCATTTTTAGGCCAGATTTAAAAATATATATATTTAACTCTTTTGTAGCCAAGGAATGATATTATCAAAGTAGTGTCATTGCCTTCAACCAAAGAATCATGTCGCTTAAATGCACAGAGCGTTGTAGAAAGGCTTCCCAGAGCAGATGGCACCTGTCACCTCACCTATGTTTTCCACCTCTTCAATTACAAGATCTCCCTTATCCCTTTTTTTTTTTCTTTAAGATTTTATTTATTTATTCATGAGAGACAGAGAGAGAGAGAAAGAGAGAGAGAGGCAGAGACACAGGCAGAGGGAGATGCAGGCTCCATGCAGGGAGCCTGACATGGGACTTGATCCCAGGTCTCCAGGATCACGCCCTGGGCCGAAGTTGGCACTAAACCACCCAGGCTACCCCATCCCTTTTTTCTACTGTTCTCCAAGTTTCAAAGGTTTCTGCATGCTAAATATATTCTATTTACTAAGTAAAAGTCAGTTTCTGATTTCATGTTATCTTTGTTAATAATCATATATAGAAAGACATTTTCTGTGATTCTGATCATTGCACTGCACTGGACTATTACAATTCCAGCCAAAGTGTCAATTTAGCCCCTCTCAAACCATCTTAAATTTGATATATATCCAATTTTTATTTGACCTTAAATATATATGCATGTGTGTTATAGTCTTATAAATCATTTTTGTAGACCCTCTAAGCAATACTGATTCCAAGTTGTTTTAGATCTATTCAGATTCACAGGATCCCTTAGTATATAAGTATAAAGCACACTTCTATCAAGGGAAAAGAATCTGCAAAAGGGAATAACACTTGGGGAAAAAATATATATATATGCAGAAATCATACATATACATGTCTAAAACAACCAAAAATCTATGAGTATTCTAAAAAAATACCAGGAACCAAAAATTGGTTATGATTTTAAAACATTTTACAACAATCAAACAAAAAATATCTACAAAGGGTTAGGCCTCACAATAATCAGCTAATGCAATTCAATGCTTGTAACCACTCCACACAAACAGGCTGAGATATTATTTTTCACCAAGAAAATAAACACTTGTCTTTGGACTGACTCCCATGTGGCAGAACCAGGGCAAGGCATTTACTGCTATTCTGCAGCTCTTTGAAAAATCAATCTGAAAGAGAAACTCTGTAGAAGACCCATCTTCTTCTTGTTTCTCTGATATGTTGCACTCTTAAAATGAACCAAAGTAAAAGAAGAAAATGAAAGAAGCACACAGAGTAGCAAAGACAAATGATGGAGAAAGCAAAACCAATGCTTCCAAACATCAAATCAGAATGTTGCTCTTGTCCTGGAATTCCCCTAGAGTTACTTAGGACAAAAATCTGGTCCACTGAGATCAAAGCCAGGAAGAACAAAGAAAGTCAGAGTGATAAACAGCCTACTAGGAAGAAATCCCAAACAAACCCTGACAGTTTGTGGAATGACTGGAATAAAAATCAGCTGTTCAAACTAATCTCTCCTTTCGTCCATCAAAATAAAGATGGAGCTTTCTGTGTCCCTGACAAAAGCTAGGCACCCCGAGCCTGACTACTTTTCTAAAGTGAGATAACTGTAATTTTTTAAACTTATTTATACTCACAAACCAGGCCTTTCTTGCTTTCCTCTCAAGGAATTATTTTCAAAGAAGTCACATCCACCCTCACTGTAGACCTTCCGGAACTATGAATGGGTTAGAATTTTTTAAATAGTATTAACCACAGTAATTACTCCATGATCCAAAAGGCCTTTCTCTAGTATGCAACACTGGTTTGTATAATTTTAATAAAAAGTCTCCTAGATTGGTCCCATTTCCAAATTATCTGAACAAAGATAAAATATAATTTTAAAAAGAGTCTCAGTTTATTCACATCCCTATATGGAAAGAAAATGCCTTTATTTTTCTATTAGTGACCCAATCTCTTTAAAAATTCTTCATCCTTCCGGATAATAAAAATAGAGCTACTTCTAGCTGAAGCGACTATAATTTAGTTCAACTCAGTAAGTTTAGTTCCACCTAGTAATTATAACAACCCTCACAGGTAACTATGTTCTGGCTAGGCAACCCAAGAAAATGTTCAGTCTTATGAAGTTCTACTGCCTACCCTTGCTCCTATCTGAGAACACATCTTGGTGCAGAGGGCAATGTTGGCATATAGCCTTGTGCTGGGCGGGGGAATGAAAAGGGTTTTTCTTTCTTTTTAAGATTTTATTTATTTATTCATGAGAGCACAGAGAGAGAGAGAGAGGCAGAGACACAGGCAGAGGGAGAAGCAGGCTCCATGCAGGGAGCACGACGTGGGACTCGAGCCCGGGGCCTCTAGGATCACCCCTGGGCTGAAAGGTGGCGCTAAACCGCTGGGCCACCCAGGCTGCCCTAAAAAGGGTTTTCAATGTGCCTGGTTCTCTTAGGATTCTAACAAGTTCCAGGCTGCAGAGTGGCTAAACTAGCTGCTCCCTGGACTGGTGATACCTGAGAAGCTACCACAGCCATCAGGTTCTCTCATTGTGATACACTGGTACTGCGATACCAAAATTACCCAGACAAGATGACCTCTTTACTCTTCAACAAGATCTGATGGTTCACCAGTCGTATTGACATCCATTTATCCTTATTGGAACAAATATGGGTCACTGAGTGCTATGTTCATGCCATGTGGAAGGGGCAACTTGTCCCAAGCTAACAAAGCTTGCCCTTTCCTGCCCCCTCAGTGCCATATTGGAAGTTTCCAGGTTTGAGGATTCTCCTGAAAGGTAGCGACATGCTTGTAAAGGCACACCGCTAATATGCCAGTAAAAGTACACTACTAGTTCCTGCGTCCTAAGTAAAACTCCTCCTTCTCATGGAACGCAGAAGTAAGTAAGATAGAAGTGGTAAGGACATACAGTACCTAAGAATAAGAATGTTGATTTATTGCCACTTTTTTTTTCTCTCTGTGTCTTTACTCTGTCTTGCTCATAATCTCTGGAGATCATAAGGGGCAGATTTCAGTTCTATCATAAATTCTTTTTACTCCAAGGTTATCAGCCTCATGGTGAGGAGTCCCAGCCAGAAAGAACATAATTTCTATACTACAGAAAATACTTTATGGTCTGGATTCTGAAGCCTTCATTTGGTTTACTAACAAAATTTACAAAATTATATTTCACCTCAAAGGCCAGTTTTCTTGATGTGTTCTCAAATGAAAATCTAAATAGGCAGTAAAATCTGAACAAAGACCTTCTTGTTCTAGAGATTATTTACTATTCCCCGCAATACAAAAAATTAAACTACCATTGTGTAGTAAGACTCAAAGAAAGTAGAGTAATAAGATACAGCAATGCATCTAAAAAAAATTTTAAGATTGTATTTATTTATTCATAAAAGACACACAGAAAGAGGCAGAGACACAGGCAGAGGGAGAAGCAGGCTCCACGTAGGGAGCCTGACGTGGGACTCGATCCCAGGACTCCAGGATCACACCCTGGGCTGAAGGCGGCGCTAAACCGCTGAGCCACCCGGGCTGCCCAAGAACCCTTCTTTGACAGTTATGAACACAGTCATTCATAAAGTAGAGTTTCATGAGCACTTGTTCTGGAACATCGAGGAACAGGCCACTATTAAGTGTGTAAAACTATTTCAAGGAAATGTCAAGTGTATAAAACTATTTCAAGAAAACCTAGATTCACCTCCCCTCTCCAAAGTGCAAATGATACTAATACATTTTGGTAACTGAATTATCAATTGTTAATATTGTTATTATCAAACTGTTAGCCAAATATCAGTGTCCTTGGAAAAAAGAATATAATCTATCTCAAACATCTGAGTAATTTTTCCTAGAGCAAATAACTATTATCATTAAAAATCATTTTAAAATCTTCAAATAACTTTTTGCACTTATTCAGCAAATACTTATTGAACCACTACTATGTGTCAGACATTCTTCTAGGTTCAAGGGATTCAATAATTAACAAAACTCCATGCCCTGTTAATATTGATGGTGTTCCTTCATGATTGCTGCTAGCAGGCTTGGATAAATATTTCTACCCCACATCAAGCAGCTGTATAGACAGTTTTTTGACTAATCTCACTTATGAGATTTTTTTTTACTTATCTCACCTTTGATTTTCCCACCTTTATTATTTTTTGTTACATTTGTGTTAATTATTTTCAATTTATTTTATCTTGTTATTCATAAACCATTGAAAATTTTCTTTTGGAAAAAAAAAGAGAAATCAAATTTAAAATTCTCTTGATTTAAGATATTTTTCCTGTGCTTCAAATATTCACTTTGGATGTCTACTCTTTGGTGCTCCATAAGCATCTGAACTTACAAACACAAAGTCAAATATTCTTTTCCAAAATCCTATTTATCCATCTCTTATTATATTCCCTGTGATGTTAAAGTCATCACCCACTACCAAACTGACTAATACAGAAACCTATATATCATCCTCAAATTCTTCCTTTTCTTTGTCCAACCTATACGCCGATTCTACATTTGATACTTTTAAATCTATCCCTTTTCATTCAGTTATTACTGGTACTATCTTGTTTAAACACTCTCAGTCCTGGCTATGTAGATTCCTGCATTATACTGTTCACTTCCTTTCCTTTTAAAAAAAATAATAAGTCATATATATATATGACTTATTATATATTATATATAATATATTATATATATAATGACTTATATAATATATATTATTTAAAAAATATTTTTTTAAAAAATATTTTTTAAAAAATAAGTCATATATATGACTTAAAAAACTATATATATATGACTTTATACATATATATGACTTTTTAAAAAATATATATTTTTTAAAAAATATTTAAAAAAAATAAGTCATATATATGACTTATTATATATTATATATAATATATATTATATATATATAATGACTTATATAATAATATATATTATGACTTATTTGTGTATATATATATATACACAAATTTGATCAGGTCATTTTACTGCTCACTATTTCATTGAACATATCATGCCCCTCTACCATCAGACCTCATCTTTCTCTCCAGTGTCGTGTACGTATAAATGTTTTAAGCTTGCTGAATTATTTACAGGTGTAAATTTAAAACACATGCTTTATACTTTTATTATCAACATTTTAATTAAAATCTCACTATAAATTCATTAGAGAAGTGAAGGATTCAGAGAAAAGGTGATAATAGAAGGGTTTTTTTAACTTGTCAATAAATGAATCACAGTCCCTTCCTTTAAAAAAATTATCATAGCTAAATTAGATCAAGTTCCACTGGTGATAGTCAGGTTTAATAAATCACCTTTAAATCAGTTTTTACTTTCATATAAAAGCTAAAAATAGAATTATAAAAATCAATATGCTAGAAAAAAGATAAAAATCAAGAAAACAGAATAATAGATATGTAAGATTATATGCGATGGAATTATTGGGAAGAAAATGCTTTAAAAGAAAAGGAAAAAGCCATAAAAGAAGTAATTTAGGGATTAAATAAATACACATTACCTTACATTCTTTTTTGTTCTTCTTTTACACATTCAACTACAATTATGGTACATCAAAGCTGTTTAACCGAACATGCTTGGCATACACTCAATTTTGTGACTCATCACACAAATTTCATACATTTAAAATTTATTGGTAAAATTATTAATTTTCACATTTAAGCCATATATTTGAGAATCATTTCTAACATCTACATCTAAAATTCTTAAGAGTGTCAGATTTTTGTGTACTTTTGATTTTTAAATGAAAACATTTTTATTTGTGGGCAACCTGGGTAGCTCAGTCGGTTAAGCATGGGACTCTTGATTTTGGCTCAGGTCATGTTCTCAGGGTTGTGACATGGAGCCCTGCATTAGGCTCCATGCTCAGCAAGAAGCCTCTCTCTCTCTCTCTCTCTCTCTGTCTCCCTCTGCCCTTCTCTCTGCCCATGCTCGCTCGCTCTCTCTCTAAAACCAGTAAATAACTCTTCAAAATATATTTTTTTATTTGTCATCAGATACTTGTTGGGTTGGAATTTTCCTCTAGATGACAATTTTCCTGAGTTGAATAGTGTCTCCCCCAAATTCATGTCTACCTAAAAACTCAGAAGAATGTGGTCTTATATGGAAATGGAGTGTTTGCAGATGTAATCAGTTACAATGAAGTCACACTGTATTAAGGTGGTCCCTAAATCCAATGACTGGTATACTTATGAGAGAGATTTGGACAGAGACACAGACATACAGGGATAACACAATGGGACAACAGAGACAAAGATTGGAATGCTGCTTCCAGGAAACACCAAGGATTGCCAGCTACTACCATAAACGGAAAGACACAGGGACCAGATTCTTTCCCCAAGGTTTCAGAGGGAACAGGGTCCTGTTCATCATTTGATATCAGACTTCTAGCCTGAAACTGTGAGAGAATAAATTTCTGCTTTTCAAGCTACCCGGCTTATAACAATTCATTATGGCACACTAGGAAACTGATATAATAATAAAATTCTTTTTTTTTTACATTAAATTACCCTGAGATTATGTTGTAGAAGAGGTTGTGATGACTTGTTGCAAAAATCAGACAAACACATTCTTAAGAAATAGCTATTTAGAGATATGATCATGCATAGAAGTAGATTGCCAACTTTCTCAACTTTGTCCTTTTCCTTGCCCTAAAACTTAAAAAAAAAAAAAAAAGTTTTTTAATCAGAAGATGGTTTATAATATCTATGTAATTGAAACAGAATAACTGTTTCAATTATCCTGAGTATGTCAATCCAAGGATATACTATCCCTTTACCTCTCTCCAATTCCCACCCCATTCCCCAAGGAAATGGGTAAAGTCCACAAGGGTCATAAACCAGACTCAATCCCAAGTCTGAGCCACCACTAACATCATCAGAGGATCTTTACCACTGTCTGTGAAAATGGGCTAAGCTCCACTCTACTGAACTTACATTGGAAATGTTTCAAAATAAATAATTTAAAATGGACTAATTTTTCAAAGGAAGAGAGAACCTTGGAGAACATCTGCTTCATTCCTCTCATTTTAAAGACAAGAAAACTAAGATCAAAAGAGCTCAAGTGGCTTCCCTTGGTTACAAAGATAATTCATGATAGAATCATAGCTTGAACCCACATCTCCAAAATTTTCTCAACCCCATTGTACTTCCACTGCAGCTCCCACCTGGTATCTGGCTTTAATAAGACTCTCCCTCACCATTTCTCACATTATAAGAGGTAGTCCAATGTGCTTTCTTTGGTTTTGCTTTTGTGAAACCTCTGTATTTGGAGTCTTCTCACAATATTTTTAATATGACAAAATGTACTTAAAGATAAATAATGCACTCAGCACAACTCCTTTTTCTTACGAGAATTAGTGTTTGTGGCAGATGCTAGATTGACAGATTTGAAGACTTGTTTTCAAATTATTACCAGAATATTTAAATCCTAAAAAAAAGTAGAGCAAATAACTGTATTTATGTTTACCAGCCTGGAATGATTTTTCAGTATGTCAATGGATTTAGAGTAAGTTCCACAACAAAATTGAAGATGCTTACAAATTGTATATCCAACAGAGATGTTGTAGTAAAACACACACATAGAAATGTGACACACACACACACACACACACACACACAAATAACAAAAGCAAAACTGGCTGGAGAAACAGAAATGTTCATTGAGAAATCTACCATAAATTTGAAGTTGTAATCAATGGCCAAGTTCTGGTCATGCTTCATGCCAAAAAGAAAAGTAATGGCTAAGTGAATACAATTAATCACTGTATTTACATAACTATCATTTTCCTATGTAAAGAGCTACCCTGGTGAGTGCTATAACACTTGTCAATTAGTTCTAATTAGTGTTTCTGCCTCTAAATGCTTGACTCCACTTTCAATTACAATTGTTTGCTTGCCTATCTTAACAACTACTGTACTAGATATGCTGGCATGAGGTCTGCTACGTTTTTAGCATAAACTATCCAGCCTCAACACCCCTACTCAGGTAAGCAGTGCCATGCTGCTCTCTGTGTAGATAGAGCAATTTCTTGGACTTGTGGGCATCAAAGGATGACTCATTATTGGGTACCCTCATAAAGACAAATTAAACTCCTTCCTGAAACTCCAGAAACAACTAAAAACTTCATTGCAATAATTTTGCTCTAACTTGGACTTTAATTTGGCCATCCCTTAGGATATCTATAAACAGCTCTGAGAGCAGAGGTATAAGAGATGACTGAAAGGAAAGACATCTGTCAGCAAATGGCTTGAACACATAATATGGAATAAAATTTCTCTGTATGTTTGAAATAAGTGGTGAATATCTAGAGATGTGAAAAACCAGAGATGTGTGTCTTATACATTTTTCTTTATTTGCCATACCATCAGAATTGTGATTTTCTTAGAGGGGGCAGCATGCGCAAATCCTTAACATTTGTTTTGAAAGTATGAATGTTTAGGTATTTTCTCTTATGAGATTTCTTTTAAAAGTCAAATTATCCAGAAAATAAACTTTATCCTTACATAAAGGTAATTTCCTTCTGATTTTCTCTGAATCCCCCATAGAAATTCACCTGTGCTCTTTAAGCAGACTCTGCTCTTTAAGTCTTACAGACACTGGATGGAGAGAATGGCAAATAAATGGGAGATGAACAATGTTCCATTCATTCTTTCAAGGATCATGGGGTGAAGGTTTGTAAGCCCTGCAAGTAGGCATGGTCTCCTGGGAGACAACTGACAGTGCCTGTTGGATGGCCCACCAAAAGGCCTAAACAAATATCTGCCAAGAGAGATAGGAAGACCAAAACTTCAGGTGATTCCAAAAGGTTAGCAAATATTCCCCCATAGGGAAGGGAAAGAGAAACCCACCATTTTTCTATATCAGAATGGCAGCTATATTTTATATTCTAAATTAATCTTTGTAAACCAAAAAATACCCATAGGAAGTTAAGAAGATTCAGAATCTTTCTTTTAATATGTGTGAGTTCAAATATGAAAGTTAGGAAGTCATGAACTCAGGAGAACTGGCTCTAAAAAATTATAGAAATGAAGCCTCCTGGGTAGCTCAGCTGGTTGTCTCCTTTGGCTCAGGTCATGATTTCAAGGTAGATGGAGTCCTTTCATCAGGCTCCTTCCTCAGTGAAGAGTCTGTTTCTCTCTCTCCCTCTGCTCTGCCTCCTGCTCATGTGCTCGCTCTCTCTCTCTCTCTCTCTCTCTCAAATAAATAAATAAAATCTTCTGAAAACATTATAGGAATGTCACCTCAAAGGAAGACACCTTATGAGAAGATAACAAGCAGAAAGTTTTCTGTTATTTCTATTTAGAAAATTTCTTTCTCTAATTCCTACCTAGAGCAGTCTGACACTCCTACATCTGAAATGAGAACTTGACTAAAGAGTAACAATTTCAATGTCTTAAAGTCAAAGTGCAATGTCAAGTTTGCACTGATCAGGAAATTGAATCAGTAAAGGACCAAGGTCTCAAAACATGCATTGTATAGAAGAGCTGATTGATTTCATATATATCAAAATATTCCTGAATCTAGTTAGGTAATATGTTCTCACTGCCTTTTTTTTTTTTTTTTTAAATAAAAGCATCCAGGCAGCCTGGGTGGCTCAGTGGTTTAGCACTGCGTTCAGCTCAGGGCCTGATCCTGGAGACCCGGGATCGAGTCCCACATCAGGCTCCCTGCATGGAGCCTGCTTCTCCCTCTGCCTGTGTCTCTGCCTCTCTGTGTGTGTGTGTCTCTCATGAATAAATTAATAAAATCTTAAAAAAAAAAAGCATCCAAGAAATTTCCTTAACACTTTTTAATTTTAAAATATAATGTATCTGTCAAATAATAAGAGTTATTAGCTAATGGTCAAAGAATCATTAGTGGAGGTACAATATTTATTCACATATATAACCCAGAAATCTTAAACATCTATTTGAGAAAAAAGAACAGAAAAAATCTACTTGAAAAAATAAAAGGTAGAATTAAGTGATTATGAGACTACTTTAAGAAGGTGTTTGGGGGGGTGGGTTTAGACTTTCAGCAAATTTAACTATTCCTTTCATCTGTATAGAGGATACATGGTCACATATGATAGCTTTGAGATAATAGCTTTGTTTTCTTTGATGAAGAATTACATCAAATTATGTTTTAGGTTATAAATTACTGTAATTAAATTGTTAAAATGGTATTGGAAATTGATTCACTCTTTTTGGAGGAAAATTTATAATTTCTATTAAATATATTTAATAACTATCATTTACAAAATGCCCATCACATGTTAGGTACTGGCCTAAGCACTTACAGTCATTCTTACAACAATTCTATAAGGTAGGTACCAATATATTTCATGGGATCTAAAAAGCCGTTAATTATAAAGGGCACCTTTATGTTACATAAAGAAAAAAAAACAATGAATTTTACTATGTGCAACATTTTATTGCCATTTATAACTTTTATTTTTAGTTACTCAAAGAGCTCTTCCACAGTTAGACTTGAACTTTTATCATACGTCACACGCATGCATATATAACACGGAATATACAAATTAAATCAATTCGTTGAGATTCTTCACTGTTGAGGTCCTGTCCTTCCTTAATTCCTTTTTACTCAGCATTAACAATGTTTGTGTTTTTCTGCCAACTGTTATCCATATTCCATCGAGATTGCTGGGAATGTGATATTTCTTTAAAGAATTCTCTACTAACGTCTCTATGATTTTCTACCAGGTTTTTGACATCCATTTGCCAACTTTGGTCATTAGCACTCTATTTATTAAACAAAGGTGTCAACAACAGAAGGTTTTCAGATACAGCCAAGACTCATATTCCTTCCTTCAAGGTCCTTAAGTGGCTTATTGAAGGGTTACAAGCGTCCAGTCATGGAACCAGTAATAATCTAGGTGCACACATGTCAAGAATGATGTCTGTGTCAGGCTGCTATCCAGCTGATGAGGACTGTTAAAATGGCATCAACAGGGAGATGGATTCCAACTTCAAAAATGGTAAATTACTAGAATAAATGAAATGCTAGGAGACAGCAATGATAAGAGACGGCTTTGTAGAGTGCTCTGTAGCAGACTGCATGAGTGCTGTACTCATATATATGAGGTGTGTACGCAACCTACCTCTTCTACTTTTTAGCTACCTGACTTTGGATAGGCTATTTAACCTTTTTACTCATTAGTTCTCTCATGATAAAATATATACAACAATAGTAACCTTGCGAGGTCATGGTGAAAATCAAAAGCAGTAATAAGTGATACACTTCTGGGTATTTATTCAACAGAAACACTCATAAATTATAATTATATATAAGTCTAAAGAGGAAGATTTACATATGAATAACCACTGTTTTTAACGTTGAAAAACTAGAAACTCTTAAATTCCTATCAACATATTACTATATAAATTACTGTATATACAGCAGCAGAATACTGCAGCAGTCCCCCCTTATCGGTAGCTTCACTTTCTATGGTTTCCATCATCCATAGTCACCTTTAGTCCAGGATCTGAAGATTCTCCTTCTGAGGTATTATCAGAAGGGCAATAGTGGCCCAGTAGTAGTTGTGTCACAATGCTTACATCATTGACCTCACTTGGTCTCACAAAGTATGTATTTGATCATCTCACATTATCACAAGAAGGGTGAGTACAGTGCAATACTTTGAGTGAGAGGGAGAGGGACCACATTCACATAACGTTCTTTATAGTGTATCATTATAATTGTTCTATCATATTATTATTGTTTCCAATCTCCTACTGTGCTTAATGTATAAATTATATTTCATCATAGATATGTTCATCTAAGAAAGAGTATATACAAGGTTCAGTACTATCTGTGGTTTCAGGCATCCACTGGGGTTGTACAACATATCCCCATGGAAGAGAAGAGATTAATGTAAATACTATTAAAAATAATGAGATAGGGCTATGTGTGCTGATATGGAACAATAACCTTGATATATTAAATGAGAAAGCAAATTGTTAGAATACAATGGCTCCACATTTAATATAAATAGGTAAATGGAAAATCATATATATGCATATTTATGTTCATATGGACATATATATATGTGTTTGCATATTGTTTTTAAAATGTCTAAAAGCATGTTACCCAAATATTAACTGTGGTTGTTTCAGAAAGATATGATTATCTATGCTTTATCCATTTCTCCATTTCTTGAAATTTTATGCTGAGTTATAAAATATTTATAATCAAAATTACTGTGAGACTATGCAGCTAGATATTATAAACTCACTTAACTTATACATTTAGGTATTTATTAAAAGACAAAATTATGTACACCAATAGGATGTTAGGAAAATAAGAGGAATATAACTGGATCTGGGCAATAATTTTCCTGAATACATCATCAAAAGTAGCTTAGGTCAAATTTTTTTCTCTCAATCAATATTCACTCTGTGAATGTATTCTTTCAACATTCTCTGACAATTCCTATTTATTCTTCATATTCTTTTCCCTACTTTATATCTAAATGGGGAGTTCTCTAGCTAGTGGTAGCAGACACCTTTACCCCTCCTAGTAGAAACAGTCATACTAAAAAATGTGGCCCATTTCTGAGTTCATTCTCTGAAATGTGAATTCAATAGCTACTTGGGATCACTTGTGCAAGTGAGGTTTAGGAAACTGTTCCCCTCTGGAATCCTGCTTTTCCTGTGTCCCTATCAAGTAGGAGGCAGAGCCTTATATAAGGGTATTTGATATACAAATGCTCTTTTCAGAACCAAGCCATGGACCTTATCATTAAAAACACATTTTGAACTTGTATATGATTTTCAAGCACTTCACTTCCAGGTAAGCAAAATTCATTGCATAGAAGAAACAAAAGTAATAAAAGCCAACATATGAACAGAGAGATGAGGTAACATGCTATGCTTAGAAAATATTTATAAATAAATGAGAATATATGCTAGTTCATATTAATTCATGAACTATTCTGTGTACCACCACCAAAGATACACCAAGAAGCTTACAATGACCTGCAATCAGCAGTATTTCTGCATCTCCATTTCATTAAGCCATCTTGGCTATCAACTAAGGAGTTTTCTCTCATGAAGCCATGCATATTCCTCTTTATTCCTCTTTAATTGATTCTTTTGTGCAGGTCCTAAAAGGTAAGCTTCTTAACACAAGCATCTTGACATCTTTATTATTAGCATAAAAGTATAAATTGGTACAAGCCTTTGGAGAGGTAACTAAGAAAAACACTCCTATGCAGATTTCTGAATTAACATCCAAATCATATGCCTAAGAACTAAGAATACTGAATTCTTAATATGGGTCTGGAACTTTACTAACTGGTGTACAAGGATTATCCAGTGAGGTGCTGGCCAACTTGCTTGCCAGGAAGGAAAAGGAAAATTCCAATTTATAGCATTTGCCAATTTCCATGGTATAAATACTAACCCCATGGCTGATTTTAAACTACCAAGATTTTAATACCCAGCTCTCAAAATTCCTGAATAATTAACAATCGGCCAGCTTCAGCACATCATTACATTCTATCCTCAAAACAAAACTTTAAATTAGAAATTATGACCCTCTTTTACAGATGTTTAAACTGAGTTAGAAATTAGTCATGTAATTCTCCCGAAGTTCATACTGTTAGTTAGGGGCCAGGGGTTGTCTTTCTTTGCTTTATGCTTTTGCATATGTATTATAATTCTAATCCATTTCAGAGAAAAATGCAAATTAGCAACCAAAGAATAAACTAAATCAGAAAGAAGAAAACCCACAGCCAAACTTTCCTCTGGTGTGCTATTTGCCTAGAAAAACCTGCCACGGTAATGGATTCCAATGGGGTGTATAACTTAGCAGTTAGAAAAAAAAAAAAAAAAAAAAAAAACAACTCTAGCTTGAAAACAGAACTGACAAAGCTTTCATACATGCTTGACATCTTTTCCTTAAGAATTTTTTTTAAAGATTGTGTTTAGTAGCTACAAAATAAGAGTTAATCAAGGGCTTAAACTTGCCAGATCCATAATGTGGTGATATTTAGTTGGGAAAAAGTGAAAATAACTTCTCCTATAATTATTATTCATCATTTAGTAACATCTATGATTCTATAATATTATGAATATTTCTGTAAAAGAGTAAAAAGAATAACTCTTACAGAAGATTTGGTAAAATAGTCCAGAGAAAAAAGAGATTCAGAAACAATGGCATGGATGATTTTTCCATATTAATTAGAAGCAGTATCCTTTCAAGGAACTCATGGAAATGAAGCTCTTTCTGAAGAGATCTAATGTAGTAGAAAGAAAAAAACAAAAAACTGAGCATATAAATCACCCAGCATTGAAACCTGAGTTTGAGTCCGAGCATTTCTACCTCTGATCTGTATATCCCTGAATAAGCTGTTTGCTATTTTTCTGAGCAAAAATAAATAATAATTCTGGTCCAGATTCAAGTAATATGATGATAACAGTAGCTCATTTTTTTTAAATCAATTTGAATGTGCCAGGTCTTGTGCCAAGTGATTCACATGCACTGTTTCATATAATTCTCCCAACTCAGTGAAGGAGTTCCTACCTCATTTTACCATTGAGAAGCTGCCTTGCTTAGAATATAACTATTAACTGGAAGAAGAAGGCTTCAGAGCCAGGGTTTCTAACCAAAAAAACCTTATTCATCACACTACATTTTGTATGTATGCCATGAAAGGGGACGAGCACTTCTGAAACTGAAATGATGACATCTCCTCCAAAAGGTTGTGATTTCTTGAGATCTGGAACCATGTCATGGTCCTCTATCTGTTCCCAAGTACAGCAACATACCAAATGTGTGAATGAATACAGGAAGGAATGATTGTATTATTGAAAATGGTTGAGCATCATCAATACTGTACTATATACACTATCATTACCCAGAATCTCAAATATGTGCATGCTTTGTTAAATATTTTGAGAAAACCTTCAAAAGGTTTGGGTTTGAGCAGTGATTGGTAAGGTAATTAATAAGATTTACCACCCAATTTTAAATATGCCAGTGTATTTGTAACTGATTTATTAGAAGCTATTTCTCTGTTGAGTGGTAGTTGAAAGGCCTTTGCTTTGAATGCTTTAGAAAACATTTCTTTATCATATCATCCTTTTCCAAATTTTGAAAATGTAAAAATTTTTCTTATTTCTGCCTCTTATAACTTACATATAGATATTTACCTTGACAAGGACTCACAATGGGGTATTTAATAAAAATAGGAAAATGTTGATTTGAGCTTCCAAATGTTTAATGTTTATGGTCCACATAAACATTAGTGGAATTTTGCTTAGCTTCATTTCCTTGTTTTTGGAGTTGACATTTATTATTTTGAGCTAATAAGACCAACATCACTAGGATAATCTCTGTTTAGAACAGTTAATATTTCTGCTCCATCCCACATATATGAAACCTTATGCTCCAAATCACAAGGGAATGAGTACAATTCATTATCTTATAAAAACAGAAACAAAAGATAACAAACAACACATGTCCTACTCTAATGGATGAGAATGGCAAGCTTCTTTTTTACAGGGCAAAAAATACAATCTCCCTCATTATAAACTGTCATAAGCATTTATAAAATCTTTTTTTAGTACATTTTTAGAGTATTTTGTGAAAACTTCCTTTCCTTCTACATAGTTGCTTCCCAGTATGATTTCTGATTTATTCATTTCCTTACTCTTCATATTTACCCTTCCATGTACATGTTCTTTTTCTTTCTATTCATTTTATTAGACTTGGGGCAGGGATAGTTTCTTATTTTTCTTTTTTTTTAAGATTTTATTTATTTATTCATGAGAGACACACAGAGAGAGAGAGAGAGAGAGAAAGAGAGAGGCAGAGGCATAGGCAGAGGGAGAAGCAGGCTCCCTGCAAGTAGCCCAATGTGGGACTCAATTCCAGACCCGGGGATCACACCCTGAGCCAAAGGTAGACACTCAACTGCTGAGCCACCCAGGCATCCTTCGCCTCTCTTTCTTTCTCTGGCTCCTTACACAGTACATGGCCTATAGTGGATAAGCTTAATACACATTTCTGCTAACTTTTCAGTCATTCCATTTTATTTTCACTATACAACTCTTTGTGGTACAACCTGGTATTGACAAAGAAGACAGTGAGGGTGCTGGAAGTGAGGGGAGTGAGAGAATGTGTGATCCATTTTTTCCACCTTTAAGAATGTATCTAGTTTTTCTAGCATTAACCTGAGCACTATCAGACTACCAGTTAGGTCAAACAGAGTCTTTCGAGAGAGTCTCTGAAGAGGACTTAAAGGAAATTTTCCCCTCAACAATTAGCAAGCATAATTTATTCACTGGAGGAGGGTAAATTGGGATAATCCACAGAGATTCTTATATTTTGTAGAACCAGCAACACATACCATCCCCCCTTCTTCAATATTTAATAGAGTATGTTCATCCACTACTTAGCACAAAAGGTTAACAAAGAGTTTCTCAAACTTCTTAAAGATGGACCTTATAGATGGACCGTGAACCAGAGATTTGTGCCACACCTTTCTTGATAAACTAGACCATGACATTCTCATCATAAAACTCCTTCACAGTTGGCACACCTAGCAGGTTGGCTTTAATTCAACAGACCATGAGATTCTATTACAGTCCAGTATATCCATAATGTGGGTACTCCTAGACAAAGAATTTCATGTTTAGCCAGTTCCAACCAAGAATAACATAATTATAATTCTTTTTTTTTTTTTAACTCAAGTTCACTAGATTAAGAATTCTGAACTTTGGTTTCCCCTAGGACTCACTCCTCAAAGATTTGAAACAGCTTAGAAAAGACAAGGATTGGAGGTAGTGGGGTGGGGAGGGGGAGTAATTGCAGCCAACATGATGTCTTTGTGGAGTCATCTGATTCTGTCAGCACAGAAAATAGAAAGAGTGGAATGGAGAACAATTGGGGTATTTTTACCAAGCTCTTAGAGCTTAGCCTACTAGGGGTAACTGTTCTGGGAAAGAATTCAAAGGAAGCTGAAAAGATTGCAATGAGATTTCAGTTCTTCCTAGTCTTCTGGTTAAAAGGACCATCCCACAGGCTAAGCTTTGTGGGGACTCCAGAGAAGAGAGAGATCTCATCTACTTTAAGAATCTCTGCATTTGAATATGGCCAAAACCCCAGGCATTGAAACTGCAATCTGATGAGAGAATTGCAAAAGAATGATTCCCATTTTAGCAGCTTTGTAAAAGAGCATAAAATGTTGTTGTAAGGAAAACATCCTGGCTGGCTGGCTGGCTTGCTGGCTGGCTGGCTGATTCCTTTCCAGGCTCTCCTTGTAAGAGACTGTTCACCAGACTAGAAAGAATAGAAAACTGTGACACAAGCTTGTCAAAGTAAAACCAAGAAGTGACCCAGTAAAGGACCCAGCAGGGCATAACCCTGGAAAGCACTTCTACCAGTAAAAAACATACAAGAATAGACTTCGTTTGAACATCGCTGATTAGAACTGAAGTATCAGTGGAACCACAAGAAGGAATGGCACATGAGACTTTGGTACAAGAGCAACAATATATAAGTGACAGGGGTTTGCTTGCTCCAATCAATCTATGCACCAGTGCATCAAGAAATACCTTAGTGCTTTGTACATGCAACACCGAAGGGACATACTTTTCAAATTGCTACATTCGAGCAAAGCAACTAGCTATAACATACTCTATAAAACAGTATTAGTGAGTAAATGAACAAGAATAAAGCTAATGACTTTTTGGAGTGGGGAGAGATCGTTTCCATCAAAAATCTTTAGAGAAGAAAAAAAAAATCTTTAGAGAAGGACTCATGAACGAAGGAGAATCTGATCTGGTCTTGACAGGTGGACAGACATAAAGAATGAGGAAATGCATTAAGTATGGCCCAGATGTGGTAATGGAACACAGAAAATTGGAAAAGCGGGAACACATAAAGCATGGTAAGGATGGATACAATGGCATACGCATATAGATACATATACATCTAATCGTGTCCTGAGATATATAGACATAAATAGGCAAACAGATAGATTGACAGGTCTTCCTCTCAAACCTAGCCTTCTCTTTTTATTCCTAGTAGCAGCACCACTTCCTAGATTTGTGACCTTGGTTTCATTATTTAATCTCTTCCAGTCTCAGTCTCTTAAATGCAACATGGAAATAATCATTGTCCTTAACTTATTCAGCTATTGGATAAATGAAAATGAGTGCTAATAGGCTTGAAACAGAGACTGGGCCATTTTAAGCACTCAAAACATGTTTGCTGATATTACCATTTTTATTGCCATCTCCGTCAGGTCATATTTCCTTCATTTTCTTGTGGTCCTCTCACCAGAATTTGAGCTGTTTGAGGGCAAAGAGTGTCTTATCCATTTTTTTACTCTAAACATCTAGTATATTCCCAGTAGAGTAGGTGCTCATAACAGTCTCCTGAATGTTGAAATGGTTCCTCATTCTATACACGTATATCTACATTTATGTATCATAGTTTCCAGGTTCACATGCTTCTGTTCCCAGGCCTTCTCTTTCTAGACTGCTCTATGTTCTTCCTTTCCTGATGCCATGGGCTTTGCTTCTCTAGTGTTGTATGTAGTCTAATGGTTGTTGTAATCCAGGCTGTTAGTTTCACCTACAGAATTTCAGAGTAGGAAGAAATAGTAATCTGCAATTAGTAATCCATGATTCTGGCTTCTGACCTCCCAATGCCATATATCCAATTAGTGAACTCAAAATGTGAACACTGAAAGAACACGTATCTAAAATAAATACCTAGTTAATGTGCCCTGAGTGTTCTACTCCCAGTAACTACATTAAAACATTTTGTTTTCTATAGGTGTGAGTACCATTATGCCAGCTTACATCCTGGAAAACAAATCTATTGACATCCACACACTCTAGAGGGTTAAGCCTAAGTTAAAAGATTATTCCCTTCCCTAGCTACTTAGATTACCAAAAAAGATAGCCATATAAGATTACTTCGCCTTTTCTGACTTTAAAAAGTTGCCTGCTTGCTACCTTTTTTTATCTGAAGCCTGTAGGCAGATTCTAATTTGGCCCTGCAAAAAAATCTGCTTGGCCCTGGGCTGAGGGAAGATGTTAATTTTCATGACTGTTTTAGAACACATCAAAATTCAGTATGCATTTTTTCAGGATTTCAAAGCAATATGCTTAAAACATGCAATTTAGAACTAGAACATATAGAGCATTTAAAAATATTCAGGTTTTACCAAGAATCCATCCGGTCTATTATTGCAATAAGTAGGATACAAAGATATCTTTATCTGGTTGTGAATGAAACTCTATCTACTTAGAAAAAAGTTCGAAATAAAATTTTAGCTCTTTTAATTCTACAGAGGTTTTCTAGCTTTGACAGTAGAAATTTGGTGTGGTTGAAAAGAAAGAGATTATAAAATTGAATATGCATTAAGCATTTCTCAAAAATAATTGTAAAAGAAAAATGGTTTCTAGTCCTTAATATTTATCCTGAATATAGCTTAAGTTAACACTCTTAGCCTAGTCAACAAAATTAACCAAAAAATTAGAATAGGACTTAATCCACCCTGAAGGTCTATTAAAACGGGCACGTTGAACATTTCCACGGACTTCATCCACATTATTTGTGCTCTCTTATTATTATTTTTTTTTTTGTGCTCTCTTATGTCAAGCAGTGGTGACTCCTTCCTGAGAATAGTGGGTAAGAACTTTTAAAAACAGTCCAAAAGAAATGAATTTGTGAATTTCCACCTCCTACATGTCAGAATGCACTTCTGTCAGTTTTAATAAACTTGTTCCTTTTGGGTTGGCATTGTCCTGTACTCCAAGAACACCAGAAGTTGGAGACTGAATGGAAATGTAGTTACAGATGTTAAGTCTTTTTTAGCTGAACCAAATGAATGTTGAAACGCATTCAGTTACTTTCTGTTCCTCCCAACCAAAGTCCAAAAATTTCTAGTATCAAAATGAGATCAAGAATGAAATAGTGAACAATCTCATCTGCATGTAAAGACTTCAGAGGGTTCAGCTTTAAAAAAGCAAAAAAGGAAGAGAGAAATGCTTCATTATAATTTTCTGCGCCACATTTTTAGGCGAAAACTAGCTGCAGCGGGCTTTGGCCCCACTCAAAGATGAGAGACATGAAATCCACCTTAGCATTGCTCCTGAAATAAAGCAACAGCTTAGCCTTTCGGAGGCAACGAGTTTCTGATCATGTATTTTCGGCACGAAATTCAGCCACTGTTGAAGCACATTGTTCCTTCCTAGAAATAGATGCTCTATCATCACAAAGGTTAACATGACTTGAGAGTCTACTGTGTGCGGGTCTCTGTGCTAAGAGCTTCACACATATCATCTCATTTAATGCTACAGTGACTTATAGCATGAATACACTGAAACCTCCATTTTAAGAAGGAAGCAGAGTCTCAGAGAGGTAAGTAGCCCAACAAATCACAGGTAGGCATAAGCACAGCTAAGACCCAAACCAAGGCAGTCCAAATTCGAGGGTCCTCGCTTTTGGTGAAAGTGTAAGAAATCTAGATTATGCTCTAAGTACCATAGCAGTCAATACTATAACAAATTAAAAATTTTTAAAAAATCACAATCATTTCAAATTAAAAAACAAACAAACCTTGACAAATGGGAAGAAATCCTGCTTGCATGTTCTTAAGAGGCAGTTCTATCAGATTCTATTTCAGTAAATTCCAACAAAGCTTAGCTGAATTATTTCACTGAACTTTTACTATAACATTTTTACAAACCACAGTTTCTGATCAATGATGCTTTGGCTGTGGAACTGAGCACATGGTAATACTTATCCCTCTATACTTTGAAATCCAGCCCTCTATTTACCAAGCATAAAGGCAAATGCCAGTTAAACTACTCTTAGTTCCATCTTTCTGATGTTCAAGCGCAGGAACAATTATCTCCATCAATATTTTATGGCCTAATCCTAAACAGACAGTGCCACAGTGTAGGCAATCGTCCTGTTAACATGCTGTTAATTTTCAGGCATAGAGGCAGAAATGGACTATACAGTTACTGAGAAGGCACAGCAGTACATTTCCCTAAGGTAAAATTCTCTTCACATTCTCTGGTCTACCTTCATTGATAATAAGGGAATTAGAAACATTTCAGAGTTGTGTTCAGTGGGTTAAGCTTGTTCACTCTTTAAAATTCATGGAGAGAAGGAAGCTTTCTCAGTTTTCCAGTTTTTTGAAATACAAGGTTTGCAACTCCCCTATTCAAACCACATATCTCATGATCCCACCTACCTGCCATCTTATTTTGTTTGGTTCGGGTTTTTTTGACTTAACACTTTAAATAGCTATTATTATGTAACAAGAGTCACAGCCCAGATCCTTGAAATCTAGACCACTGGACATCAATTAGAAATATTTCTATGAAATATGAGATAAGAATGCCAATATAACAAAAGCCATAGGAAATTTTAATGCAAATAATTTTTACAATTTCAACATTAATACAGAGTACTTCAGTCGCCTAAATAATTTCATTGAGAAGATCACAGCATTGACTGTATGATTAGTTCTCTTTCTTTTCCGATTCTTATAAAAAGATTGAAGACTAGGGTGGAAGGATGTAGGATGCAAACTGTCATATAAGACCATTCCTTGTAAAAAAATAATTTAGAGGAAATGTGGCCAGAGAAATTATGTAAAGATTCAAAGAGCAGGAGTAACAGTGGAAGAAACAAAGGATCCTTCTTTATCTGTTTATTGATAGGCTAAATACATTTCTGGCAGCTGTACTTGAGAATAGAGTCTGTATTATCTTCCCTGTGACTTCAAGTTTGACCTTAAAATTTATCTAACCTCCGCTAAGTCTGATACAATTAGTCTTTAAACCCAACTTGGTTATGACTTTTTTTACTGAATAGAAAATTTCAGCAAGTTTCCCTCTCAAAGGTAGCATACAATTGAGAATAATTTCAAGACACTTCCATTATTTTTTTCTCCCTTTTTGTATGTCATGAGTTTCCAGATTTGCAAGTGTTAACTATATATCAAATGTCTTGTCAATTTTAAAGAATAATGTTCAAATACATTTCTCCTAAATATAAGGTAATAAATATCAAATTTGTCAAGGTTGTCCAAATGGAGTAAAAGCAAGAAAGTTTGATCAGTTTGGAAATCTGGTGGACTTGGGTGACCATGGTAATAGATACCTTTTACAGGTTTGAGAGGAAGGGACTTTATGTCTTTGTACAATTCTCTAGTTCTTATAACACAAAGTGCAGAATGTCCTTGTAAGACTATTTCTTACTTCTTTGCCAAATACAGTTCTTAAGTACTATGTTTATATAACCATCTGCCATGTTTACATAGCAGAACTCAAAGGCAGAAATCTTTCCTTTGTCAGAAGCATGGCCGTGCCCATAAGCCTATCTAGTATATAAATTATTTTGGAGTAAATTAGAATCCTCCTCCATTAATGTTCATTAACTTAAAAGCAGGGTCAGGCCTAATGCATACTGGAGAGGTAGATGGCTTTGCCTTAGAAAACCCTGTCTCCCTCCTGTTGCTCTCCATTGATAATCTAGTGACTGCTGATTGCCTGGTATTTTTCATGTTATACCTCACCTAGACAATGTTTCTGCCCACCTCTCTCCCTTCATTCATTCAACAAATATTTATTGAGCACTTACCACATGTCACCAAGCAGTGCTCCAGGGAGGTATTGGAGTTCTATTAATGAACCAAAGAGAGATCGCTGGCCCTGTGCAGCTTATATCTAAGAACAGAAACAAAAAAGAAATAATAAATAGAATAAATGCATGAATTATATAGGATGTTAGCAGATAATACGGCTATGGGGAAAAAAGAAAGGAAAGTAAAGCATGGTAAAGAGGATGATGATTATAGAGCTGGGGGAGGATAGGGAGAGGATTGTACTTTCAAATAGAAAGGCCAGGGTGGGCCTATTGAAAAAGCAGCTTCTTTTCCTTTTTTTTTTTTTTTTTCATGAATAATTCTTTTTTTTAAAGTACAAAATGATTATTTTTTTTGGTATTTTTTTTTATTGAAGTTCTATTTACCAACATGTAGTATTTACCCCAAAGATACAGATGCAGTGAAAGACTGAGATACCTGCACCCCGATGTTTATAGCAGCAATGTCCACAATAGCCAAACTGTGGAAGGAGCCTCGGTGTCCATCGAAAGATGAATGGATAAAGAAGATGTGGTCTATAGATACAATGGAATATTACTCAGCCATTAGAAACAATGAATATCCACCATTTTGCTTCAACATGGATGGAACTGGAGGGTGTTATGCTGAGTGAAGAGAAGGCAGCTTCTGAGTAAAGAAGTCAGCCATGTGGAAATATGAAGGAAAACTTCCAGGAAGAAAAGACCAATTGCCCTAAGGCCAGAGGAGGCTTGATGTGTTTGGAGAACCACAAGGAGGCCACTGTGACTGAAAGAGAGCAAACAAGGAGAACAATAGAGGAAGAAGTGAGAAAAAAATAAAATAAAACAAAACAAGCTTAGGGAGGAGTGGGCCTCTTGGTAGACAACTGGAAAACTTTGGCTATTAAATCCCATTCCACAGAGTTCTGTGCTTTGTTAAGACTAGAGATGAATAGATTGATGATATATTTATTTACTCATTCATTTAATTCTTTATTTATCCATTCATTCAACAACTATTTATGAAGGCATACTACGTGATAGGCCTCATGATAGGCAGTAAGGCTATCACAGTAAGCAAAAGCAGACACAATCCCTGTCCTCAGGGAGTTTATCATCTAGCAGACGCAGACAGACAGTAATCTGATAATCACAGGAGAAAGGCTGTGATGAACAATCAAGCAGAGGGGCAGGATGCTACTATGGAAGTCAGGGATAGGAAAAAGTAACTTAGTTATGAAGATCAAGAACAGTGCCCTGAGAAAAAAGCAATTAAATGGCAAGTGAAAGATAAATAGGCAGTAACGAGGCAAGCTAGAAAAAAGTGCTTAGGGGAAGGACAAGTGACAGGCTGAAAGAAGCAGGGTGATAGCAGAAGACTGAAGGAAGGTGGAGAGGTTGGAGTCGGAGAGCTGAAGGAGTGTAATGGGGGTGAGTCTGGAGAGGTGGGTTGGAAGGTGGATTGAATACCCTAGGGCTCAAAGGCTATAATAAGCAGTTTGTCTTTATCCTAAGCCCATAGGGAAGCCACTAAGAGATTTTAAGTAAGGTGGTGACCTGATTGGATTTAAGTTTTAAAGATCACTAATCCATATTGAATATGTATTAATGAGTTTATGTGTCTATCCTCTAGATAATTTGCTTGCATTTTAAAAGGAGCCTTAGAGAGGTAATCCTGAACGCAAGCAGATCCTGGTGGGAATTTTAAATATTGCAGCAAATGGATGAGAAAAAACAAGTCAGGTAGGGAAATTATTGAGCAGCCCATCAATTAAGTCAGAGAAGGAAGTCAGATTCTATGTATTAAGCCTATAAAATATGGCTTTCATTAAACTATTAAGATGTCAGGAAAGAACAAAATATTGGTTTTGTGTGAATACTAAATCCCTTTCATTTCTTTGATAAGCATTTTGAGGCCTAGCCATGTTAAGTGACTTTCCCAAGGTCACAGAGAAATTTCATAGCAGTTCATCCGGTGTAAATTACTTATAAAAAAAAAAAAAAAGGCAAAATGGGCAAATTAATTTAAGACTTAAACTAGAAGGTGTGGACATCTTAATGATTCCTAACTCTTTTGTTTTTACTTCTAAAACATTATGGAATACTTATGTCCATACAGCCTTAAAAATCCTGCTGTTCTCTGGGCACAGTTCATAAATCCCATTCAATAGCCTCATGTGCAATATCTTCCTCACAGTTGTGTGTTGAGTCTTCTCAAATTAGTCCTCAGAGGGAAAGCTGTTTGGTGAGTACCTTTCCTCTCCATCCTCAGCACTACCCCTTCCGACTACTACCAATGCCACATGTATTTGATTCAGTCAACCAATATTAGAACATCAATTATATGCCAGGCAGTCTGATAAAGTACAAAGATTTAAAAAATTCCTATTTTCCAAAAACTCAATATAATGAGAGCAATCATCAAGTAAATGAATAGTCACAAATAATGTCACAGTTTCTCTTTAAAGTTGGATGCAGAATGCTGTGGAACAGGACAAATGTCACAACTAACTCTGCCACAGGTGAAGCAGGCTTCACAGAAGTGACATAAGTTGACAGTTTTGAAGGATATGTTAAAATCTACCTCTGGTTGGAGCAAAATAAGGATTTTTCTTTTTCTTCTTTTTTTTATTTTTTTTAGATTACATGGGGTTGACACACCTCAAATTAATTTTATTCAGCTGTCTTTTGGTATAATGCTATGGCTTATATTGAAGGACCCAAAATGAAACATTTTAGTGAAACTAAATCATTGTTTACATAGGACCTTATTGTGTGATTAACACATGGTCCCTTTGTGAAGGCACATCTGGTACCAACGTGAATACTAGTTGAACTTCCTCAGAGTTCCCGGTGTTTTGGGTTTTTTTTTTTTTTTTCCTCCATTAGGGATCCTGTTAATTGTATAACTGAATAAGCTTCCTTTTTTCCATTAGAAAACCTGGGGCCAGGGATCCCTGGGTGGCGCAGCGATTTGGCGCCTGCCTTTGGCCCAGGGCGCGATCCTGGAGACCCGGGATCGAATCCCACGTCGGGCTCCCGGTGCATGGAGCCTGCTTCTTCTCCCTCTGCCTGTGTCTCTGCCTCTCTCTCTCTCTCTCTCTCTGTGACTATCATAAATAAATAAAAATTAAAAAAATATATATATAAAAAAAAAGAAAACCTGGGGCCAGATTTGAACCTAAATACTTCAGACTTATTATTTTTATTTCTTGCATGATTCTATGTATTTTAACACGTGTATAGACCATCACAATCAGGCTACAAAACAGTTTCATCATCCCCAAAATAATTACATCCTTCCTCTACCACAACACTGGCAACCTCTGCTGTTCTCCACTCAAATGTCATATAAATGGACTCATCTATTACATAGCCTTTTAAGACTGGCTTCTTTCACTCAACATAATGTCATTTGTGAGAATCATCTAGGTTGTGGCATGTATCAGTAGTTTGTTCCTTTTTATTGCTCAGTATTATTTCACATCATGGGTATACCACAGTTTGGATTTTTTTTTTTTCCAGTTCACAACAGTAACATTCAGAACTGCTATCAACATTCATCTATAGACACTATGTTAATATAAAGTTTAATTCCCACAGATAAAAATCAGGAGCGATACTGCTAATTCAGATGGTAGATATATGTTTAACTATATAAGAATCTGCTAAAACTGTTTTCCAGAGTGGATATACCATTTTGCATTCCCATCAGCAATATGTGAGAGTTCCATTTGCTTCAGTCTTGTCAGCACTTGGTATTGTCAAGATTTTTATTTAAGCCATTCCACTAGATGTATGGTATTATCTCACTGAGGTTTTAATCTGAATTTCCTTAAAAGCTTAGAATATTATACATCTTTTCATGTACATATTTTCCTTGGTCATTTTAATTCTAAGTTCACTTTTGCTCTCTCTTCTTTTTTTTTTTTTTTTGCAACCTCTTTTAAATTTATTATATAATTCTGCTTTTTCTCCATGTTATTGAAGAAACTTAGTGCATTACTAGCATGAGTATAAATGCATAAGTTAAATACAAAATAAAGTCAAAGAAATGTAGCATTTCAACAAATTCCAATTTAAGTTCTTTATTATTTTTGTCTTTTCCTATATGTATTTTGTGGTCTTTGAAAGGTACAAAGCACTGTTTTTTTCTTCTTATTTCTAAATCTGATATTTTCTAAGTTCTGGAATAAAATCTAGAAAGAAAAAACAGTAAATCACTGAAAGCAGACAAAATAATGCTTTCAACAAAGAACCCCATGGAATTGTCCTTTTGAAATGTTATTACATTGTCTTTGTGTGCATGTGGCTCTGCCAATTGCATTCTGCAATTCCTATTCTCTGCCAGCTTTGGAGAAGGATAGAGCCAAATAACTGTGGGTTTTTTGATCTACTTGTCACCAAAAAGTTTGACAAAAGTCTCTTAAGCATTAAAACTATAAAAAACATTTACAACAGGATCAGAAAAATCATACAGTTTAACTGAATTGGTTCTGCATTAAATCCATGGTTTAAACCAGGCTCATTAAAAGCACGAATCTTGTTGCAAACCTGGGATTATTTCAAATGAAGTGATTCATACTTTGGATAGCTGCCATAAAAGTTTGGTAAAATATGATAGTTTCAATTAACTTTTCATTTGAAATTGTGCATGTAAAATGCACAGCTAAAAGCAAAACTCTAGAATACTATATCGCATTAACAAAAATGCCTCGTCATTCCCTTGAGAAGTTACGGCAAGTGCTCTTCCAGTACATACTGGGAAATCATTGTACTTGGTATACTTCTAATGAAATGCTTGTCTGCCAAGTCTATGAAGCTAAGCCTCTAAAATCAAGAGGACTTAGTAAAGGCTTCAGAGAGATCTGTGTGTATTTTTTTAAGCTTCTCCAGGGGATTAGCACTATCTGGTCCTTGTGGAGTGACTTCCTGACTGTTGGTCTCCCTCTTCCCAAAATGGTTAGAGAAGGTTTACCTTGAGTCCAGTCTGTACTTTACTAGAATTTCAAAAGTAAGGAGAAGACCTTGCACCTCCTCCACTTGTTTGCTACTGAGTCCTGGACGATTTTTTTTTTTTAAGATATATTTATTTGAGAGAGAGAGAGAGACAATGTGTGTGTGTGTGCGCGTGCACGCACATGAGTTGGGGGAGGGACAGAAAGAGGGAGAGAGTCCTCCAGGAGACTCCCTGCTGAGCATGGAGCCTGATGTGGGGCTCCATCCCAGGCCCCCAAGATCTTGACATGAGATGAAGTTAAGAGTCAGATGCTCAACTGACTGAGCCACCCAGGTACCCCTGGACTTCTTTAGGAGAGAAGGAAGAGAGTTAGGGACAACGGAAGGAAAGAAGAGGGAGAAAAAGACGGAGAGGGAGACAGAGATGGAAGGAAGGAAAAAGAGAGGAGATGGGGGAAGGAAGGAAAGAATTGCTTCTGGACACGATAAAGTCTCAATAAATATTTGTGGAATGAACGAATGAACAAATATAAATTTCTTAAAAGAAGGTATCACAGTATAATGGATTTAATCAATGGATAAACAATAAATACTACATTCTTTCTTGCTAGATCCCGAGTACAAGGGAAGGGCACTGGGAAAGGACACCACAGGTGTCAAGTAGTTTGCATGATTTTGTCTAGAGCCAGCCCAGTTTGACTCTGTCTCTATGTGGATGAATTGTTTGATGTAGTTTAGCATGTTCATAAGCACAAGCTCCAAAGGCAGGTTTGCTGAGTTGAAACTCTGTCACCAGTTTCTGACTGTCCTTAAACATCACCACTTCTGTGCCTCAATTTCCTTATCTGTTCAGTGAAGATAATAGTGATACCTATCTAATAATGTTGTTATGAGGATTTAGAGTTAACAGAGGTAAAAACACTTAGCAAGCAGAGTGAAGCCTTAATGTATTGGTTCTTATTATTTAGTAAGAATAAATGATGAAAAGTATATCAACCTATTGTCCAGGCTACATAGAGAAAGAGTGAAGATACCATGTTTGTGATTGTGGGCCTACAAAATATTGAACTGGTATATTAATAAAAACATTTCTGTTGTAATTATTTAGTTGGTTTTCCAGGAAAATTAGCCTACTATCAGTTTAAACACTTTTTCCTTTGTTAGGCAGTGTCTTTGAGATAAGTTAAGTGTAAGATTCTAGAACTGCAGAGAAATATACAAGGGATGAAATTATCCTTAAGGTATCAAGAGAAGCAAACCTCACAGCCCCTGTTGGTGACCTGAGCTGTTGAAGAAAGCCAACTGCCAAGCAAAGGAGTAAGCAACTTGCTGCGTCTCAGGTCTGGAACACAATGGCCAATTATTTATTGCCAGTAATGCCTCACTAAGAAGACAACCATTTTCTCTCAGTAAATTCATATTGCTTGCATTCTGGAAAAAACAAACTGCATGTTGTTTGAACTGGAATTTGGCCATAATACCTAAAGTTAATGTTCTTAAGATTGCAAAAATTATTGGTGATGATAAGAAAACAAGACCATATTTTGATATTTTAATTTTAACCCAAAGAGAGAAAACCCCAGCAGAGTTGGCAGGAAAAGCAATTGGAAAGGACTCAACTCTTCCAAATATTCGTCAATATAGAAATGGTTTTGAACACAAGTGATGAGGAAATCCCACAGATTGAGTTGGCATAGATTAAAGAAATAACACAAAAAGTTGAAGGGGTTTAGTCCATGCAGAACGGGAAGGACTGAACTGTCCTAAGAGGGCCATACTACAGAGTACACCAAATGCCTAATTCATTCATTACTTACTAACATGCTTTCAGTGTTAATCTGTTTATTTTTAACAAGGCCATCTATAAATCAATCAACAGTTAGTACTAAGGCCAAAAGACAAAACTGCGCATTGACTGCTACAAGAGCTTTCAAAAATACTAATGGATCAATAGTGATCATTGGTATGGCGAACCTTCATTCCTTCAGGGATTTGCTTAACCACAGACTTTCTCTGGAGCCAATCTCATAATGCAGCCTCCCTTTGGATCTTCAGTAACCTCATTAATGGCTGCCCTGTGCTCCCTGTCTACTTTTAATTTCTTCTAGTAATAGAAAATACTTCATAATGGAAGATTTAATTAACTGAGTTTCCAAAAAGCTATTTACAGTGAACTGGGAACATTAGCTTTAATTTTTATTGTTCAAGAATGAAGATACCCTTTTTACAACAGATTAAATGCAGCAGGAAAACAACATTTTAACCACACTAAAGTGTGGGAACCCACTGGCAAAAGTCAATTGTGCTGCTGAGAAGACAAAGGCTATGACAGTCTGATCTGAGGGGGGAGAGGCCCTGTTCAAAGCTTCTTGTCCTTTCCTTAACTTCCTTGAGTAACCCTTAGCAGGCCCCATTCGCATCTGCAAGACCTCTAACCTGCGTGAGGATCAGTTTTCTACCACCAGAGGCAAAAACATTATAGTAAGGTGTGCAAGAGGATGAGTCCTTTCCTTTCCTCTATCCCCATACAATAGAATCTTACATCTTTTTCAAAAAATACACAAGAAGCTTTTCTATGCCCTTAAAAGAAGTGCCTTTTATAGCTAAGTCCTATTTTCAAGAAAATTCATCGTTGGGTAGTGTCAAAGAGAGGGAAAGAAAAATCAGTGTGACTTTGATAAAACAAAGGGGTCTTGAGGTCAATCAGCTAAATATTTGCGCAGAAAAGTTCTTCCACAGCATTTATTAATTTATAATAACTTTTGAGTTTTTCCTGACATAAGCTTATACACCTAGCTAGGTTGGCTATTAGTTACCTGACCAGCTGATAGGTAATTCAGCAAGTCATCCCAATTGCACACTTAAACACATGTTTGGGGTATGCATATGGCTTGTTTAAAGTGTGTCTTTAAAACTCTCCCGGAAATTAGCTGCTGAATATTACACACTAGCCATTTCTCAAAGTGAGGATCTTTCACGGTTTTACCTTTTTCTCTCATTTACCAAATGAAATTAGATCACATTACAGACTAATACCTCATGAATTGCATCTATTAAATCAGGGCCAATTTGAGTTATAGAGGCATATGCACCCAGAAACACTAAATACCCTGTGAAAAAGCAGAAAGTTAGCTTGAAGGTTTATAGCACCAAGTAGCTTTTCATCTGTAAAAGACCTGGGTTCAATTCTTTGCTTTCAGGCTGAGTAAAACTGACATTCATGGCCATATCATGACTTGCATCACAAAAAAACAGATTGTTGGTCTGCTAACAAACGTGGAAGCCAAACAAAGAATGTCACACACATTGCAAATTTCCGCAAAAGTGGAAATCACGAGTGTTGATCTGTTTCTGACTTCATCGTGCCCAGACAAGGAACAGAAACTTATCTGTAAGAGCTCTAACATTTACTCTAATAAAAACAGCATAATTTTCATCTATGTTATCCAGAAAAGCCTTGATACAGTTCGCAAGAACCAAGCTTCAAAGACCAACACAAATCCCAACATCTTTTCTTTGGAAAGGTTTAAATATTGTAGCTTTTATTGTGTTGGGCCTCTGAAGTTAACTCTGATTTAAGAGTTAACTTTTGTGGGAGTTTACTGCTCCCCCAAATAATTCATTACCAATGGTTATTCTGCTTTCGCAATTAATCAGGTTTGAAAGTGCTTCATTTGGTGCATTTGTATTGTTTAAATAAATCTGGAAACACTAACCCTGTCACGTTCAGGGGTCGAGTGTGGGAATGAATCTGTAGACACAGAGGGTAAAATACTTCAAGGCGTATCCCCAAGAGATTTCCCGCTGGACAATCAGAATTTATTTTCCAAGAGGACGGTGTCCCTGTGCAAGTGAGCCCCGTGGTGTGTTTTAAGGTCTCCTTAACCTGTCTCAGCAAATTGCATAAATCACAGCTATAAAGTCTTCCTATTCAGCATGTTGGGGCTTGAGAAAGCTGACCAGTTTCTGACCTCTTATTCTGGGCCCCAACTGACCCTAACTTAGAAGTTCAAGCGGTCAATTGCAGGTCACTGAGGGCAGTCTCAGAATCTCTTTAATTCCACTTGGACAGCAAGGTTAAATTTATGCAGCACAGGTATTTTCCTAGGTTTGGTGATGTGCTGCTTACGGAGTCCACCCCTAGATGACCTAGGAGAAAGAAAGAAAAGGAGAGGAAGAAAAAAACAAACTTTAAGTTGGCGTCCTCCTAACCAGCTCCACTTTAGTATACACCATGTCGGTCGTTTATCAGTATAATGGATCTACAGACAGCCTTAAACAATTGTCAAACATTCTTTTAAAAGCCATTAGTTTTTCAACTAATATATATCTGTTTTGTGCATTTGTTGAACCCTTCACTTGTCACCGAGAGCGGCCTGTTAAGCTAAGCAGAGGCCTGATCAGTTTTCAGTGAGCGCTGCGCCTCAAGGGTTCACCTGGGTCAGCCACAAGATTTATGAGGCCCAGTGCCAGTATCTGATTGGGACTGTTAGTGCTAAAGAAAGCTGACACTTCCTCCCTTTCCCTCCTCCTCAAGCTCGACACACAAAGTCCAGTGACTTAACTTGTACATTCCCACTGGCTGCCTAAGAGGCAGCAAAATTGATGACCTGTACAGACACCAAAGTGGACATCAATAAAAAAAGATGGATGTGAACGAGTGGAGTGACATGCCTCATTGCTGAGGGAATGGAGGAGGGGAGAGAAAAGGTTAAAAAAACACTAGAAAGTTATTTATATAAGCTTCAAGGACAAGGATTTTGTCACTACTTGCCTAAGGATTTGCTCTTAAAATATTCTTTCCTCTAGCTTCTAACCTTCTCAAAGAGAAAGAAAAGAAAAAAAAGAAGAAGAAGAAGAAGAAGACTGGGGACCTCTGCTAATTACTAGACCTTCTGTTGGCTTAAGTTCAGAAAATATTATTACTTTTTTTTTTTTTTTTTTTGGTCACAAAAGTGTGACACATGATATGGATGAAAAATCGTGTGAGGAAAATGTAAAGTAACATTCTAAAAAGGAGCTATGATTGACTTAACATTGCCATTGTGCTTCTTAATTAATAAGAATGGTTAAAAGCTAAGCAGATTACATTTTCTAGAACCTAGTAGCTTTGAGTGCTTTGAAATAACATGTTCATTTTGAAGCATCTCCCAAGGAACTTCCCCAAAACACTAGGACTTGTACTCATGACGATGAAACCCACAGACTTGCTTACAAATGGAAGATGAATGAAAGCAACTGGATTAGACTTTAGTATACTGGATGCCTTCTATGTTGAAGGGCTTGTGAGAAAAATTATTTGGTGGCTTAGCTAGCGCTCCAAATTGATCCAAAAAAAAGGCATGTAAAATGAATAAAAGAATAATTCTCAGTGTTTCTCCTCGTTCTTTCTTGATGTGTTTATTTGCCCTCTAGGATGTTTTCTGCATGCTTATGTATTATGTAAATGAGATCTAAATCTAAGACGTGATCAGCACGGTTGGGGGTGATTATGTACTCAGCCACAGCAGAAGAAATAGCAGACTCCCTAGATCACGGTGTTTACACATGATTGTTCCATACTAACTGCCTTGATTTTGATGCTCCCTTCATAAACATGGCCTGATGGTCTCCTACCTTAGAGCAAACTGGCAAAAACTATGCAATTAATTTTTAATAATTCCTGGTGCTCCAGATGCTAATAGTGTCTTTTATGTTGGCATAAACCCTTATGAGTCCAAATCAAGAGAGTAAGAATGAATGCTGTCACACTATCCCTTTTGCGTGTAGAGACTGAGCTTGACATCTTCAAGAGACGAGTTTGAAGTTCTTACCATTTCAGCCACACAAGATGGGTCCATTTCACAGTCCACAACCTAATGTCCCTCGCTGCTCCTGAGATGGCAGCAGTAGGATATGCTTTGCACTAAATCACAACAGAACGTGTGACAAAGTGGAGGGAGGAAGTCCATATCCTTGGTGACTTTGTTTCCTAGCTTGGCATAGCCATCCCATCCAGAATCAGCAACTCTTAAGAGGGTATCTGTGAGATCTCCACTCTCTTCTGTCCAGTTCCTGGCCCTATCTTCCTATGCACTGCCTTATCTAGTACACATACAGCAACCTTGAGCCATGAAGGTTTACTATTAAGGACAGGGTAATATCAGCCAGGGTTGGTTAGTCACTATTTTATGTTCTAAAATAACATAGAGTTTGCCATCAAATAATCTGTCAGAGGAGGCCTTTTCCAACCCTGCTACTTTGTCTGATACCAGCTCAGTTTTAAAAGTCATACTAAACCAATCTCTCCAGGTTCCCCACGTGAGACTTCACATCTCTGCCCTTGGGATTTTCACAACCCCCAGAATACCACTGGCTTTTCTCCAGGCTCAACAAGCTACCCCTGATTTCTACAAAGAGAGTCAAGTCCCCAATGGGACTTCAGTGAGACCAGGAGGAAGGATTTGCATAGGCAGTCACAAGCTCAATTTATGACCTAAAGTAGCTGCCAGCAGGAAAATGATTCCAGTTTATAAAATCCATGATCCAACAGCACGTTAAGAAGGGTTTTAAGAGTTTGATTGGGAGCTACTTAGTTTTAGTTCCTTTAACATCAAATGTATTTTTTTTTGTTTGTTATGATCACTATTATAGTAATAAAATGCTTTGGGTTTTTTCCCCTTTTTTAGTGAAGACATGATAGAGTTGTAAGAACAACCTAGCATAGTGCTTGGCATCAAGTAGCTTTTTAATACATTTTAATTGACCTTCCCAGCTCCCTCTGGTCTTCTTTGCAGCTGAGCCATTATCTCCCTAGAGTATGGACTTTCAGGGGATCTTAGCCAAAATATACAGCTAAGCATTTTGACAAGTTAATAAAGAAGCCCTGAGTAAAAACCCTTGCTTTGTCTAGAAGATCTAAGAAAGCCTAGGAAATATCCATCTTAGATTCTAATGGCTCCTCATTTTCATTTAGATGCACAAGTAGCATTGGAGACTTTGTCAAAAGATGGTTCAGAAATTGTGGTTACATTTCCTGGACCTGTCACTACATATAAGTTCATTCCAAAGGGTAGGCTGGGGATCCAAGAATGGCACTTCCTAGGGTCTCAGTGCCATCTATTTGAGAGAGAATTTGAAGTCTTAGAGGGTTAAAAGCAATCCTGATTCTTCAATGGCTAATTCTGGATCTTCCACCTGCTGAGACACTTCTGATCTTCTACTAAACTGACAATATAGATTTTCCCATTAGCACCAGGCAGCAATATTCAAAAACTTCCTTAAGCAGCTCAGGAATGGATTCCACTGTGCCATTTGCTATGGGACTCTGATAAAAAGTGTCAAGGAGACATATTTCAGATTATCTGAGTAATGTGAAAGAATTCCTAAATGCTTAATTTAGGGTCAATAGTATGTGAAAAGATCCTCAGACCACTGAGGCTAAAATGACTGGGTTCTGTTCTCCAGATGCACCTACAAGTTTGTGGTATTAAGCTCTGAGTTCAATCTGATGTCAGGCAGCTCTAGGGGCTGACCTTGGTCTTCTCCAAGCTGGAAAAGGATGTCAAGGGAAAGTAATCTCATCTAGCCTCATAGGATCCTGGGAAGTGACATTCTTGGGTTTCTCTAGTTTGAGGTAAATAATTGGTTCTGCCTCACCTGATCTAGAAAAAAAAAAAAAAAAAAAAAAGCTTAAAGCCTCATCGGTCTCTCTTTATGCAAAATGAAACTTTCCTGGAATTTGGGATTCTAATGTTATTCTTAAAAATCAAGGATTTTACCAAAAAATGAATGCACCTTGGATATACAACAAACAGATTAAAAGCATCCTTATAGATTAACACTAAAAGTATGCCAATTCTCAGATTGTTTCACCAATAGTTTTTTCCATAAGGCAGGGAATCATAGTAAATGAATCAAAACTACCCTTCGACCCTTTGTTGATTTTTTATGGTATTTTTTCCGTTTAAAAAATCATCACAATTATGCATGAAAACTTTTTAAAAGTTACTAAGAATTAAATTAGAAAATCAACAAATGCTGATAGTTTAATGAATCTCAACTAAGTGAATTTTCTTGAATTCATTAATCAGTATAGATGTCACAATTGAAAAATTGAGTTGTAAAAGTCACTATCTCAACCTAAATCTCTATTTTACATGTAAATATATAGCCATATATTTCATATTTTCCTTTATGAAGAAAGATCATAAAATATCAATACCAGATATGCTATTCAGGTGTCTCCCCATAAGATCAAAGTGTTCTAAACATCTTAATGATTTAACATAAGCACTAAACCATTCAGAAGTTCTCTCAGAATAAAAATTGCAAAAAAAATTCATTGTCAAACTATGTCATTAAGAAAATAAATTTTTTTCAGTCTTTGGCCATTGTCAGCTTGGGTCAGCAAAGAATGCTGTTGAAGATTTTTCTATATTAAATATTTGTTTACTTCCTAATCAGGCAAATTCATGCTATTTGTTCAATTTCTCGTGATTAGGCATCACTGGCATGTAAGAACACCTTGTAGGGACCATGGGGCTAATCCTTAGCAGCAACAAATCCTTTGTTGTGCTCACACAGCAAGGTTGTCTTTTGCCACAATGATCAAAATTTTTATTTCCACTTAAAACACATTTCAACAAAACAAGCATTTGGCTTGGTAATTTCTTCTTAGCCTATTTAAACTTTACCAAAATATTTATTTGGCAAAATTACTATTTGATAAGGAAAATATTTTCCAAGGTAGATGCAATTGAAGATAGCCTGTCTACTTTTTAAATGGAAGTAGAATCTTAGTTACTTTAAAGGAGAAACTACTATTATTGCTTAGTACAATAATCATTATTATTATTATTACTTTTGTAGAAAGGAGAAGGAGGAAATGGAGGAAGAAGAAAGAAGAGGAAGGCGGCTCTCTTTTTTGCACAGAATTATCAAAGACTTTTCATCAACAGCCAGTAAAATGTGCATCTTATCCTTCCTGAGACTCTTTACTTCATGGAAACCATCTGATGATAATTATGGGCAAATAACATGACCAAAATGAAAAGCTGGCACTTACATGGCTTATTTAGTGAAATGGGCACCTACAATGGTCCAGTAAAGAGTGCCCCACTCTGTTCACATAAACCATTCGACCATCTTTATAACCAACATGGATCATCACCTAAATGTAATGTGTAGCCACTCAATCATTAAGACCTCTGGTGGTTACAACTGCCTACTTTGTCACGCTGGCATCCAATTTGTACTTTTCCCCCAAACATAGCCAACATTCAAAAGCACAGAAAACTCTCTTTTTTTTAATTTAAATTACCTTGGACTTCTTATTCTATTATGCTGTACTAAAAAAAAATCTATATTGCAAACTGTGGTAATACTTTGCATTGTCTATTCCCAGGATGACTTTTTTTAAAGTATGTTGTGACTCCCGATTGTGCTCATACTCATTCAACGAACAAAACTTACACCTCAATAAACAGCAAGTCTGTATATTAGATGAGAAGAGAATATGCAGGGGGAAAAAATAAAGTTTCTAAAAAAAAAAAAAAAAACAAGAAAAAAGAGAAAAGCCTGTAGTGCAAATTGGAGAGCAATTCCAATTGCCTTTTTTTTTTTTTTTAAGGTTTTATTTATTTATTCATGAGAGACAGAGTGGGGCGGGGGGCAGAGGGCAGCAGGCTCCATGCAGGGAGCCCAACGTGGGACTCGATCCTGTGTCTCCAGGATCACGCCCTGGGCTGAAGGTGGCGCTAAACCACTGGATCACCAGGGCTGCCCGTCCCCCCACCCCCAACCCCCCCCCACCACCACCATTCCGAAGGGTTGTTTCTGTCACCAACTTTGTTCTCGTTTCCATGAATTGTTTTTTTCTATTAAGATCTGCTGGGGAAATAAAAGCAAAGGGTAGAGCAGAATTTGCTGGAGATGACAGATGGCTCTTCTTTAATGACTTATAAAAGTGGTATCCCAAGTTTTACTTTATGGAACACAGAAGGAATATACTAAGCAATGCTACAGATTTTATCTAGCATATCCATTTTGCTAATTTGTGGAAATATTATCATTTTACTATTATGATTATTGACACTTTTTAAGGAGCAGGTCTATTAAGTTCTTTTATCCTTTCTAAATTATGATTAAGGATGAATGTTCTTAAAGGGATGCCTCTGGTCAATAAAAGGGGAAATTCACAACTAAGTGGTCTAATTGTAGTTATATAAGGGAGTTTTCTTCAGCCAAAGGATTTTCTATTAAGAATAAGGAAACTTGGGACGCCTGGGTAGCTCAGCATTGAGCTTCTGTCTTGGGCTCAGGGCCTGATCCTGGAGTCCCAGGATCAAGTCCCACATCAGGCTCCCTGCAGGGAGCCTGCTCCTCCCTCTGCCTATGTCTCTGCCTCTCTCTGTGTCTCTCATGAATAAATAAATAAAATCTTAAAAAAAAAAAAAAAAAAGAATAAGGAAACTTAAGTTTGCTACTTCATGGGAGGTATTCCATAAAATATGTCTTATGAAAATTAAAGTCTATCTATCTCAGTGAAGTTACAGGTTAAAAAAAAAAAAAAACAAGCACCTGTTAATACACTTTCATTCATTCTACAGATAAAATTACTTTTTTTTGATATTCATTCACTGAATGCAAATACACAAACAAAACACTAGAAAGCTCAGTATTAAGTATAAGTGCTTAATTCTGGTGCACAACCTTCCAGAAAGAATGTATATAAGAAGCTCCTAGATCAGATCTTTATTAGAAGAGCAGGCCCAATTATATTTTCTTATCCTATTGGACCTCTAAACCTTTTACATCACTTGAAAGGATTAGTGTTTTATTTTAAATTGATCCAACTCCATACAGTGCGTTTTGTGTGAGACAAAGACCAGGAGACTCTCTTTTCCTGTGTCTTTAAACTAGTACATAACTTCTGTTTAAGGACCTAGTGACAACTGTAATGGATAATTTACAACCTACAGGGCTTCTGGATTAAATAACAGAGGTTCTGTAAACCAACAGGCTTCAGACTTCGGTGAAAGCACCAGTAATTTGTTTATTGCCCTTTCTCAGTTCCTCAATTACAATTGATCTCTGCTAAACAGTCTAGTGTTGCTAATTGTTGGGAAAGGGGGAAAATAACTTAATCTCTATAGGCATCTTCTAGCCTAGAATTCATCCTTATAATTCCACGCCATAATCTCACCTAGGCACAGATAGATGGAATCCATCCATACACCTAGTTGAAACAAGTACTTTAGAATCGAATTTATAAACAACCAAAGTTGAAGGAGCTGTGTTTGGGAACAGAAGAAAGGGTGACTGATTGTATCTGATATTGAGCCAATGACAGACAAACAAGAGCACTTGATTAGAGCACTTGTCCTGCCAGATCACGTATCTGAATTCTACTGATAGGAGTTTAATCAGGACTTAATCTCCTTATCATGTCTAGGTGTTGACCAACTCTAAGCACTTAACAAAATACAGAACCCCTACAGGCATTTCCACTTCAAAGTCTAAAGTACATGCTTTAGGTGTCTCCTATCTTATTTTTTTTTCCATTAATAGTGTTGAAAAGAAATACTTGTCATCAACTATCATGTCCTAATTTAACCTGTTTAACTTCTGAATTGTTTGTTTTAAAAAGGCTTATTTATACTAAATCTTCATTTTCTTGACCCACCATGTTAGAAATTAGAAATACACTTTACATGTGCATGTATGTATGCATGTAATGCATGTCCTAATTTGTTTAACTTTTGAACTGTTTTAGAAAAGTCTGATGTATTTATTCTAAATCTTTATTTTCTTGACCCAGCATTTTCAAATTTAAATAAATATGCACACGTACATACATCTGTGTTTGTATAGTATGTACTTTAAATTCTAGCTTCTCGTTCTAATACAGTGTATCACTTGAATGTCCAACTGAACAAGTAGTACATTAAAACACAAAGGAAAATCATCCTTCAAATCCTTTGGACATTATACATTACAGGTCAAGTTCAATGACAACTTTTGTCTATTGCTCCCTGACTTAGTGAGCTTTCATTCCACTTTGCCATATTAAAGTTCTTCCTTTAATCTTTATGGCAACCGAATGAGAGAGAGTAGGAATGTTTACTGTTTACTCACTGCTAGTTAAAATTGCTTATTTCACTTGAAGGTATCCTCCTATGGACTACCCATAATTATTTCTTATTGCCAAAATGTAAATAGTTGTATGTGAATTGTTTTCATGTCTCCACTACAGATGTAAATTACTTTTTAAAAAATTAAGGTGACATTAACGAAATTAACAATAAAAATAATTAAAACTACACAAAGCAGATACTACACATCTAGAAATGAGAATTTATATATCTGTGGTTTTAATGTACTGATTAGTATTTTAATTATTTCAAGAATTTGATAGTCTACTTAATTTTTATGGCAGCATATATCCAAAATAATGCATAATACCTCTCTTTTGTTTAATGTACTTCAACTGAAAGGTATTAGTCTCAGAGACAAGAAATATTTTACTATTTGGAAATACTGGTAAACTCAAATGTTCAACTCAGTGTAAATTAATCCTTTAGGAAAGAAATTATTTAAAACCAAATATTCCTCAATTATTTTATTTCTTCAATTATTTTGCAATTTATATTTTGTTCAACTCAAAATACTATACTTTGAGAGCTTTATTTTTATTTTGTCTTCTCTGAAATAAGTTTACTCATTTCTAGTTTTCAGTATAACCACGAGCCTAAATCAAATGCTAAATATCCAACTATATCTGTTTCAATCAAATATGATTGGTTGATTTTAGAGGATATTTCCATTTGAAATAGAGACTTGAGACCAACTGTTTAAATAGAAGACAGAGAAGACAAAAGCATTTTAAATGTTGCTTCAGTTTTCATGGAAGACTTTTCAGCAATTTTATTTTTTGAAAATTTCTACAAATATCCATAAACACTTTAGTATCTCACTAAGCTCAGAAAGAAGGCAATCTATGATAAATGCCCCTGTACTATCATATACATAACATTGTAAAAGATAAGTTAAATTATAAATAAAACTAACTCTCTTAAAAATATACATATTAAAGCTATTGTCAGAGTATATTTTAATAATGTGTTTTATATAAAATATAACAGAAAACTTGATTTATGCAAATAACATTCTAATCTTGGAATTGCTTTTAGATAGGATTCATTAAATTTAAGTTTGGAAAGATCACGCATTTCAAAAAAATGGGTAATATTGAACTAAATAACAATGTTGGCTAAGCAGCACTGAAGCATAAGCAGGGAAAAATAAAATAAAAGTCTATTATTTTCTGACTATGAATGCTTTCTAAAGTAACTCAGATGCTTCCATTTTATTTGAATATTGCTTTTTGTTTCCTCTATTAAGTAGTGCTTAAAAACCACAACTTCAGTCAATCAGTAAACAGGATCATTACTTCTAAGTGTTTCAGATTCTAAATCAAGGGTTTCATTTAATTTTCCTAGCAGAATAATGCATATAGATGAGGATGTCAAATTGCAAATAACCTGTATTAGAATAGCGTTTACAGTGCTTATGGTAAGTAATCAACATTATTGACTTAGCTCAGGGATTTAAAATGCTGAAAAACACTAACAGAATAAATTGATTGGAAGAATAGAGAAGTACATCACTGTGTTAAAGATTTGAAATGAAAGTGAAACACATTATAGGATTTTGTAGTTTAAAAGTACATGTGCATATATAGATATGCACGTAGATGGATAATGTGGGCGTTATTGATTTAAACTCTCTATTGGGATTAAAGGGAGAATGCCTAGTTTCGTTTCAATGGTAATGTTGGCATTCATTATCAATATGATAAAATACAAATTGGTGGCTCTGTAATACAGATTTAATGCCCCTGCTGAACTTTTTTCCATTAGCAGCTAATGGCTATTCCTGTTTACCTTCTATGACTCCAAATGCTCATTCCATCTTCTTTTCTGTGATCATAATGGTTATACAGGAAATGATTTTGCTAAAAATGAAAATATCCTATTTTATTTTAAAAATGATAGAACTTGCATCTGTAAACATGACTTTAATCTATGCCTTCCATGATGTGTCAGCGTTCTCAAAAAGAATCTTGTTCTGAGTTTATAAAATAGAAATGAAACATCACATAACTTGAAATAGTAAGAAAAAGACTTGTTGCAATTATTAAAGTGAAACATTTTGCTCTCAGAATAGCTTATATTTTTTAACATATATACATAGAGTGAGCATTTCCTTTCCACTATTAAAAATCTTTTTATCATGATAAACAAATCTATTCATTGAATTGCTTTTCTCTATTCTATATAGCAACAGTTTATTTTTAGGATGGTTTTCAGCTACTAAGTTAGATTTATTTAAAAAAAAAAGAAGAGTACAAAAAACTCTTATTAATTTATTTTAATTAAGCCCATTACAATAATCCCTGGGGAGAAAACAATTAAACATTGAATAAGGAACAATAAAAATCAAGTTCATTTCCTCTTTGCAGTTGAGTTCCCTTAGTCATCTCTTTTTCTCAAAATAAAGTCTTTAAGTTTTGTAGACTTTTCAGTGAAATAGCATAATTTTAAATGAGGTTATGATACTAATACTTAGTATTATTGCACATCTATCGTATACAAGATGCCATTCTATATATTTAATGTACTCACATAATTATCTCAAACTTATGATATTAAAGAAATAAGCCAATTTAAAAATGGACGAAGGATCTGAACAGACATTTATCTAAGGACATATAAATGGCCAATAAGCACATAAAAGATGCTCAGGATTATTAGCTATCAGGGAAATGCAAATTAAAACCATAACGAGATACCACTTCACACCACCATGATGGCTATAATCAAAAAGACAGGTAATAGCAAGTGTCGGTGAGGATGTGGAGAAACTGAAACCCATGTACACTGCTGGTAGGAATGCACAATGGTGCAGTATCTTTGTAAAACAGTTTGGCACTTCCTTGAAAGATTAAACAGAGGGTTACCATACGATCCAGCAATTCCACTCGTAGGTATATGCTCAAGAGAAATGAGCACACATGTTTACATAAAAATTGAGATGTTTATAAATAGTCAAAAGGTGGAAATAACCCAAATGTCTATTAAGTGATGGCTGGGTAAATAAAATATAACATATCCATCAAAGAAATATTTGACAAAAGGAATTAATTGCTTATAAATACTACAGCATGGATAAACACTGTAAATACTATGCTAAATGAAAGAAATCACACACAAAAGATGTATTTCATTTGATTTCACTTATACGAAATATCCGGAATCAGCAAAGCTACTAAAACAATAGAGTAGTAGCTGCCTGAGACTTGATGAGGTTGGAGGAATGGACAATGACTGCTACTGGGTATGAGACTTCTTTTGAGAATAATGAAAATGTTCTAAAATTGGTTGCGGTAAATATCACAAAACTATGAATATATTTAAAAGCCACTGACTTGTCCAAATGTGCAAATTGTATGGTATGTGAATTATATCTCAATAAAGTCATTTCATATGTATCTTAATATATTTATATAATATTTTTTAAAGATAGCAAGGACCAACCATACAGAGAGGTTAAGAAACTTGCCTGAAGTGACAGTGAGGGGTAACCTGAACTGAACCAAAGTCCATACATATCCCCAGTAAACTTACTGGCTCTGTCAATGGTACTTTTGCTCTTCATGTGATGACTGATTTTATTTAATAAAATATTTTGTTTAAAAAATCACTCCCCCATATAGCTCTAAATGAAAGATTTCTGAGTTAATGCTGAACTGCCACTGTTTTTATAATAAAAAAATACGATGTATGACTAAGTCATTTCAAGGTATTAATACGGTTTGTTTGAATGTCCACATTCTTAAGAAATCAGGACAGGCTGCAAGGATGGAGCATGTTCAGTAGCTAACAACAACAAACCCATTCTCCTTAGATACCAAGAGTTTACATTTTTATTACTTTACCCTCAAGAAATGCAGTTATCTAGTCATATTTCTTAGCCCAGAAAAAAAAGGCAAATGTCAAAATATATTTGTTATGTTATTGCAGTTAATTTCTCTTTTCACTTAAAGATTTTGTAGAAGGGCTTGTGGAAATGCAGGATGGATTCAGAGTACTTGGTAGCTAGGGAAACTAAAAGATCTTCTAGCAAAATTGTACAACAGGAGAAAATGTCACTCAAAGAAGTTATATCACTTATAAAGTCACTAGATCCTATAGCAACTAAAATTAAAGGCATCATAATCAATCTCTTCACAACGATATCAATAGAAATAATCAGCACTTATTGAAAATATCGTATGGGTCAGGAAGTGCACTACACATGTCTTATCTCATTTCACCTTCAGAACAGGTACTGTTACTATTTCCGTTGTACAACTAAGAAAACTGAGGTCTAGGGAAGCTAAATAACTTGCCCAAATCATCGAGCTGCAAGCAGTGAACCTGCAATTGAAATCCCAGCCTTTCTGATCTGTTCTTAAACACCAAACTATACTTTAATCACAATCAGTTCAGCAATCTCTTTTATATTAAAAATAAATATCAGGAAAGCTAGCACATTATCAGAAACACTAACTAAAACATGAATCATATAATAAAAGTGAATCATAAAATAATTATTTGTTCATATTATATTTATTATATTCATTTATTATTACATTTATTACATTTATATTTTATGAGATAAAATATAATACAAGTGAAGCATAAAATGAAATTTATCATCATAAAAAGAATTAATTAGCCAGAATTTGGACTCACAGAGATATTGTGACAGATTGTAACCTTCATCCCTAAACAATATATAATGGCAATAAACTGTTTTCTCATCCTGCTGCATAAATCAGGCAGATTTATACCAGAGAAATACACTTGCGGTAAATAATACACAGTTAATTTAATACCTTTTTTGAAGTTATTGGTATGCCTTTTAACCATGACTGTGCCTCCGAAAATGATGAAATCAAATTACTTTGAAGACTCAAAGATAAATTAATCGTCATACACAACATGGAGACTGCTGCGGGAGGAGACACAAGAGCACTGATGTCTGTGCGACCGCAAGCAGCTCACCTAGAATGAGCCCAGCCTAGTCACCCAACACTCCTCTCCGTCTGGAATAATCTCTCCCCTCTCCTGCCCACACTCCTACAAATGTCCAGTCCTCTCCCCTTGCAATCCTCCTCCAACTCTGAGCCCCTGGAGACAATTACAGACTAGAGTTGCCCTGTCTGAGTTTCAGAGATAATTGGCTAGAATCAACATCACTCATGCCATAACATACATACTAATCATATGTAATTAATCATGTGTTTTATTGACTTGAGGTTTTCTATACATGTGTTTTTTTCCCTCTGCCTCAATGATCAGACACTTCCTATGAAGAAAGACTCTAGACTTCTAATGATTTGTCATCTAAATTTCACCTAAGGAAGCTACGTGAGCTTGCTAGAATGCTTACAGACGTTAATGTACATGACAGTGAACAAAGGCAAAAAAAAAAAAGCCTGTTTTTTCATTTTTTAATTTCACATCTATCACCCAGATACTTCCTAGAGCATGCCCCCCAGGGCTCTGCCAATTTCTGACCTGTCATCAAGCTATAGACTCCTCTGCTTTAAGAACTGATCACAGCCATTTTTGTACAGAAAACCTTGTCTAAACATAACAGGACCATATTATATAATAATAATAAAACATTGCAATATAGATAATAACAATATAATGGTATTTGTATCTTTGTTTTTCCCTTTGAGAAACGCAATCTATTTGCTTAATCAATTTGGATTGATAAGATTTGCATGTATTTTACAATGCATCATTGTATTAACCATGATTTAAAACTCTTGGTTTGGGGACAAGCAGCCCTCCCCTTAAAGAAATAAGATACTGAGGCTGCAATATCCTTTATTTTTTGTGAGACTTTTTAAGCCTTTAGATGGAAATACTGGCGTTCCAAATTGGTAATTACAAAACAGCAAAGTGACTTCAAGATCCACGGCATCTCGACCATATACCAGTAAGTAGACAGTACTCATCCAATCCCCCTGGTCTGTCCAGCTATAAGGAAACAAAATGTTGTTTGCCCATTTGATCTTCTTTCACTTAATCCTGAGGAATATTAGGATTTCCATTCATTTCTGTTGGGACTGAAAAACTTCATTCTTCTGCTGCAGGCTAGACCGGGGATATGCTCCATGAAGCAGCACCACAGAGCTAGCTTTCGCATTGCGTGTTATTGCTGCTGCTGCAGATGCTCAGAAGAGTTACACCTGGGGCGTCTTGCATTGTGCTTATAGGCATTTAATGGGGATCATTACCCCCAGCAGCTAGAGGATCCCCGTCTACATTTCCTGTAGGATCCCCCAGTAGACAGAAGTTTGTATGACCACTGTGTGAGCCTCCTATTCATAATGACAGCTCCATCCGCTGTGTGGTAGGTGGGGCTCTTCCTTTAAGTCCTGTTCAGACCATGTCAGGCAGCTAGTGTCACACTCAATTGGGTTTTCTGTTCTCCTATCTGCTATTCATCTTTATATGTTTTGCTTCGTATCCTTAAATACTGTAATTCCTAATCCGAAAAGTTTATGTACTATACAGGATTCAATTTTACTAGGGTAGGGCTAATTGTCAAAAAGAAAGAGAGTAAGAATAAAAGGGAGGGAGGGAGGGAGATATGCTCCTTAAGAAATTCAAAAGCTCTTGTGATTTCAATCAGATTTAGACTGGGAAGAATTTTGTGCACTTTCCTAAAACCAAATTTAGAGAAAAAGAAAAGAGGCATATTAAGTAGATTTTCCCCTCCAGGAATTTTTGATATTATTTTATTGAAATAAGAAAGTGTAAAATGTGAACTGCATTATAGTTTCATCATTTGACTCTAAATATCAGTCTGCATTTGAAATGCATTTTGTCAGTACTACAGGTTCCCAATCTTTCATCCACAATTCTAAAACCCAAACAGATCTGAAAACCAAATATTTTCATAAGATAATTCCAAAATTCATGTGGTGGCAAAATGTGACTCAAATTACATGAGCTTATTTATCCATTTAGCTTGAATGCTCCTATATTTTATTTTAGAAATATTTATAAGTTTGATTTCCGGATGTTGCCTCAGCCCCCACCGGCAATGCACATAATAGATGGTATATGCACTCTTTAAATGCAAAAAATTCTAAATTATGATAGCACATCTGGCCTCAAAGACTTCATATAAGGGATCATGGATTGATAATTGCATAGCTAAATGCTAGGACTTAGAAGCAATGCCTAATGCACATGTGTGTATGCACACATATATACATTCATGAACGCATACAAATGAAATAACGAGAATCAGGAGAAAAATCAAGACTATATTAAACTTCAATCTGTATTGATCATTGCATTGTGTAGGAGAAGACTGAAAACATTATAAATGAACAAAAGGAGGGTATTAGCGAAACATTCAAACATGTCTGTAAGAGATACAGAAAGCCATAAAAATGACACTACTGTAAACTGGGGACATGGAAAATGCTCACAGTACATTATATTAAGGGAGAAGTAGGTCACCAACAGTTCGAAGAAAATGCAAATTTTATAAAACCATATACATTCATACATAGAAATTAACGTGAGCAAATATGTAAAGAGAGACCAATGGTTATTTCTGGATGATGAGTTATTTAATGTTTTTTATTTTCTACTCTCTGGTTTTTCTTTAGTTTCTTTTTCTAGCATATCGCTCCAATGTTGTTTTAAGCTTTTGTTTTGTTAAGAAAGACCAAGTGAACATGAAAGAAACTAGACAAACACTTAAAAAAATACAAAAAAAAATAAATGATAACCGAGCTTCAGATGCTGAATAATTGCTTGCCCTTCTCTAGCTGTGTATCTGAAGAGCTGGTGCGGTGTGAGTTTGCTCTGGCGGGTAAGAGTTCATTTCATGAAAAGAGAATTACACAGAAAAACACACAGAAACTTTAGCATTTATGGGCTGTGCTTTGTATACAGAGATGATGTTATTGACTCCCTGACACTGAGGAAACATCAGTATTTCTTCATGGCTGCAATTACCTAATTTGGGAAATGAACCAGACACCATAGCTTCATCGAGATGATAGCTGTGGACATAAAGTGCTGTGGCTGCCATTTTTTTTTCAGCTTTTTTTTTTTTTTTTTTCCTGCAGCAAAGCAATAATGTACGGTCCTAAACTCCCATGTACTTTAAATTGTCTATGTTCTTTAAATAAGCAGCATTTCAAATTAGGAATGGAAATCTCACTCTCACTTAGCACTCTATACATGGCATCACCTTTGATGTTATAACACAAAATATTCTGATAAGCATATAAAATACTATTGAAAGTGCTACAACACAGGATCCATTTTCACAGTGAGAAAAAGCCATCAAACTAGAATTTCTTGTGAATTTATATCCTCAAACTTTGAAGGCCAATCTAAATATTGATCTAAACTGCCCATGCCAATCTCCAGGTCTCCAGGCCACGTAACTCCAGATGCAGAGTAATTCCTTCTACTCTGGGGGCTTTCAGTCAAGGTTTTAAAGTATTTTGTTAATGTATCAGCAAATATCTATTAAATCTCTGTAATATACATAATCTCTCCATTTTTTCAAGTCCAAAGCACAGGTCTTGCCCTGTCCTTAGAGAACTTATATATTACTTGAGAAGAACAAACACTCATCTCAGGAAAGTTAAATCATAATATAAAAATTCAAAGTAATCTGAGTCAGGCGAAGTCTCAAGGCTGCACGTGATTAAATGCCAAATGTATGCAAGGACTTTTAAGTCAGAGTATTGTTGATTCCTGGGGTTTGGAATGCATAATGCAAGAGCGTGAAGGAGGCTGGGCTTCAAACACGCCTTGAAGAAGTGCAGGATATGAGCAGGGAGGAGGATGCGCATACCAGATGGGGAAAATAGTATAAGTCAAGATTCAGAGAGTTAAGAGCAAGGATAATATCAGAGCTGGGATTCCTTGGAGGGCCACTATAAGTCTGGCCCTGTTATCTCATTCAATCCTCACAGAAGTTCTATGAGGTTAGTACCACTGTGAGCCCCTTCATGACCACCCTATCTAAAATGGCCTTCCCACCACTCTCATCTTCTGTTTCCCACTCTCATATTAATCTGATTCATTATCTCCACAACAGTTTCATTATGGAAACATATCTCACTTATTAACTTGTTTACTTCTTTAATGCAAGCTCCACGAAGGCTGAGACTTATTCAAGCACAATATCCCTAGTGCCTGAAAAAATTCCTGGCTCAGAGTCATGCACAATATATATGAATCATCTCCTTTTACAATCATATCCTTTTCAAATGAGGATTCTAGTGCAGTGAGAGGTGGAATAACTAACCCAAGGTCACACAGTCAGTATTTGAACTCAGGTCTCTCTTTACTCTAGAACTATAAGCTACATAATCCATACCACCACCAACACCAACACCCCAAATACTTAAAAAATACAACCTGTAGGTCCCTTTTGGAGAACATATAAATTTTCATGTGCTTCTCATTTTATTTATTGTTCACTGCATCCTATTTATAAGAAATTAAATTACAATGCAAGTTGAGGGTCAGACTATAAAGGCACTGATTTCCAGGTTAACTTTTCTGAATTATATTATGATAAAACATTAGAGCACATAAGTAAATTTGGGGAAAGTGTATCTGTCACGTTTAGAGGTTGGAACAAGACTAAGCCTAAAACCAGAACTTTAAGAGATTGCTGTGGCCAATCATGAGTATATTAAAGTGTCGACTAGGTTTTACCAGTATATAGGGAGGAGCAAAAAAATACAAGAGGAATTACAGAGAAAATCAATTTTTGTCATGCAAGTCTCTCTGTCTGCAAAGTTTCCCACCCACGTCTTCTCTATGGGAATCTTAGCCTTCAAAACTTGTATAAATCTAAACTCCACGGGGATTCCTTCTTATGGAATTCCTCTAATAATTCTAGGCCCAGGGCCTTTGAAGCACTTTGCTCGTGTTCATATAGTACCACACTGGAGTGTAATATGGTTAACAACATAGGGAAAGAAACCAATGCATAGGTTTGAGAGCTCCTTGAGAGCAGGAAATAGATTTTATTCATCTGTTTATCCCCAGCATCTACCACAGCCTTGGGTAGCTACCACACTAACATTGATAGCATGAGTTAAGCAGATATCCTGAGGTCCTCTGGCCTGGGTGGGGAAGAGAGGTAGCCATTTGGACAGAAATAAGCACTCCGGGACTGAGCTGGAACAATCGCTTGGGAGTTACTAATAGATAGAGATGCCTAAAAGAGTAGCCAGGGAGAATGACAAGTGCAATTTTAGATATTAAATAAACTGACGTGATAGCTGGGGACTCAAGCTGAAAAATTCTTCTAGAAGCAAGAGGTAGGATACTGAAGTTGTGAAAGTCAAGATTGAGGATGTGGGACTTAAGTATTATTCACATAAAGATAAAAGTTGAAGATGTAACCCCTAAATTCAAAGCAGCTGTAACAACAGAAGACCAAAGAGCTAAGAGCTAAATTGTGGACTAACCCCACGTGGAGGAAGCAAAGGGAGAAAGAACTACCCTGTGGAGAACCACGGAAGGAATTAATACAACATAACCTCCTTGTCCAATTTTACGCAAATTCATTTTACAAAGCTTCTCTTCACAAGTAATACTGTGTTTACTTCTTTTTATACTCAAAATTCAGCTTCCTTGAGTATAAATATTGGTAGACATCAAGCTTCTCTTGCCCTCTCTGTCATGTTATTATCAGATTCTGAGTATTTTTTAGCATCTAAATGTGTGTTCGTGACTATCAGGAAACAGTTTAGAGATTTCCATCTGATCAGATATCACATATTTACCCAGAATCAGAATACAGTGATTAAAAGGACTGTACAAGCTTCAGTAATTTCTTTTGATTATCATTAACCATACATATTGCACTTTATGATTATTCCAACAGATATCCAGTATCAACAGATTGTAATTTGCTTGCAAGGTATAAAATAGGCATTAAAACTATTTCTAAACTATCATTTAGGATGATATATGAAGCATTTCACATACCAGCAGACTAAGTATCATAAAATATTAGTCAAGTACTAACATAGTCATTAATACTCCTCTTTAACAAAAGGCAATTTCACAGCCTCATTTACCAACTGGAATATCCCAAGTCTACTTCATAATTAAGCTTTTTATTCATCTCTGTAAATTCCATTTAGTGCTTTTTAGCAATTTCTTAACATAAATGCCCTAGATGTTGTTAAATTGGATTAATAGCTTTATAAGTAATATATATTATATGTATATATTTAACTGTAGGTGATTTGACTTGTATTGTAGCAATCACTTTTTTTAATGCCCTATTATATGCTTAGAATTTATTTTATTGCAACTAATTTTGAACCTCAATATTTTGCAACCTCTCTTTATGATGTTAGTTTTATAAATAGAAGGATATGGGGAACTGAGGGTTGTGGTCAGCCTTAGCTCTTCTCACATTGTTTTGGCCTGAGGCATGCCTGAGGACAGAATCATTTCAGGTGGATTAGAACCCAGATAAATAACCATAAAAGTCTTGCAACAATATCTCCTCTTTAAAAATATATATATTTCCAACTCTTTTCAGTGTGGATGGAGTATCAGAGTAAACAACTTCATTAGGCATGTGAAAGCACATTTTAGAGAAAGTACATTTGGCTGAAAATTATAAGCATCTTCCTGCATCAGCCTTTTTTGAATTTAAGGACAATCTTTCAATTAACTGAGCCTGCTCCTACATACTAAAATGTAGTTTGAGTTAACAGCAGTTTGATTGGACATTCAGAATTACAGCTTCTGGAAGTTCTTAAAAGGTCACCTACTCCTTCTCCCTGCACTTAAGCAATTAAAATTGCACTTAAATATGGAGTGAAAGGACAGAAAAGGAAAAGCAGATTTATTGAAGACAAACAATAGGCCAAGCACTGTTGGTTCCAAGACGAATAAGTCAAGGCCTCTGTCTCAACGAGTTCACAGACTAACTTGGTTTATGGCTAAATAAACAACTGAAATAATGCGTATGTAGTTTCGCATAGTGCCTGGCACATAAGTGCTCAGTAAGTAGTCCTTATTTTAGCTTGTAATAAAGTGCTCACCAAGTGCAGGAAGTCATCAAACTAATGTACAAAAGTCCAAAGGAAACATGCTCGCATTTTAGTCTAGAGGATCTCAAATCAAAATGATTTCATTCATCCATTTATTCATTCACTCATTCATTCCTGAAAGGCTTTAATTACAGTGTGGCGACTAAGAAAACAAACCCGAGAGAGTGGCTTCCAATCTAAGCTCTACCACATGACCAGGTGTTCCCTCATTAGTAAAATAGGGATGTAGCTACCTCTCAAGGGCATTTGAAGGGTTGATGGATTTCCATGAATTGATACATGTAAAGTGCCTAACACAGAAAAAGTGCTTAAAAAACCCAGAGATTATTCTTTTCATCACATATGTGTTAAATGTCTATGGAACAAAGAAGTAGGTGTCCTTAGGGACTGGAAAGAGGACAGCCTTTGCCCCAGCCACATCCTCACTGTTCTACCCTCACCCTCTGCGGTGGGGGTACCCCCACCCTCTGTAGGTAGTCATACTACCTCCTTTGATGTCTTTGACCTTGTTAGCGTTTGCACCTCTAGTCCGTGACCTTCATTCATACTGTTCCTTCTGCCTGGAAAACTCCTTCCTTTTTCTATATAATTCCTAATTCCTCATTTTCAGGTTAACTATGCCTTTTTCTGAGAAGCTTTTCCTGAATGTTTAGTTTAAACCTTGTTTCTTTGTTACCTAATAACACAAAACTGAGTTCCTTGACTGCATATATGTCAGTTTGTAATTGTAACAGGGTACTTCAGGCCATGTCAGTCTTTCCTACTAGAGGATAAGCCTGATGAGGGCAGTCATCTTGCCTGTTTTTCTCAAACATGTGTCCCAGTTCCTAGCACAGTGCACAGTGAAGTGCATAGTAATCCTGCAATAAGTATGTATTGCAAGAAGTGATGAATGTACTCACCACTTTCTGACTTTAACAATATAGAATCTCCTACTTTCAATCTTCTATAACAAAAGCAAAAGTCAGGTTAACAAGGCTAAGAAAGCAGCTGCAAGGGGCCACTACCTCATTCCATTTTTAAAACAACCCTATGAAATCAGGAGTACCATATGCATTTTCCTAATGAAAAAGTTAAGCCTAAGAGGATCTCAGTGGTACAAGAATTCTAGCGAGAAGAGACTGGAGTTGAAACACAGAACTACTCCATTTCTGCTTGTAACAGTCTCCTTAAGAAAAGCTCTACCAAGATAGAAAAGGCCTTATTTGATAATGCCTTTTGGAGCTGATGATAAAACTCCAGAAATTAATAACAAGTAAGATCAATTGAGAGTAGTATTTTATCTTCCCTTTTCATTTCTGAATGGCACAACTGTGATATTGGGTGCCACTAGCCTTCCACATTCTCATAGTCAGTGAGAGTCTCTCAATTTCTTTTGCATAGTTTCATAGTTGCCTTTACAGCAGTCTAGGAAGTGGCACACTTGGTCTACAGAATGTATTTTGGTTTTGATCCAGTCTCTCATTCTCTAGCCTAAGGCCATAGGCATAATATCTCATTTAAGCATCTGACTACATGTCCTGAGCTGACAACCTGTGGATTCTGTATCCTAGCAAACAATCTAGATCTCTCCAAGAAGAAGCCTTCTAACCTTATAGTGATTTCTACATTGACCATTATTTTGTTAGAGGTAAATCCTCAGTCCTTAAAACATTTAACTTATAAAATTATTTTTAATTATAAAACCATATATATATAAAACCATATATATATAAAACATTTAACATATAAAATTATTTTTAATTATAAAACCAAATATATATATATATATATTTGGTAAAACAAAAATTCAAAATAGCATAGAGGAGTATAAAATAAAAAGTTAAATGTTCCATTCCCAAACCATCTCCTCTTCCATTACCAGAGGAAACTTCTTTTTAATAATTCCTAGTTTTCTTTTTTGTTGTTGTTGATTACTTTTAAATAAAATGTTTATAACTCTGTCTTTATCACTTTCAGATAATATCAGTACCTTCCCAACTGTGAAAATAAAGAATTTAAACCAGTTATATCTCTCACCTCTCTCCCCCTCCCACTTCTTATTTTTCTTGGTCATGTTACATAATTTCTATTTTTCTAGTAACACATTTATGAAATATAAACCACACCCCTCCACTTGCTCTTTATAATTAGTAAGCAATATATATTTACTATGTACTATTTAAGATGAGCAAATTAACACATCTACATCTTCATTTCTTCTGCCTGTTTTCTATCCATGTCTGTTGAATAAACAACAGTTGTATAGCATTTATATTCTACTCTTTACTTATTTTTGCTTTCCACATTTTGTCTATAGATGGATTTAAAACTTTGAGAATAATGCATAGTATTTAAATAATAATAATTTTTTTAAATATTTATTTATTCATGAAAGAGAGAGAGGCAGAGACACACGTAAAGGAGAAGCAGGCTCCCCACAAGGAGCCCAATGTGGAACCCGGACTCTGGGATCACACCTTGAGCCAAATGCTGAGCCACCCAGGTGTCCCTAAATAATTATTAAGTAGATAATTTTTACTATGAAATTGATAAGATAATCAGAGAGTTTCCAGAATTCTGTAGGATAATGGCTATCCCCCAAATTTAAATCATCAGACACCTTCCAAAAGCCATTTGGGATGAAAAGAGAGCAGATAATATCTATAATCCATGCCAACTCCTGAACTAGGAAATAGAAAAATTTTTTTTCAATTTACATGTAAGTGGGAAAACTAAAACCTGACACTAGCAGAGGCAGCCTCTGAGCATCCTCCAGTGGAGAATCAGCATTGGGAAACAATTCCCCATGAGGTCTTGAGTTTCTGCACATTTCGTGAGCAAGGATTGAGTTGTACTTTGTTCCAGATTATCTTTTCAATGATGTTTGTATAGCAAACAGCTGTAGAAGACAGAGACAGTATTTCCCCATATGGGGGTGGAAAAATGTCTAGTTTGCCTTGGAAGATAAATATAGTGTCACCATCTGGAACGTAGTGTAGCCCATTTATCACCCAGTATAAAGATTTGGGTTTGCAAAGCTTATGGTCCCTATCCTATACAGCAACCAACTTCATGTGCAGACACACCACAGCCTTCTTTACATTGCTGTGTGGAAACTGGGCTTCGAAGGGCACCTACCTGGGTGACTCAGTGGTTTAGCATCTGGCTTCAGCTCAGGGTTTGATCCTGCATCAGACTCCCCACAGGGAGCCTGTTTCTCCCTCTGCCTATGTCTCTGTCTCTCTCTGTATGTCTCTCATGAATAAATAAATAAAACTTAAAAAAAAAAATTGGACTTAGAGAACTTAGAGAGAACCAACACAAAAATTACTGATGACCTTAATCATTGCTATTGCTGTGAGTAATAATAAACAGTCCTTCATCTCTGATCCTGGAGGCTTGTGTCTTCTACCAGAAACCATAAAATTTGCAGGTTAGTTTATGAGTAGGGTAAAATTTCAGACTCTTTGTTCTTAAGACAGGTAGGGACTGTGAGGAAGGGAGAAGAGTGCTGATGAGGGGAGGTCCCAGTGTTGGCAAAATACAGATAACATCAGCTAGGATTCCACCACAGAAAGGAATGGTCCTACCCTAAGTGGGAACTACTGGGAGGTCTGAGACAAAGTACTTACAAGCAAACGGCTGTGGGGGAAAAAGGGAGCCTAGGAAAGTATGCATAAATAGATTTGGGGAGAGGCAAGACCCTGGAAAGGAAGGTGTGCAGCAGTTAGTGTCCCCTAGAGGTGAATGGAAGAAGTAAATAAATGAGCCTGAGTGCCCCATTGAAGGATTGCAGGAGATTAGGAGACACACCAAAAATAAAGTAAAAGATAAGAGGGGTACTCCTTAAAAAATAAAAGCCATTATCCCTCCATCATTGCAACAAAAGAGGGACCAATTAAAACTAAGAAACCTAGATAGTCTCCACCATCCAATATTCTTTTTCAGCGTGTACAGGACACCGATAGTTATTAGGTCACAAAGAAAGCTTTAATAAAGTCCATCATGTAAAAATAACAGAAACCGTATTTTTTATCACAGTACAATGTAATTCAAATTAATAACAAAATCACAAACAAAAACAAGCTGCCTTTCCACTTAGAAAACTCTACTAAATACCTCTTGGGGAAACAGGAAAATGTAAACGTAAATTATAGAATGTCTAAAATAACGTTAATATAAACTACACATATATCTAATCATGAGATCCAAGTAAAACAGTACTCAGAGGAAAATTCATTGCTTTCAATATTTATGTTAAAAAAGAGATGATATAAATAAATAATTTCTAACTCAAAGGTAGAAATAAAATGGAAATTTAACTAAAATAAATAATAAGGAAAATAAGTAAAAATTACTGAGTTAGAATCAGAAAAATAAGACAACTAATCAATAAAATTGATTCTTTGACAATTTTAATAACATATACCAAACGGCACCTAATCTGAACAAGAAAAAAACAAGGGAGTACATGTAATCAAGTAAGAAATGACAAGGACAAAATAACCACTTAAATGGAAGAAAATTTAAAAATCTTAAGAGACAAATTTGCACAACTTTATGCAAAGTTCCTTCACGCACAGGAAACTAATGAAAAACAAAAAATAGAGTCCAATTTGAAAGATGAAATAAAGGTATCCAAAAGCTGTTCTCCAAACAACACAAGCCTCTGATGGTGTCTCAGGGGAAATATATCACATTTCAAAAATCAGATAATCCCAATCTCACATAAGCTGTTCCAGAGCATGGAAACAAGGAAAATACATAGGTACCTTTTTAAATGAAATTACTATAATATATATACCCAATCTGAAAAAAAAAAAAAACTGCACAAGCAAAAACCACCCAAATCAAACTTCATATATTATATTGTGTTTGTTTGCTAGGGCTGCTATAACAAAATACCACAGACTGGGTGGTTTAAACAAAAATTTATTTTTTCACAGCCCTTGAGGCTGGAAGTCCAAGATCAAAGTGCTTACAGGTTTGGTTTCCTCTGAGGCCTCTCTCCTTTGCTCACAGATGGCCACCTTCTTGCTATGTCCTCACATGACCTTTTCTCTGGGCACACGCACACACCTCTGGTGGCTCTTCCTTTTATTATAACAGGAGTCAGGTTGAATTAGAGCCCTACCCTTATCACCTCACTTAATCTTAATTACATCTTTAAAAGCCCTATCTCTATAGGTAGTCGCATTAGGGGATAGGGTTTGAACGAACGAATTTTGGAAGAACACATTTCAGTCCTTAATAAACTCTTAAATAAAACATCGTCAAACAATTCAATGACACAGAAAAATATAATTATAGATCATTCATTACTAAATAGAGTATATTTCAGGAATCAAGAATAAAGTTACCAGCCAAAATGACAGAGGCAATATCCTTTGGATTCGAGCATTCTAACCTCTAGAAATTTACATGAAGATATTTCCTTACATATATAAAACAACATTTGCAGTTATTGATGACTGTAGTATTTTCTAATAGCATTAGACTGAAAACAACCCAGATGTTCATCAATAGGAGACGGTTCACATCAACTATGGCATCTCCTCAAAATGCAGACATCAAAGAAGTGAAAAGAATCTCTACATACTGCTCTAGAGTGATCTTTAGGACATATTACGACATGAAAAAGTAAAATACAATACAGTGCATATAGTATGCTGCCTTCTGTGTAAGAAGAGAAAAAATATACACATACGTACATGTGTACATAAGGAAAAAGTATATATAGAGAGATACACATTTATTTTTGATAAAAGAAACATCTATGAATTGAGGAAGGAAAAAGTGGAGGCAACGGAGATACATGAGACTTCTCTGAGTATGTCTATAAATATAATTTTGACCTTAAAACCATGTAAATATGGCACAGCATAAAAAACTAATTCAAAAAAATGCTAACTCTAAAGGTGAAAAAAATTTTAAAAGGTGAACTCAATTCTGCATTAAATTGGTAATATAATCATCTAGAGGAAAGATGTATTTTTAGTGCCTTTTGAATAAAACCCTCTTCACATCCTTTGTGGGATATAGTCTAAGGATAAAACAGAATCTTAAATCTCACTCACTGGTTTTATTTTTAGCAGCAACAATAATTCTATTATTTTGGGGGTTACCAAAACCAATTTCCGCAGGGCTTCGAAAGGTATGTTCAATGAGTGTCAGATTTAAAATCTGGTATTTCTTCATAAATGGCAACATTATAAGGTACATTAGAAAACAATTGGGAAAGAAGGGCATAAGACTAGTAATACTAGAAGTAGCCAAATCCTTAATATAAGAATGAAGAAGAAAAATCTAGTAACCTTTCTTTTTTTAACTTAAGTGAACAAGGTAGCAACTGTATGTAATTTTAAATTTTTAACTCAACAAATAGCTCAAGTTTTGAGGTTTCAGAAGCTGAAAGCCTTTGCTCAGCTTAATAAATGTGCTCAGCTTAATAAACACATAAATGTGTTTATGCTATATACTAACAATATTTGGGGAATTTAATGAATGTGTTAGTCTTTGTTCTGAAGGACACTCCATGATGCCATTTGGTGGCTACATAAAATTAATCTGGTCTTGACTGGCACCTTTTATTTTCCTAAATGAGATGAATGATTAGAATTAAGCAAGTTCTAGGATGCTTGGGTGGCTCAGTGGTTGAGCTTTTGGTGGGATAAAGTCCCACATCAAGCTCCCCATGAGGAGCCTGCTTCTCCCTCTGCCTGTGTCTCTGCCTCTCTCTGTGCCTCTGCACACACACCTCTGGCCGCTCTTCCTTTTATTAGAACAAGAGTCAGATTGAATTAGAGCCCCACCCTTATCACGTCATTTAATCTTAATTACCTTTTAAAAAAATCCTATCTCTACATGCAGTCACATTAGGGGATAGGGTTAGATAAAAGAAACCCAGGAATAAATAAATAAAATCTTTTTTAAAATATTTTTTTAAAAGAATTAAGCAAGTTTTCCACATATATTTGTATATGACATCCAGAGAATAATCTAAACTCTTGGGTTTCTAAGGAGTCCTCTTCTTATTTTGGAGACCACGCATATCACACAAGACAACAGAGGAAGGGAGTTTTGAATGACCAAGCTTAGATGATAGAATATGATGAAATCCTTAAAAATAAATAAATAAATAAAAAGATTCCACATCATTTTGGAAATTTAATTCTACAAACTCAAGATGGGAGAAACCAGATGTAACTGCTATTAATTTTATTTGGTTTTATTTAATTTTACCTCATTAATTTTTGGAGGGTTGACCACACACATTACAACGTAGGTGTGGAAAGATAAATATAGTCATATGCTTGAAGATGGGAAATGCTAGCCGGGCCAAGGGAAGTATTAACTCCCTTACTCTATACACTGCAGACCAAATCTAGACACTGTTTCATTCTAGGCATCCCGTTTTTGTTTTCGTTTTTGTTTTTGTTTTTTATTTTAAGATTTTATTTATTTATGAGACAGACAGAGAGAGAGAGAGAGAGAGTCAGAGACACAGGCAGAGGGAGAAGTAGGCTCCATGCAGGGAGCCCGACGTGGGACTTGACCCCAGGACCCAGGACCAGAACCCAAGCCAAAGGCAGATGCTCAACCACTGAGCCACCCAGGCGTCCCTAGGCATCCCATTTTTAAAATTATATTGATAAATATTGATGGTTCAACATTCCAAGCTCTTAGTTTATTGACCTTTTCATCTTCGATGACCTGCCTCCAGCTTTCCTTAGCTTCGCCCTCCCATGGATGGCAGGAGGCAGTGTGGGGAGAAATCTGTACATAGTTTATTTGCGTTGATTCTCTGGTCTTAAGCTACCAATTCCCAACCCTGGCTGCAGGTTAGTATTCCTGGGGAGGCATTAAATATATATTCATGTTTGAAACCCGCTCTAGAATAATTAAAATAGAATTGGCGTAAGTAAAGGGAGGAGATCTGGGCAATTTTAAAAGTTCCAGAGATGTTTCCAATGTGCAGAGAGGGTTGAGAATCCCAGTCCTACACAGATTCTAGGGGCTTTGTGGACAATGAGCAGTATTTCCCTGACAGTGATGGGGAGATCCGGAAAAGGTGTGCTGAGTTCCTAGATGTTAAGATTCTGATTTATTAAGACAATGTGGGAAAATATACTAAACTACTTAGGCATTATATTCTGGGTACTTTCTCAAAACATTAATTTATGCTCCAAGAATTTATTAACATCATTTATCAGAGAAGGGGAAAGAATACTTGGGCAATATTTTGATAGAAGCTTTCAAAGCCAGTACTGTAAATAAAATCGACGAGATGTGTTTTTTTTTTTTTTTTCCCCAGGTCAGATACTAAAAGTGTCTGGTGATTTACATATAAACATTTCACAATAAGAATGTGACCTAGTAGCTACCTCAGTGAAACACTTTTTTTTTTTTTAAGAGAGCTGTTTTAGCATGATAGTTTCAAATTATAAACATATACTATACAGTGAATGTCTTAGGGGTATGAAGGAGGAAGTTAGTCTCACATGCACAGGCTGATAGAAGAAGACAGAAAGGATGTAATTAAATGTAAAATAAATATATACTTTGTTTTCTTAAGAATGAAGCAAGTGGTAAAAACTGTGGTAGATCTGTTAATCTGTTGCTATGCCAACAGTAAAATTTTAAATGGATCCAAGAAATGGGACAATTTTCAGGAATATAAGCACAACCTTTTTCAAATAAGTAAAATCATATTCATATTATTCCCCCCAAGGGGATAGAGTCTTGAGGGAATTAGTGCAGAATTAATTGATCAGGGGTTTTTTTCCCCCCTCGTAACCACAGCAGGCATAAGGAACAGAATCTCACGCTATATTTTTCTGAGATCTAGATCTGGATTTAGGTTAAACTTTTTGAGGATTGTGGGCAGCACTGTTCCCCAGTGTGTAGGTAGCAGGACAGCATGTTTCTACCATTTTAAGACTGATTAACATATAACCAGAGACAAAAGTCAATAAATCTTCACCTGTATTTCTCAGCATAATACCAAGATGATATAGTTTACAAAAATAAAAACATCTTAATAAAATACATCTCATATGCAAATTACCAGCATCCTTTCCGAGTCAGACAAAGACAGGCATTATTTTTCCTAAGGAGAAACAAAGATTAAAATGAAGGATGACCCGAAATCTACAAATTATAGAAACTTAAAATTATAAATTCATTCAAATTCTATTTATATGAGATAGGATTTTAACAATCGACTATTCAGTGTAATGACCAGCTTCCTCCCTTCACAAGTAAATACAAGCATTTGGCTTTTTTGAGGGAAAGTTGTTCTGTTTACATTATAAAAATACATTTAGGAAAACATTTAGTACATCCAGGGGGTCTTTCCTTAACTATAGAGCAAGTCGGGAATAGATTGTCTCAGCAAAATAAGATGAAAATTTAGTTCAACTGCCTTTCCTGAAGGTATTTCTGTAAAGAAAGAATAGATAATTCACAGTAATTAAAAAGTATTTTCAATTAAACGCTTGTCTGTGTGGGTGAGTCTGCCTTATAGCCTATGAGGGGAAAAAAAAAACAAAAAAACCCTACTTCAGCTTCTTCCCAAATGTTTATTTTTAAATGACTGAAGTATCAAATGGAGCAACTGTGAACTACGATTCCTTATTATTTTTTTATTCTGAGGTTGAGAAAATATTGGAAAGTGGGTAGCATGAGGGAAGAAGTGGCATTCCTTTCTCTTCCATGAGGTTTCTATCACCTATCCTTAGTTTTGGCTGGACTGTTTGAACACGTAGAGCTTGCAAATCCACAAATATACCGTTTGAGTTCATCTTTAAATCCTGAGCATGTTCGCATAGAGAGAGAGATCGCCTGTTAGCTCTTGGAGATCACCTACTTGTACTTTATTTTGTTTTCTGAGTAGCAGGTCACTACTATTACTTATATTAATACTACAGGGTAACTGACAGCTTTTTCATTACATTACAGCCCTATAGCTGTCAGTTACCGTGGCTATGCATTCATCTAAGAAATAAAAGCTCCGCTTATAATACCTGTTTCCATATTTAGTGTACATTATTTCTTGGAATATCTAGGTATCCTGGGATACAGGTGTAGCATCTGTTAGTTACTAAAAGAAATATGAGGTTTGGTGAACATACATGATCATCGTACTCTTAAACATGCCTGATTGTCCAGTCTTGTACCACAAACTGTGTCCTTTCAAAAACAGTAGCATTTTGGAAAAATGCTAATAAAAAAAAAATGGGATGCCTGGGTGACTCAGTGGTTAAGCGTCTGCCTTGCACCCAGGGTGTGAACTTGGGGTCCCGCGATTGAGTCCCACATTGGGTTCCCCACAGGGAGCCTGCTTCTCCCTCTGCCTGTGTCTCTGCCTCTCTGTGTCTCTCATGAAGGAATAAATAAAATCTTTTTAAAATGCTAATGAGTATGGTCGAATACATACAGGAATATCTGATCTTTACCAATGACTTCAATTTCTTTAAAAAGACTTATTTTTTATTCATGAGAGAGCGAGAGAGGCAGAGACATAGGCAGAGAGAAGCAGGCTCCCTGCAGGGAACTCGATGTGGGACTCGATCCCGGGTCTCCAGGATCACGCCCTGGGCCAAAGGCAGATGCTCAACTACTGAGCCACCCAGGTGTCCGAGATTTCAAATTTTTTAATGTCAGAATATCATCTTTCTAAGCAGAGCCCTAAGTAATGACCCTGACTCTTGTCTCTCCCGGCCCCCTACATGCCTCAGAAATATTAGCACTTCTGCTAAGAATATTTTGAAAACCACTAGCCTTCATTTGCACCATATTCTTTCATCATGTTCTTTGTAAGTTTTCTCTTCCAATACGAAGTACTATATATTTCAATATGCAAATGTTTGACAACTTCTCCATCCCCTCAGTTGTATTAGTCATGTTTTATTCAACCTCTCCATATTCCTCTGTTTCCTCATCTATAAACCAGACTTTATAATAGGTCCTAACTTTTCTAAGTATTATATTTATACATGAAGTATGACATAAAATGTTATCTAGTAGTTCATAAGCATATTTATATATTATATGTTTGTATGGTATAATACAATATCTTTTTATTTATTTGTAAAAAGTGCTGAGGATAATAAGCAATAAACACAGCATTCATCAATTACAAAAATAAATGCTTAAGTGGAGTTGATGCAGTTGTATCAGTGTGAAAGCAACATATTTTTCTACAAAAGGACAAAACACTATTTTCTAATTTGTTTTTGCTTTTTAGTATTTTATTTTATCAGTCCATATTTTGTTGACTTCCACACTAGAGTTACACCAAAACTGAGTTCGAAGGAGTAAGGAAATGACCAATCACTGAGCTTTTGTCTTCCATAAACAGAGATTTCCAGAAGTCCAGAGTCTCAGCTGTAGATATGAGGATGTTTGGGGTTGTCTGTCCCCTAATTCTTGCCCTCAGTCAATCTCATCTGCTATTTTTCAGGCACACCACACTGTTGCCTGCTCTCATCGATGGTCTGTCAAGACCCTGAGGAGCTAAATATCATCTTTAAACCTAGTGATTTCAATGTTTACTCTATTTTCAGAACATTTATAACATGTTAAATATGGCAGCAGCCCTGGCCTTCAGAGACACCTCTGCTTTTACTTCTCTTTCCTACATTTTGTTTGCTTTATATCTTTTAGTAGAGACTGGGATCCTAATTGGCTTAACTCCTGGGATGATTCCAAGGATCTTTTTCTTGGAAACAGGTAAGAAGGAAGAAAAGTATTTGTGTCAAGAACTCCTTAGTGATAAATAAATAAATAAATAAATAAATAAATAAATAAATAAATAAAATACATGAAAGTAAAAGACCCAAGGGCAGAACAAAAGTAAGTATCTGGCTGCCAAAAAAAAGGTCAGATTATCTTTTCTTCTTGCATTTTTGCCATAATTCTAGTTATTTTTTTTTCTGTTCATCAGGCTATCTCAGAGATACCTAGTATCCTTGAAATGATTTTGAGAAGATTTCATTGTTGCTCAAGGTATCCCTCATTTAATGACAAAAGCAGTTCAGAACACAAAGCTAAGATTTTGAGGGATTCCTGAATAAAACCAAAGTTTTGTGTGAGAACACACAATGAACTGCCAGAATTTGGGGGGAATCTCACACCAAAATCATATTCCTGAAAATGTTATAAGTGGACCATCCATCTGGTATCTTGGAATTATAAATAGAAACCTTCCTACTTTCTCTATTCACTCAAAGGGTAAAAATAAAAACACAACAAACGTTTCAAAGCTAGGAGTCCTACTTTAATGTGCTAAAAAAATATATTTTTAATAAACACACTTAAAAAAAAGCTTTACTCTAGAGAAGACATCTATGATTGAATTGTCAAACTGGGAATTAATGAAAAAATTTCTAAATCCTTGTGTGTTTCTAACTAAGGGGAAGCACAAGTAAGATAAAGCCTTCAAAAATTTTATCTTCTTACTATATTGTGTCTGAATCATTGTATGGAAATGCTAACATTTTGGCTAATAATTTGAAGTACACAATTTAACGTTGATTCAACAAATGTATTTTGAGCACCAACTAGGTGAAAGTCACTGTGGTAGACAATGCACCAGACTTTGTGGGACAATGTGCAAATCATTTTTAATACCATTCTCTTAAGGAACAAATAATCTAGTGAAGAAAATATTATATGTTCACCAGTGATTGTTTAAGAATAATATCTGGTGCTAAGGTATGCACTAAGCACTTTACCTATATCAATGTATTTAATCCTCACTACAACCTGTTGTAAATGAGGAAACCAAGGCGCAAAGAGATTAAGTGACTTGTCCAAAAACCACAAAGCTATTAGTGATATGGCCAGAAGTGAACCCAAACTGTCTGGCCATCAGGTCCACACTTTGAACCACTATTCCCCTCTAAGCAAAATTATATGTTGTGTCAAATAGAAGTTAGTGGGCAATGAGAATAAGAAAGGAAACTAATAATCAAGGATCCATAGGGAAGAACATTTCTTATCAGGGTTGATCAGTTCCATTGTGATAAGAATTTGCAAAAGGCTCATAGAAGATTGCTTTTCCTTATAGTTCTTCGTCAAGTGTTAAATTTTGATCTTTTTGGTCACTGTAACAATTATATCCTATATGTATTAATCTGTATGAGCCTCACTAACAAAATACCAAAGACTGGGGAGCTTATGAGCAACAGTGCATAGAGGTTAGAAGTCCGAGATCAGGGTGCCAGTGTAGTTGGGAAGGGGCCCTCTTCTGAGTGGCAGACTTTGCATGTCAACTCAACATGGCTAGCTCTCTGAAACTTTTCTTATAAGGGCACTAATCTCATTCATGAGGCCTCTGCAAAAGGCCCCACCATCTAATACCATCACCTTGGGAATTAGGTTTCCAATGTATAAATCTGGGGAGGACACAACCATTTAGATCATAACACTGTGTTTCATAGTATTTCATGTTCACTTACTAAACGTAGGAATCATTATTTCCACTTTACAGGTGAAGAGACAAAGGCTCAAATAATTTAAGTATTTTTTTCAAAGTCCCAAAATAACTAAGTAAGTTGCAAAGAAAAGTTTCAAAGGTAAATAATTGAGTTGGACCTTAAAGACTAGGAGTATTTCAGTAGATGAGAATACAGTGGAATTTCAAGCAATGGTTCAATAAAGTACAAAGATTCAAGATCAAGTAGGGTAAAAACATGCAAGAGGAAGTTAAGAGTAGTCTAGCATGGCCAGGAAAGAGGATTTACTTAGGAGATAAGCTGCTGGCTTTGGCTTCATAAATGGTCACTTTATGATGATGGCAATGATCCCCAAGAGAAAAAAAATCCAACAAGAAACAGGAAATATGAGTATGGGGCTCTGGAGAGTTGGTACCAGCAAAATAAAACTAGAAGTCATCCTGTGAAGCATAACTGAAGCTGTGGGACCAGACAAAATTACTAAGGGAGAGAATGTAGAGCTAGAGTTATAGTGGGGAGTCCAGGGGACAGGTCAAGATGCAGGACAGGAGAAAGAAGAGAAAACCATGAGTAATATAGAGGAGAAATAATCCGAAGACCAGAAAATAGATTAATAGCAATGTCCAAGAAGGTAGGAGAAGATTGCAAAAAGGACAGGGTAGTCAGGTCAGAATGTCAAATGCTATATTTTTTAACACACACACACAGAGCTTGTGCTTTTAGACAAACAAAAAAATTAAAATGTCTATCTACATTGATTCTTTAAATGTCATTTACTTAGAATCATATAATCCATCCTGGGAAACAATTTATAAAATGTTATCAACAAGTGCATATGGACTTGAAGATATCCCTTGTGAGGAAGAAAATTAAAACATCCTTATGTTCACCAAAAAAATATTATGTGAGTTTTATAGGAATCCTAGGCACAGTAAAACTTAGTTTTCTCTGATGTACATCTAATAATGTAGACAAAAATCAGTATTTTCTCTAAAAATAGAAGTCTTTATTAATAGTATATCATGTGACCTGGCCTTCTGTTAATCAAAATGTAGCCATGGTACACATGCAAATATATGCATATACTCCAGTCCTATATTCAGATAATTTTTCTCAAGTCAGTAGAAATCACCTTAGGGAAAAGAACTTCAGCCCTGGTCCTCTCAAAGTTTCTTTTCAACTTTTTGGAGCTCTTGCCAAAAAGAAGAAAAAAAAAAAAAAAACTATGAGCCTATTGTTTTCCAGAGTTTCTGGTTTCTTTCTAACTCACAAACGCTCACACATCCTAACATCGCAATGACTTGCTGAATCCTTAGCAATTTGAACACACACACTAGAGCTCAGATGTTAAAATTATATTTACCAAGTTCAAGAGGATATTTCAAAGACAGAACTCGAAACACTAATTATACATCTGATTTTTCAGTATCTTCTTCTGTCCTCTGTGCAAACTTGAAATATTATTCTCAAAATGTCACCTCCATTCTCTCTCTCCTACTTAACCATCCTCTCCCTCCCTCCTTCTTCCTTCCTGTTTTTCTGCCTTTGTTATTGTGTGTAAAATTGAACATATACATCACATTGATATTTCCTTCCTAATGATAGCAACATTTATTCCTGGAGGGTTTCTTAGCTAACCTATTTTACCTGTGGCGGTTTTAGGTAAATCTCAGATTGGAATTTCTATACCAATCTAAATGGATCCTTTCTCATCTTGCCCCTAGGCCTCTGAGGTATGGAATCCATGGTGTGTTCTGATGCTATTCAATGATAAGGCAGGAGCAGAGATTAGATACGTTCTGAACTGTATTCATGTTCTCTCTTTTTAGTTGCCTAGGAGAAGGAAGAAATCTTTAGAAAAATATTTCAGAAAATCTTTTCTGAATTGATATGTAGTGCATTTCGCCTTTTTTATACAAGGTGACAGTGTGTGCGAGATGTAAAGATGAGTTTGCTCAGGCAATTACCCCTTGTTGATAGCAGATTATTTCCTCTGGCAAACTCGAAAATAACTTGTTGGTGTATAAGTTACTGCTGTTCTGGGGATGTAGTAATTTACTCTCCTGCCTTTTTTATGAGCACATTTATTTTAATCAGTAGAGTTCAGAATAGCTCTTTTTCATCGAACTCCATCTCTTTTGGAGTTATGCACCTTCTAAAGTATAACGAAGGAAGGTCCTTCTGCACACACCAGAGAAAAGAGGCTTGATATATTACTGAAAAAATGGTCTTTGCACAGGAAATCATATCCCATGATCTCTCTGCCCATGTTAAAAACACATTTATTCACAACACCTCCAGCCCATATTATTTTTTTTTTTATTTTTTTTTTTATTTTTACAAAAACAATGTCTCACAGAGCAACTCAACTCAACACTATCATTCATTCTGGGGATTGAAAACAGAATACTTACACATGTTATGATGAAGAAATATGTAGAAGAATTCTTGGTTGGCAAGACCGATACAACTTTTTTTTGAGGGACAATTGACATACAGTACCGTACTAGCTTCCTTAACATTTGTCTACACTGTGAGGTGGTTACCACAGTAAGTCTAGTTACCATCTGCCACCTTACCAAGTTAATACAGTGTTACTGACTGTATTCCCACATGCTGTACATTACACCCCCATGACTCATTTATTTTATAACTGGAAGTCTGTGCTTCTTAATTCCTTGCACCCATTTGGCACCCTGCACCCCTCCCTCCCACCCACCCCTCCTGGCAACCACCAATCTGTTCTCTGTATCTGTGAGTCTGAGTTTGGTTAGGTTTGTTTGCTTGTCTTAAAACTGATACAGCTTTTAAGAAATAATGCAGGTCATATACTTTACTGAATGTCTGTAGAATAAAAGCAAACTGGAGAGTTTTACTCCTTTTACCATTTTGCAGATGAAAAGGAAAAGAGGCAAGAAAAGAGAAAAAAGGAACGGTGGCATCCAGGAACTTTGATGAGCATCAAACAAATACTTTAACTATGATCCCTTGCCTCTCCTATTATATGGCCTCTCCTAAGAGGAACTCTTAGCCATTCCTCCTGCAGAGTTCTTACTACTCCTAATAGAGTTATAGAGAAAGCAAAATTCATTTTCTAATATTAATCCCTGGGTGGTTGAGTATAGAAAAATCTAGAAGCTAGAAGTCTAGAAGAATGCTTTACTTACGATGAATGTTCAGTACTTGAAAAAGAAGTGAATTGTCTATTTTTTTTGTAACATCAACAACATTAGCAACTTCACCACTCAGGTCTTTCCTAGAGAATGGCAAACCTTGACTGATGGAGCAAAGACACCAAAAGCTAAGAGCGTGTATTCTTGACAGTATCTGCTGCTGATCACTTATGTTTCTGTTACTCTATTCTCCCTAGTCATAAAACACTAGGTAGTAATTTCCCTCTCATCTTGAGAATTATTAAGAGGACAAAGGAAACCTAAGAAACATTTGGCTCTCTTGAAAATACAAAGAACGTAATTTGAAAGCATTACTTCCTTGTATTTATTCCATGGAAATTTTTCATTCAGGTGAAAGCAAAATATCACAAATTATTCTCTTGTTTAGAAAGGAAATTGAGAGAGAAAAATCAAGAATTGCAAGATTATTTTACAGATCGCTCCGTGACTCTTTTCATACAAAACATATCTTGGCAAGTCAGTAGTATATATGAAATCACCCATGCAAACTCATAAAGCCAATTCAACATAGATCCACATCAGCGATAACGTTTTCACCTAGAAATCGCATGCATTTATGTTTTCAATATATTAATAATTAAACAGAGTAGCAGCAAGTTTTTATGGGGGTTGTTTTGTTGTTGCTGTTGAAGAGGAAATTTTCTTATGTGTCTAGCAACAAATCTGCTTCCCATACCTTAGATGATTACAAGGAGACAGATCAAATCTATACTGAAGCAAAACTCCATAGCTTTTTTTTCCCTAGGTTTCACAATTACTGAGTTTGTACATCTATTCTCCTTAACAAGATGTTGTCAAATCTGCAAATATATATTAACGGGATGCTCGGTTTTCTTTAATATAATCCCCCTACAAGAGAAAACAGAGAATGATAATTTCACATACATTGAAAAAATAGCAAGAACTATATTACTACTGTATTGATATATATATCAATAATTATGCTTGTAACTAACTTATTCAGTAATTTACCTAATTTTAATCACACAGCCTTTTCTGATTCCTGATGAATCCAAACAATTTTAATTTTCATGTATTACAAATGCCACGCCTATTTTTTGACTGATATTAAAAGTAATGAAATATTGAGAATAATTTTAATGATATAATTGTCAAGCACTTTGCCCATAAGAAGCACCATACAATTCTCACATAATCAAGAGTAGCTGAATTAATTATTTAATGTGGAAATTCTGGGAAATTAAAATTCCTGGGAGATTTTATTGGGATTACCTCACCAAATGAAGTCAAAAAAAGCAAAAAAGTATCACCAAAAGAAAAATAGAACTTCCTCATAAAGATCCCAGGGAAAAAATTTACTGAAATAAATTTAAGAAACACAAAAAGTCACAGACTGGTCATTTTACCACAAAACCCTACACATCTCATTTATTGAAAAATGTAAAGAACCGTAAATCACCTCTAAAAAATAGTTTCCTTTCTTCCGCTCTGGAAGTGATATCTACCCTGACACCACCTCTCTAAGCAGTTTTGCCAACAAGAGAGCTAGTTTAATTCCACCCCAACTTTAGAGAATGTAACAATCATCAATAGAGTTAATATTGGTCCTAATATTTATCATCAAAATCCCAATAATGTCAAGAGTTAAATATTAGCCCTAAAAAAACTTTAAATGCTATAACTGTCTGGACAATTTTTTTATGTTTATCAACTTACTTAAGGCAGATATTTATGTATAAGAATTAAAATCATATAAATTGAAAAGATGCTTCTACATTACCAGCACTACCTTGGAATACTTAATATTATCTTCATAAGAGTTACAGATTTAAATACCACCAGTTACATTCTGATCTGTTGAAAAGTGAGTTGGGGGTGGTGGGGGATGGCTAAGGACAATACCAAAACTAATACATGGAACATTTTGCATCAAAAGAGGATTTTCCGGGCAGTATGGGCAAAAAGTCTTCTGAAAAAGAGAATGTATGCAATAGAGCTTCACCCAGGGGCTGTGTGATGAAGAACTAGGCTCTGCTATTGATACTTTCTCTTCCTGCTGGTTGTTTTTTGACTGATGGTGCCTGGGACAAGTAGAATCAGCTTCAGGAAAAACTCCATCTACTGGAGAAAAAGAAACTCCATCTACTTAGTGATTAAAAAAAAAAAAGTCTCTGAAGCCAGGCAGCTTGGGTTAGAATCCCAGGATCACCCCTTCCCAGCTTGTGACCCTGAGCAATTTGTAGAATATCTTAGCTTTGATTACCTCTTCTATGATTTAAAGAGAGAGAGAGAAGGGGGAGTGGGTGGAGGAGAGGGTACAGGAGGAGAAAGAAGATGGCTCCCCATCTATAAAAATGGATCATAGCCTCATTTGAAGATCACATAAATTATTACATATAAAACTCTAGAATAATGCCTGGTAGATAATTTCTCAACAGATGTTCACTAACATCTCAAAAGCAAAAAATTGGGCAGGAGAAAAGCAGTAGTGGCAGCAGCAATAAACGACTTCCAGAGAACATGACATGGTTTAGTTGGGAGGGGCTATCATCGAAGGAAGAAGCATAACAACTGGAGAGTCAAAAACAAATCTTGAGGTCTCATCTGTCCCTGGTCCTGCCTTGCTGCGTGGCCTTGGGTACATCACAGGCCATTTGTGCACTCCATTGCTCCGTCTTATCTATTTCAATTTGAGAATTTCTAGGCTCTCTTCCAACTCTAAACGTGTACTTACCTAGGCTACCTGGGGAAGAGTAATGTGGCAGCTGCTGCATGGTGCATGCTCAGAAGGATGAGTCCTTTCCACGTGTTGGTTTCTAGCTCTTCAAGGATTCAGACAAGCAACCAGGAGCATGCAGAGGGAGGGATATCACAATGAAACAGAATCAGGCCCTCAGATGGAAGGGCACTGGACTCCCGCACTCTCAGAACTGCACGTGTGTATTCTTATGCAACTGTACTAAAGAGTGGTACACCTTACCTTGGTGCTCTGATAAAATAAATTCCCACCACATAGTAAATTTTTAAATTGAGACATTTATTCTATTTCATTATAATGTGTGAATTGTTACTTTACACTCCAGTGCCCAGAGGTAAATTGAAGATGCGCATCCGAAGTGAAACTACTCTTCTAATAAAACCACTGACATGTTAAGAAGGTTCCCATTTTAGTTATTTATGCTGTTTTCTTTCATTTTTAAAGATGACACTATCCTTTATTACACATTCTGAATATGTGTGTTATACTTGTACAACATATTTTCTTTCCATGACCCATTAAAGTAGCATAATGCTTTCTATATTCATGCATCTCTTAGCACACAACCTATAGTTTTAAATATTTTTGCATTCTTTCTCAGAGGGAAAAAAAATGAGTTTTGTAGTGAAGAAAAAAACTTGGCCAATTATGTCATTTTTATCTCAGTTTCAACTTAGCATTATCTTAGGCTTAGTAGTAACAAATGATAAAATGACAAATAAATTCTGACATTCTCTGCATAATCTACATTCTTGGCCATCGACTCTTCATTTTACCAGCCTCTTAAGAAATGTTTTTTAGAAAAGAAAAAAGAAAACCTCACACATGACTGCCAATCTAACCCATTCCATTATGTGTGTCATGCTGCCGAAACGAACTTGGAATCTAGAAGTACCAAGTGCCACAATTCGTCTCCTTGTGACTCACAGCGCCAGATGACAAGCAAGCCTCTGTCCTCCAACAGCACCAGCAACAGTGGAGGATCCGGGTGGGTGTTCGTGGTGTTGTGAATAGACCTGGTGGGAGGCAGGAATCCAAGGCTCAGGCTTCCGGCACGTATCACCATGCTGACAGATGGCATATTCTTGGCCAGGGTCCAAGGACCCTGGTCACCTAGTGAACTTTCCCTGACTCCATGCTATGTCAATATCCCAGACATCCAGTGACACAGACCTTGCTTATGAATCACTCTGCTAGAAGCTGCCTCTATGTATGTTTTCTGAATGAATGTTTGTAAAGGTATTTTGCCTGAACTAAGTATGACTCTTTAGCACTTTGTGACACAATTACCATGGGTTGTATCAACAGACAAAGTGTGCTTTATAATTTAGTCCTAATGAATTTTTTGACCCATAAATCAATGAACCTGTTACAGATTGAATAATAATATTTGCTTCCTGAAAGCACGTATGATATCAACAAGGTCGCAGTTTACTGTCATTTTTAATAGGGGGAAAAATGTACTCAGGGGGCATTTAACATATTTTGACAAGGTGACCCACAATTATCCATTAACATTGTATTTGTCTAAGCCCTACTGCATTGATATGCAGGGACCATGTAATAGTTCATTGATGTCCCACATGGGGGTGGGGAATAAGGCAAGTGGGACCTTTCCAAGGTCTTTCACAGCCAGAATGTATCTTGCTACTGCTGTATTGATTAAACATTTGGATAGTTAATCAACACAGCTCAGCCCTTTTAACCTGTCATAGGCAATATAGCAAAAAAAGGTAAGAAGGGAGGGAGGGAGGGAGGGAGGGAGGGGAAGGAAGGAAGGAAGGAAGGAAGGAAGGAAGGAAGGAAGGAAGGAAGGAAGGAAGGAAGGAAGGAAGGAAGGAAGGAAGGAAGGAAGGAAAGGAGAAATGCCTGGAAGAGAAACCATGAGGATATGTTTTTCTTATTTTCAAATATGGCAGATAAAGTACATCTTTCCAGACAATAGGACCATAATAAAAGATTATAGTGTTCAACATGGTCTTGAATAAAAAGCTATCTGGACTTTTTTGCTTGACTTGATTTTCCAACACTTTAAATGAATTAAAAAACTTACACTCTTTGCCAGCATCACATTGTGTTCTTTACAGTCAGCTAAATCCTTGCTTGATTCCCTCTTCAGATAGAATATTCCTGAAATTCAAAACAGACCTAACTGGAGCTCCCCATTTGGGACTCACTGGTCTATTTCTACACTTAGAATTGCTTTTCTTGTCACATGTACCAATATTCTGATATCTTCTTCCCTTATGTCCCATCTCATCATCTCAGCACCTCATATCCTCTACGAGGTATGTAAAGGTGTCTGTATCAGTTTTTCTAGGTATAAAACACTCAGTTTTTCTTTTATTTCCTCTCCTATATCTTTTGCCCTTTGACCAAATTTTTTTTTAATAACTGAGCAATGATAATTCTTCTGTAGATCATCAATCCCTGCCATTCTCTTCTTCAGCTTCTTACCAATTGGTAAGGAACAAGGTCATATAGCACTCGCCTCACATTCTGCTGAAGAAATCTGTTTGGGATTTTAAATTATGCCCTCAGTTCTACACACATAATAATTCATGTTCAATCGTGGTTAGTTATACTCTAATTTACTTCACCTGTTTATTTTGCTCAATGGTTTCTAACACTGAAAACATTGTATCCTAAAGTTGGCTGATCATAAGAACTACTAACTCTAATTAGACCTATTTGATTATAATATTCAAGGACAGGACCTCAGAATGTGTAGCTTAACAAAAAGCCTAAGAGAGTATTAGGATCAGGAAAGTTTTAACCCATTCTTTCATCTGTCTGTTCCACAAAACGATAAATAATCCAGCTGGTTTTTTTTTAAAGAATTTAGTTCAAAACTGCTCTGTAACAAGATTCTTATCCAATTAAGAAAACTTATTGAGCACTTTCTAGCTACTATAATTTACACAAATAATCACATTCACCTTGCTAAATTCATTCTATCTGATTTTTGTTTTTCATGGTTGTGATACACATGATCATATACATGTGATTATTTATAAAGATTGTAATGTCTATTTTGAGAGAAGACTCTCTCTCCTTTTCTGGTTTCGATGAAACAAATTGCTATGTTGTGAGTTGCCATACGTAAAGGGTCATGCATCAAGGAGGAGAAGATAGCCCTCCACCAACAAGCAACAAGACACTGAGACTCTGAGCTTGGCAGTCTACAAAGAATCAAATACTGCCAATAATCATGTGAACTTGGAAGTGGATTCTTCCCCAGGCAAGTATCAGATTAAATCGCAGCTCCACCAACACCTTGATTATAGCTGTGAGATCCTGAAGCGGAAAAGCTAGCCAAACTGTGCCCAGATTCCTAATCTACAGAAACTATGAGATAAAAAATGTGTTGTACTCATTGCTAACTTTGCAGTGATATTATTATATAGCAACAGACAGTAATACAAGTACTTTATAGCCTTTGTTGTTTTGAATCCCATGCCCTTTGAAATGTGGGAATTCTAATTTAATTACATAACTGTCCAGCACTACCATTCCTATTTACCATCATCTGTGCATTTACACTACATTCTAATGTGTACCACATAAAGTAGGTATTTTAACCAGTTGTGCAATAAAAGTAACATCCCTGTGTATTTCTCACTTGCACTTACTCCTAAAAGAAACAGCCTCATCATTCATAAGCTGAATCGCACAAATGAGTTTGCTTTCAGAGGTTTGAGTTAAATGAAATAACTCAAAATGAAATAAAGCAGACTCCCCGTTTATCAAATTTAGGAAAATAGGCTATTCTTTGTACGCAGATATGACATTGCTGATCTAGCCAATTGGGCTATCCTACTTTCAGTGTGCTTTTCCTAGAACTCTTTCAAGTTCATCAGCAGCCTCTATGTGCATCATAAACCCATTATGACCAATGGGTGTATACATTTGTAAAACACTGCTTACAGATGACCCTTGGGCAATAACCCAAGGCTTCAGGCAAAACTATTGACACAATTTGGAAAAAAAAAGTCATCCTTTGTGTAGTACCTTTATCAGCCTCAAAGAGGAGGGTACAAGTAGTGGGCAGAGATAATACACAAAATGTATACTATGCAGCAAACTCATGATCATAATGGAGAGGTTCCTCAGTTTGCTAAAAATAGAAATCCCTTTGTGTGTTAATTATCTCCCTAAGGTTTAGAATAAGATGAGAATCTTTCTTAAAAATAGGTCACTATTAACTGGAAAATATGGTTCTAGTCTTAAAAAAAAAAAAGACTAGAAATTAGTGGTGGGCATCAATTTCTTGTTATTTATGAGAGCACTTTGGGAACAAAGTCCGTTGAGTCTTATTTCCTTTTTATGGAAACAGACACCATTATTCAATTTTGTCCTATCTTTTTATTAATAGGTGTAAAACACCCCGAGGGAGTTCCAGAGCTGCAGCAGAAACCAGGAACAATATAATAATTCTACACCTATAAACTCTCACTAAGCCTAAGAGTCCTCCAAACCACAGGGAGCCTCAGCAAGTCTGTTAGACTGACTCTGCCTTCTGAAGGGACAAAATGACAATATTACTTGAGCAGTGGCCTCTTAGCACAAGAACTTACCACAGTATCTCACATTTAGGGTTTCCTTATTTTGTCTTAATAATCCCTGCTGTACCCCGATGTTTATGGCAGCAATGTCCACAATAGCCAAACTGTGGAAGGAGCCTCGGTGTCCATCGAAAGATGAATGGATAAAGAAGCTGTGGTCTATGTATACAATGGAATATTACTCAGCCATTAGAAACGACGAATACCCACCATTTGCTTCCACATGGATGGAACTGGAGGGTATTATGCTGAGTGAAGTAAGTCAATCAGAGAAGGACAAACATTGTATGGTCTCATTCATTTGGGGAATAGAAAGGATAGTGAAAGGGAATAAAGGGGAAAGGAAAAAAGATGAGTGGGAAATATCAGAAAGGGAGACAGAACATGAGAGACCCCTAACTCTGGGAAACGAAGGGGAGGTGGGCAGGGTGAGGGGGTGACTGGGTGACAGGCACTGAGGAGGGCACTTGATGGGATGAGCACCGGGTGTTATTCTATATGTTGGCAAATTGAACACGAATAAAAAATAATTTAAAAAAAAATCCCTGCTGTAGGTATTTCCTTTAAGACACACAATTCTGTAGGATAATGATATCCCAAACTTAACTTGCTAGTGGAAATAATTTTTTAGATTCCTATCTTCTAGGTTGAAAGTAGGAGTCAACAGAAGATAGTGGCTTATTGGGCAAAGGAAAGAAAAACAAAGCCATAAAAAAGCTGGGGGAGCCATAGAAATCAGAGAAAAATCATAAAGGAAATTTGCCTGTCTTCACTCTGGACTAGCCAAAGAGATAACAAAAGATTTTTTTCATATTTTACCTTAAGAGTCTTTACTGACCTCAATCCTTTCAAAACACTGTATTCTTTTGAAGGGTTAGTCACAGATAAGAAGTCTGATGGTGATGTTAAGGTCTACTGTAGTCACGATACATACTAAGGAATAAAACTTGTGAGTAAAACCTCATACAGCATGTAAAGATTAAAATAGAATAATTCCCATTTAGCTATGCTACTAGATGAGAAAGCTTGGAACCCAGATTCTGCGCCAGATAAACTGACTGACCTTATCTACTACTTAATGAATCCTCCCTGATGATGAATTGGGGCAAGATAAGCAGGCAGCCAACAATCTAGAACATTGATCATAAGGAGATAATTTTACTGAACTACCAAAGTTCACTCAAGAAAGATAAGAAGCTGAACCCCTGTCTCAAGAGGTTACTATCTGAAATTTTAAGGATATCAGTCAACTTTCTCCCTTTGAAGCAGAAGGAGTAAAAACAAATAAGCAAACAGATGACGGTAGCATGGAAGGTGAAGAAATTGAAAAGGATGAGAGTAGAGCAGAAATATTTTGGGAGAAACCCAAACTTTAAGATATTTACAAATGTTAAGATTTTTATTAGAAACTTGTTATGTATAAATTTCATTGGATGAGCATTTTTGATGATATCAAAGAAGCATTCTCTGATATGATCTCTGAACCAAAGAAGCTGCAATCTTACTGGTGAGATATGAGACTATTACTAATTTTGCAGTTAAAATATATTAACAGAACTGCAATTATGCCACATGGTCCAACCAGGAAGGAACAAACCTTGATGACATACCATTTTATAACGGATGCTTCATCCTGGCCTGTAACCCCAGACTCCGTCATTTGAGTCCACCTGAAATGTGAAAGGCTATTCATCCTAGGATTTGCTTTTTAAATGATTTTTAAAATAGGTTGGCCAAGGATGACCTATACATATGACAAAATGAACACGCTATACTTATTTTAAAGGTTTACTTGTGCATAGCTATGTACCAAAGAAAACCACAAATAATATAGATTACTGTTTTGGTATTAATCTAAGGAAGTAAAAATCTTCACATATAATTGAAAGGATGCATCTCCGTGGTGACTTTGACCCCCAAATTTTCTCCGTTCATAGTCCTGTTTCATTTCACTTGCTGATAGTTTTAAATACGCCTACGTATGTGACCTAAGTGGTTCCACACATTGTTCCATTTTGTCCTGTGTTGGAATATTGCTACCCTCTGGTCTCACTCTCCAGGGACAAGACAAGCTAGTGTGCAAACAAAGCAGACCAATGCCAATGTTTTAGGAGCTGAGTAAAATGAAAAGGAATGCCTACCGACATGAAAATCAGGAAAAGCAGAGTCTACAGTCATACAGAGGTGAGAATAAGGAAACCAACATGGAGAAAAATGTAAGAGTCTGAGAAGTCAAGGGGAAGACAGCTAGAGGCAGACAGCAAAGACAGGAGCGTTACAGGCACAGAAAAGTTAGCACCAATAAGTTGCTGTCACTGGCCCCTGGCTACGTGGTGTGAGACATGGTATAGTTCATTGGTTCATAAACCTGGCTCTTCTTTGGAATCACCTAGGGAACTTTCAAAATTTGCATTCCCTGGCACCACTCAAGACACCTTATGTCAGAACCCCTGGTATTTGGGACACAGGCAAGCAGTAATTTAAAAAGTAGCTGAGGTGATTCCAATGTGTAGCCAATGTTGAGGACCACTGGTATAAATGGATATACAAAGTGGATTAATTTCTTTTAGTGGGAATTAAAAAGCAATAAAAAAAATCTCAAGTCTTTCTGCAATTGTTTTAAGTTCACACTTGAAACAGTCTTCAACATCTGGGTTTTTATGGCTCTTCTGCTACTGCTCTCAATCTGCTACTTGAAACTTGAAGATGCTTATTCCTCCTCCAATGCACACCCTTCAAATGCATGGCTGTCGTCTGTTATGTTGACACCGGCTTTTACTCCTTCTTTTTTTATCTGCTTTTCTGCAGCATCAAGAAGAATAATATATGCAAGCCAGTGTTTGCGGGTAAAGGGAGCAGCCAAGTTGAATATTACTCCCCCAAAATATCTCAGAGTCTCAACTCTAGCCCCCATGCTACTTTGTGCATGGACCCAACATCCTCCCTGACAGCAGCCAGCCAGCAATAGATGGGTGAACCATTTGGACAACCATAGGCAGGCATTAAGTAACAAAGTCACAGGTAAGCAGACTCAGAGTGGCATAAACTATGTGCATAAATTCTGAATACAACAAAACTGGAAGGATGATCAGAAGAGCAGTTGGGAAGGGAGAATCAAAAACTATACCTGAAACAAATGATAAATCTGGGTCGTTCTGACAAAGCAAGAGTCACTTGCAAGGAACGGTAAATAGGCCACCCTTTGGTCTCAATTCCTTGTGCTCAGAAACCCATAAGGCATTCACTTCTCCTTGTTAAAGTTCTTTAGTTTTTCTGCCTTTATTGAACAGTCCCCTATCTTTTGATATTGTTCTTAAATTAAATCATAGAACATCAGGTTGCCTCATAATCCTCTATGCCATCTACATCCTGTGGTGTCACGTGTGAGTCTAACCAGCAGAACTGGTATTTACCAGGTTAGCTGTCTGTAGTGCATTCCCTATTTGTCCATCCATTTTCTCTTTCTCTCATTTTGCCAATTGCTCAAACCACACTTGTTAGGCTACCCAATGGATGTAAACTCGATCATTAAGGACTCCTCTCCTGACTTTTCAAGGTCATCTTGAATTATAAGTAGATCTTCCAAGGTTCTTGTTACTTCTCCCAACTTAGAGTCTTCCATGAAACTTTATGAGCGTGTTCCATATTTTATCATCCAAGTCACTGATAAAATGTTAAATATTACCACCCTAGACAGACCCTGCAGAACATCATTTGATGTGTCCTTTTAGGTTGCCTCTGAAACATTAATAACTCCTCATTGAATATGATCCTTGAACCAGTCTGTACCCAACTAAGAGCCAGAGCTGTATCTCCCTAGATTGATAGCGCTATTTTAAATCTATATGCTACAACCCTGAGGAAGGAATTTTGTACTCTTCTTTTTTCTCTCTCGCAGAGATAGAAAAGATTTTTTAATTTTAGCAGCTTAAAACTGACCGGTCAACATATGCCAAACAATAACCCGGGATAATTTAGCACTGTTCATAAATGTGATATTTTCAAAAAGCCATAAAAAGAACTCCCCATTAATAACTCTGGCTATAAAGGTTCATCATGGGCTACTATTCTCACCTCTTTGAACTTAATGACAACTCAAGTCAATGCTCTCCTTTTTTCCTTTGTTGCAGCTGCTATTGGGGTGGAAAAGACTGTTGTTGGAAAGGACTGTTGTCCAGGCTCCAAGAAGTCCAGACAAGGTCTCCAGAGACTCTCTATTTTTCCTCCAGATCCTTTTACTGACATTAATGATGAAGCAGCTTTGTCTGTGTCTCTGCCTTGGTTAGCAGTGCCTTAGTGACAGGGCAGCTCCAGATGCATTAGATCAGCAGCTGATGCCATCATGCGAATGTCTAACACTTACTTTAGGTAGGTGACACTTCTTAATATTCAATCCTGTCTTCACAATGTCGACTTGTCCCACCACACACGGGTGTTCTTTTTATCACTGTTATTGGGATTGTTAATATTTTTGTTTGTGATTTCTCTAAAGGGCATATTTAAAAAAAACATAATTATTTATAACCTTTAATGCCAAGAGGGCAATATAGTATGCCTGGAAAAATATGCATCACAGAGTTATTGTTTAGAAATGGTAATTAATTTTACAGTCAACAGTAGTGTGACACACTGTCTCTGACTAGACGTCCACCGTGGCTTCCTGCCAGTCCTTTGTAAGAATATTAATTGACGTCCAGCACTAAGCAGCCTCTTTGCTGTGTTTTTGAATGAAACAACATGCTTCAGATTAAATAAATACATTCTAATCTTCACATATTCAATATCAGGCTCTATGCCTTGATGTTGCCCAAATACAGTGCTTTTATAATATTATTTTTTCTCTTTTTTTCCCCAGCTTTATCGGAGGGGTGATTAGCAAATAAAAATTATGTTTTTAATGTGTAAAATTTTGTTGTGTTATTTTTTTTCTTTTCTGTTTCCTTTTTGTTCCTTCTCTTATACTGACTCTTAACATGTCCTTATTATTTGCCTTCCCTTAATTTTAGCTCTCTGCTTTTCTTCTAACTTCTTATAATATGTGGTTGTGGGGAATCTGCTGCAGCAAATACTTTGTGTCTCCAACAGTTCTGAGAAATTTGCTCCTGGGTTACTGCACTTTCTCTTTCCAAGATTTCCCAAGTGACAACATTCAACAATTTAAGTAATTTTATGAATGATGTGCTCATTAACATACCAAGGATGCCAGATTAGGTGGAATGGCCAGTAAAAAAAAAAAAAAAAAAAAAAAAAAAGACTAAAATTCAAAATGACCTTGACAGGTTAGAGAATTGGGCATACAAGCAGGATTTAGTTTCATGGGAGAAAATACATGATCATTCACACTAAGAGCAGAACACTGGACAAATGGAGGATGACAAGGAATGGTCAGTTAGCTACAATGGGTGTGGAGTGGGGAGGAAGGGGGCCAGCTTCTATATAAAAGCCAATTGCCAGGATGATGAATTAGTGATGAAGAACCCAAGATACCAGGATGCAGAAATTGGAACATCACATGGACATGTGAAAAAGATACAATCTCTAATTTGTTAGATCTCTGTTAGGGTGTTTTTTCTAATATTTAGGAATCCACGGCTTATATGATAAGATTGCTGGAAAAACTTCAGATGAAAAAACAGCATTTAAAATGAAGGTTCCAAGGTACAAGTATATATGCTCTCCTTGTTCCCACAAAAATCAGGTGATAGAGTTCTTAATAGATTCATTTCCAATTTTAAAGCAAGCACAGTAGTCCTTTGTAATCGACATGGTTTCTTTGGAGAGAATTTTTATGAACTAAATTATTATTGTACCATCTGATACATTATTCACATAATAAATACAGTTTTAGATCTGGCTGTGAGTACCTTTCTTTTTTTTTTTTTTTTTTTTTCCTTTATACAGCAGTGGAAGACTTTCTTAATTTAAAATCTTTCAGGGACTCTCCATATTCAAAAAGAAAAAGACTGGTGGGGGATCTAGAGCATAACCAGCAGAGTCCACCTTCCATCCTGAGGAAAAACCTGATTCAAACTGAGGTCAGGAATGAAGGTGGGCTTCCTGAGGGTCAGAACTAGTTAGTGCTAATGACATTTGAACCCAAGTCTCTGGTCCAGTGGTTCAAGATGCCTTCTACTGAACTACACTGCCTCCTAAAAGACAGGTCCTATTTCTGAGGCATTCTTGCTTATCACAGATTTGTTTTACTCCTCATTTTTTACAGTCTTTTAAATTTCTTTTCTCATGTTCTTTCACTTATTTCCCAAAAGCCATTTGTTATGTAACAGATGCATATGTGTTCCTGTTTATAAATATTCTACAGTAAGTGAAGAAAGTATGGGGAAATGTTGGGGAAAAGGCGACCATAACCTTCAAACCCTTAAACTAGAAATTGAGAGTGTGCTTCGTGTGTGCCTCAGAGGGCAAAGGTCACCGAGGAAGAACCACCTGGGATTCAGGATCTGGTCTTGCATTGTCGGATTCCATCCTACCTGTTCTCCCCTCCATTTTCAGTCTATCCAAAATTAGGATGATTGGTGTTATGGAGGATCACTTGGGAAAAATCAGTAGGGCACCAAGTATAATTCTGTGATGATATTACAGTAAACAAGAAGCTTAAAATCAAATTCATTACCAGGGAAATGAATCCGGGGAACATGACTTCATTAAAAAGTATGACTTTATAAATAACTACACATAAACAGACTGCTTTGCCTTAGAGACTAATATATTTCAAAATTATTATCTACTTAAAATATTTTACCTAAAAGAATTCACAATTAGCTTTCAATATTTAAACAGTACATTAGAAATGGAATGTTTATAAATATCAGAAATAAAACCTACTTCATTACAGTATGAACATATGCTAACACACCACACACCGGCTTTTGAATTTAATACTGATATGGTTTACTATATCCGTGTGTTTTTTTTTTAACTGACGTAAGGGTTTAGATAATAGCTAATATAAATATATGAAATGTCAAATTTAGAAGATAGTGTTTAAACATTTGTCTTTTGGAGAGTATTGTTAAACTTAACTTTTATTAACTCAGGGAATCAAAGAGAAATATGGTGATGCTAGTGAACCTTTGAAAATCTTTTATTTTATCACTTTTAATGCATGTTTAATATTTAACATCCATCTTATTACAGACAGGAATTGTGAAATGCTTGTGCTGTCTCTAAACAGTTTTAAAGTTCAATGCACAGTCACAATTCAGAGGGGAGATTTCACACATTTATGGAAAATAAGCCATTTTTGCAGTAAAGTTGCAAAGTGTGAAAGAATTCTTGTTTTATCTGCCTTACTTATCATGTTTATGAGTTATTTTGCCTGGAAGTAAATTGACAAGTTGTCAATGAACAATAGACAGTGCCCCAGCTAGGCTTTTCACAGGTTCAGATGCCTTTGGGCAAAAGGGCTAAATCTGTAGTTGCAATCTAGCATATGGAGCACTGAAAAAAGTGGCAACAGGGTGAGAGACATTCCCTGCAAAATGCATGCGGCTCTTGCTCTCTCACCAATCTGCTTGGACCACGGTGCATTATGAATTCAGGTCCCGTCACCTTGCTGTCCATATAACAACTCATTTCTGTTATATCCCCAGTGCGCTTTGGTCCATTTTGTCACTTTAAACCATTTTATTCCTCCAAACAATTATTATTAAATATTCATCTTTAATAATAAAAAGCCACTTCCTCATTGTAGGTGACTGACTATTGGGAACTTCTCACAGAATCTCATAGGGAGAAAAACAGTCTCAGAGTCCCTTTTCTCTGTGGTTCTGAGTGGACCTTGACTTCCACCTTTGGCCACCACATAGTAGAATTACTTTATTATAACATTTCATGTCTTTTCCTCCCATCTCAATTTTCCAGAATGCTATTTTGAGCCTATTTTACGATAAGTCATACAGCTAAATAAATTACTGGAGAGCTGAGTGGTCTTTCAATAGATGGCACTCTTTGTTCTGAATCAGCACAAATACATTCTGATGCTGTACTCCCAGGCCAGTTCTTTGAAGCTCCTGCCCTCCAGGTAGGTATACCATTCTCCAAGATATAGTGAGAGATGTGGTTTAGGGTAAAAATTATGGCTGAGATTTCTACTCCCAAGAAACCAGGAAAACCACAAAAGACAAGCCCTTATCTGTAAGAGTCTGCTAAAAAAAAAAAGATAGATAGATAGATAGATGATAGATGATAGATAGATAGATAGATAGATAGATAGATAGATAGATAGATAGATAAGGTTGGAATACAAAGAAAGTCAAGGCCATGGCCAGTAATCCATGGTGGTTGGAGTCTCAGAGCCAAGATTTTGAACGCAAGAGAGAGGATCAGAGAATGTCAGGAAGAAGCAATGTGGCAGATGACTAGGAATTTGTTGTAAAACCTAAAGGTGAAAAAAAAAAAAAAAAAAAACCTAAAGGTGATTACTACTAACCTTTATGGACCAGCCAATGTATGATGTATGGGGGGATCCACTGGCTCGAGACCCGAGACAAAGCAGGAATATATTTCTGTTCTCTAGAGGCCTCTAATTTACCATCCACCCCTCCTCTGTCCTATTTTCATATTCACTGACAATTTTAGCACATGGTTTGCAATTTTTTCTCAATCTCCAGCCATCATCTTGAATCACTTCCGTACCAAGTAGATGATACCTTCAGCTTTACCTGTAATTCTTTTCCCCGGAGGATCTTCTTCTAGCTCTATCGCCATTCCATCTCAACAACTCAATGTCTTGTCTACACCCTGGACCTTGTCCTCACTTCTGATGGGATCTCCTACTCTCTCCACAGGGTTCTACCTTACCTCTCTTGCTATTGTATTAAAAAACACTTCTCAAACAAAATAAACTCCCCCAATGTCAGCCCCTTCCTATTTTTGTTCCCAACTCCACCTACCTTCCTTCCTGTTGATATTCGGTAATGAAAACATTACCAAGCCCCCCAAACTTACTTGCTCTCTACATGTAAAACATAAAGGAAAAGAACACCATCTTCTTCTTTCAGAAATTAATGGGCTCAAAAACTAGCTTTTGCCACTTAGGGAGAGCTGCTGCACCTCACTTTGTTCACCTGTAGATTGGACCCATCACCTAGCAAATACTCTGTTGAGAAACTGCCATCTCCAAAGACTGCCGATTGAATGAGATAATACAGATAATTTTCAGATCAGTCTCTTCCTCCCCCTCTCCTTCCCTTACTCTTCTACTTGTCCTCCAAAACCCTCATCAGGGATCAGTGCTTTTCTCCATTTTTATCTGCTCCTGTTCCTAGGTTCCTAGGTTGCTGAAAGCACCTGGGGAAAATCGAGGGACTGCACTATTAATTTTGGAAATTTAGGAACTCCCACTAATTTTTCAACACTAACCCACAATGATTGGATCTTTACTTGCCTCACTTTCTTCATTCTCACACCAGCTGATCCAACCCCTTTGCACTCTCCAAACCTCCATCCTGTCCTTAAGAAAATGGCTCTGCCTCTTCCTTTTCAGAGAAAATAGTCCAGTAGATCGAACCCACTCCGTAGAAGCAAGTTGTTCAGCTGTTCTTCCTGTTCTTCCTGTTACTACATCAGAAATTCTGATACAGGGACTTAGAGGGAACTCATCTGTACTTAGTTCCAGACTATGTTTTTCAGCATATTTTTATCAGCAATAAAATAAAACAAATATGATCTTTTTATGCCTACCTGCCAAATCTCAACTGTTTCTAAAGAGACAGATTTGATTAATTGGTACCAGAAATCCCAATAGTGAGGATTAAAAATTTTTGTAACTAAACACTCATCTTTCATGATTTAAAATTTAAAAACACGTCATTTATAAATTGCCCCATTTTCATTATAAATGCTTTATTAACACTGCCCTTCAGTTCTCTGTCTCCTTCTTGTCTCTCTCTCTCTCTCTCTCTCTGTCTCACACACACACACACACACATATACATACATATGCATACTACAGAAGCAGAGCTGATAAGCTGGACAATTTACTTATTTTGCATATCAAATTTGTTTGGGATAGGATCATACCCTTGAGTCTCCAGGAGTCCCAAAGAAGAGGCATTATGTGTGCCATTCTGGCTCATTCATTCAATATATTTAGTTAATAAATATCATGTACCTACAATGCACAAGGCACTGTTCTAGGTGCTTGGAATATAGTGTTAAATAAAAGAGAAAAAGATCTCTGTTCTCATAGGACTTATATTCTCAAAGACAGACAGACAATGAGCATCAGGTATCTCAACATCCAACCCATTTCTCTCTCAATATGGATCTATCATCATCCATCTTCACTGTTTCCCTTTTTTTGGAAGTAGTGCCCTGGGCTAACTCTGCCATCTATGCTCCTTATACCATTCTGCATGCAGAGTTGCTACATAGAATTCACAAATACGTTAAGATGCTGTCATTGCTATGTGGGACCAATTTTAATGCACAAAGTAGGAAAAGTCTTATCTCTCCTTCTCTGTAACTTAAACTTTTCTCGGCCCTTGCTTTCAACATCTGCCCTTTGCCAGTCTTTGCAACAGTTTATAGAAATGAAGTGATTTATATTTTATTTCTTCCCCTTATCTTTCCTCTGGAGGTTGGTGCTAATAAATGGAGAAATGGCCAGGAGGGAAGAAAATGCCAAGGAAGGGAGAGGAGAGTTTGTCAAGAAAAACCTATAAAATGAAATATGTAAGCCAGATAAGCAAAGTTGAATGTTAATCTCTTTGAAAACAAATATACTCTAGAATAATGTCCAAATTAATTAAGCCGCCAACAAGTAGACTTATAAAAATATGCTAATTATTTCCCCCATTAAAATAGTGTTATCCAAGGTAGATAGATTACCAAAGTAGTATAAAGCTTACTTAATCTTTACATCTAAAATATAAAAATTCATACCATAATTTTATCTCAGCCCTAAAAAAGGCATTCCATATCTGGTCTGAGGCTCCAGAAATCCCCATGCAGGCAGTAGCTCCTTCAGGGAAATTAGCAAAACTACACTTTAGCAATGGAGCTTTCCAGAAGTATCAGTGGGGAGAAAGGTGATTGCCCAGATGTCTATAGTTGTATCATTATAGTAAGTAGCAGCATACGTGCTACCTGTTGTGTTTGACTTCTTTTTTATCTTTTTCCTTTTCTCCCTTATCTAAATATTCCATTCTTTTCTTTTGGTTTTCTTCTCCTTTTCCTCCTCCCTTTGGATTTTAACTCCATTTTCCTATTTGCCTCCACTGACTCCAGAAAGGAGGGAGTTAAGTGAGATTATATGGTTGACTCTATTTTACAAATGAAAAAATTGAGACCCAGAAGGTTAAGTGACTTGCCCAATATCTCATAGTAGTTGGAAGCAGAACCCCAAGGCTAAATTGAAAGTCTTTTGAAACTGACCCTGCATTCTTTCCATCACACCCATAATCTCTGCCATCTCTGTCCTTCACAGTGCAGACTGGCTTTCAGACCTTTCGGGCATAATGAGAATAAAAGCAGTGAAGGGCTATAATAGCGGCAGGATGTGTGTCTCAGACATGTTTGGTGAGTGCAAGGAGCTCCTGATTTGCCCGCTCTTTCCTGCCATAAAAGGATGTCAGAAACCAAACCAAGCCCCTTGGCTGTGTTCCTGCTTGCGTATAGCTTCATCTTTATCAGCACCTCTGTCTCCCCTGATGCTGCTCTGCACAGACACGCACACACTCACCTCAGCACCCTACTGGATACCACAATCAGCCCTGCCCCCCTCCACTTTCAATTACCCCCTCTTGCTCTCCCCATTCTCCAGAGCATTTATCACCTTGCAATATACCAAACAAAATATGTATTTATTCTGTGTATTGCTCATTGTCTGTCTCTCTTTAAGAATATAAGTCCTATGAGGGCAGAGATCTTTTTCTCTTTTATTTAACACTATATTCCAAGCACCTAGAACAGTGCCTTGTGCATTTTAGGTACTTGATATTTATTAACTAAATATATTGAATGAATGAGCCAGAATGGCACACATAATGCCTCTTCTTCGGGACTCCTGGAGACTCAAGGGTATGATCCTATCCCAAACAAATTTGATATGCAAAATAAGTAAATTGTCCAGCTTATCAGCTCTGCTTCTGTAGTATGCATATGTATGTGTGTGTGTGCGTGAGAGAGAGAGAGAGAGACAAGAAGGAGACAGAGAACTGAAGGGCAGTGTTAAATAAAGGATTTATAATGAAAATAGGGTGATCCCTGGGTGGCGCAGCGGTTTGGCTCCTGCCTTTGGCCCAGGGCGCGATCCTGGAGACCCGGGATCGAATCCCACATCGGGCTCCCGGTGCATGGAGCCTGCTTCTCCCTCTGCCTGTGTCTCTGCCTCTCTCTCTCTCTCTGTGACTATCATAAATAAATAAAATAAATTAAAAAATTGAAAAAAAAGATTTAAGAAAATAGGGCAATTTATAAATGACGTGTTTTTAAATTTTAAATCATGAAAGATGAGTGTTTAGTTACAAAAATTTTTAATCCTCACTATTGGGATTTCTGGTACCAATTAATCAAATCTGTCTCTTTAGAAACAGTTGAGATTTGGCAGGTAGGCATAAAAAGATCATATTTGTTTTATTTTATTGCTGATAAAAATATGCTGAAAAACATAGTCTGGAACTAAGTACAGATGAGTTCCCTCTAAGTCCCTGTATCAGGATTTCCCATGTAGTAAAACAGGAAGAACAGCTGAACAACTGCTGACCTGCTTCTATGGAGTGGGTTCGATCTACTGGACTCTCTAAAAAGAGAAAAAAGAAGCTGTGATACTGGCAGAAAGATCTAAGAGAAACCAAGAGCCAGAGGTACATATGCTCAGTGATCTTTTCCTCCAACTCTGTGGGAGAGAGAGACTGGAAGCTTTCCTCCAAATAATACTTCCAAGAGGGCAAAAGTTCCTGTTTAACGGACCATAAATTCCTGAGGTTCCCTATGACATTTCACCGGGTCACAACTTTAAAAAAAGTAAAAGATTCTACAGTCATAAGGTGCCAAGATCATTTCAACAGTTGACCTCAGACCATGTCTATGTCGACCTCTTGATCCCCTCTCTTCAAAGGAGGAAACTGGAGCCAGAAAGCATCTCTTTACAGACTTGGAAACAACCCACTCAGGCCCACTCAAGAGCCATCTAGTAAACCATATGTTTGGAGAAAGCATAGGTAACACTCCCTGGTATAAATTACAGAAAGTAAATAAAGGTAATGCAATCATGACATCACATCTAAGAGAAAAACAAATATCACAAGCAACAGGTGCAAAATTGTAAATGTTAAGGCAAAGCTAAGAGATGAAACCAGAAGTCTCTTTAGAAAATAGTTTGTAATCATTGCAATTTCCATTTTATTTCCAAAACAGCTTTTTAAAAATTAGCAAATTTTCTTGACCACAGCACCTTGGTCACTACTATGAGAAAGTACATGGTTTGTTTGAATCCAAGAATTATGACACCAGAAGTGTTCCTTTGAGTATCGGATTCAATTCCAAGACCCAGAATTTCTGTGTTGACTCATTCATGGTTTCAGTTCATAGATACCATTGGTCTCTCTATTAAATTTTACTTTCCTGTTGTATTAGTTTATTGCTTCTTCTTTCTATAACAAAGTACCACATAATTAGTAGCTTCAAGCAACATGGATTTATTCTTTATAGAATAAATTTTATAAAGTTGGAGACCAGACATTTAAAATCAAGGCTGGTTCCTTTTGGAGGCTCCTGAGGATAATTCAATGAAGTTTTTTTTTTTTTTTTGGGGGGGGGGGTTCTTTTTTCTAGGAAGAAATGAATTACCTCAGTAAAGGATCTCATCAGGACAAGGAGAAAACTGATATGACTTCATTAATTACAAGAAGACCTGAAGTTCTTGATTTGTATGTGGTAGAAGAACAGTAGGATTGTTGGAAGAAGGACTGCAAAAATAAAGATATGTCTGGAATTTCCTAACTTTAATATACCAATTAAAGCACTGGCATATCAGAGTACCTTAATCTCTTCCCAGTAATCCATTTTTGGGAGAAATTTCTCTGAAATGTCCACTTTCAAGCCTATATCATTAGTAAAGTCTATATTTAAAGACTCATATCTGATCCTAATTTAAAGACTGTCTTTAAAAATGAAGATAACAGCTATGGTGAATCTTCTTTTTAGGAAATAAGGTGGATATATGCAACTGTTATGGATGGTTTCATTGAAATTGAAATGATTGCATCTTGCACATACACACAAGTATTTCTGAGATTGCTGTGTGTTGGATCTAGAGAATGGGCATGATGTTCAAGTCGATAATTAAGATTGCCTCATATCATAGTGACTCAACTTCTTTTTAAAGTGGTAAGTTGAAGGGTTTCTCATCTCTGTTTTTTTTTTTTTGTTTTGTTTTTCATCTCTGTTTCTATGGCTTTTGTTGGCTTTGTTTTACTGTGAATTTCTAATTTGGTTCAGTTAAGAAGTACTATTGGAGAAGTTCATCATGAAATCCAGGTAATAGAGCATTCTAAACACATCATCTAAGAAATCCCCAGCATGGCAGAAATGAAAGACATCAGGTAACTCTGCAAAAAGAACATGTCCACACCTGGCACATGTACATTTCTGAACAGTGAATAAACTATGGAATGCTTGCATCTCATTTTTTTATCCCATTAAGACAAAGTGATAGCCACTACCAGGTTTTATGCTCAAACCTTGCAGGTTGGTAGGAGTTCAGGGCGGGGGGGGGGGGGGGGGGCGGGGGTTTAAGAGATTTCAATGAAAACTCTTTAGTTGAATGCATGTCAGAAAATGTGGGTTGGCATCCATCTCCTCAGTCATGTATCCATTCAGTAAACTTATCACTAATGCAGGTCTTATTTTTGTTTTAAGAAGAATTCCCCTGGGGCACCTGGTGGCTCAATTAAGCATCCAACTCTTAATTTTGGCTCAGGTCATGATCTCAGGGTTGTGAAACTGAGCCCCAAGAGGGCTCCATGCTCAGTAAGGAATCTGCTTGAGATACTCTCTCTTTCCCTCCCTCTCCCTTTCCCCTCACCCCATGCTCACTCATGTTCTCTTTCTCTCTCTGTGTGTGTCTCTCTCTCTAAAATAAGTATATAAATCTTTAAAAAAGTAAGAAAAAGAATTCCCTTTTTATCATAAACAGGTATGAGTAAAAGCAAAACAGAAAAAAAACATGAATTCAACACTGTTTACTATATAAAATTGATTGTGGGTTTAGAAGACCTTGGAATATAGAAATTAAAAAATTTTCCATGGGATCAAATAGATCTTGATTTTAATTATGGCTTGCCAGATTAATAAATGTACTTACTGTGTGATTTTAGGAAAGTTAGTTAAGTCTCTAAACCTTGTTTTCCTCATCTACAAAATGGAGATAAAGATATATAATTTATAGGATTATAGGGTTATATAGCCTTGTAAGGACTAAATAGTATACATAAAAAGCTTAGCATTTTATCTCTCACAGAAAGAATACTGAAAAAAAATATAATTCTTATAACTTTCAATATTATTAATAATAACATTTTAAAAATATTATTAAGTCTGCTGGACTGGCCTCTAATCAAATTAGACATTTTATTTTTGACACTTAATGAAAAGTCCAGGGATATGGAGACCAGGACCAATGTAGCAGCCACAATGTCCAAAATGTCCCAGGCTTCTATCTTGTTCCTCAGGCACCCCTAAGATATGACTCTTGTTCTCATGATTTCAAGATGGCTCCTGCTGCCTCCCCACTCCCTCTTCCAATATCACACCAACATTTCAGACAAGAAAAACAAAAAGGCCCATGAAAGCTAAATCTATCTCCCTTTTTAAAAGTTTTCAAAAAGCTCCCACCCAGTGACTTCTGCTTATTTCTATTGGCCAGAATCATATCACTCAGATGTAGATTCAGAGAAGTCTGAGATATATAACTTCAGAAAAGGCTAGGAAAAGTTTAGAGAACTTCTTAAATGAGCATATTGCCAGCACCAATAAAATCAGGATTCTATTAGTAAAAAGAAGGAAGCAAATGAACATTTGATAGGCAATCAATAGTTACTGCTGTAGTGTATTGATGACTATTCATGTCATGTAACAGAGGAACCTAGATATAATAAAACCAACAGAACCAAAGTCCTACTCTCATGTGATTAGCACTCCTTTCCTCAACTTTTCCTTAACCACTGATAGGCTATTTTCCATATTTTTGTGGTTTCCTTGCTAATTGTTCTCTCTCTTCTTCTAAGGGACCCTTTAATTATGGTGACCCATTAACATTGAACAATAAGGTTCAGTCATGGCTCTCTGGATTCCCCTGAAGGAACTTGCTTATCCAATTTCTCACTGTGTGTGACTCTGGGTTCATATTTGTTGCTGTTTGTAAAATATCCCCATTGAAATATCTTTAACTAAATGTATCTAAATTAGTTTTTATTATTCTCCTTCTACCAGGCTGTCATCGCCAACTATCTCATTAAAACGACATGACCTTTTACTTCTTAAATCTTATAGTGTTTCTACCCCGTTTAGCTTTCTTTTAATTTTTTTAAAACTTTTACATTTGCTTCTCACCGAGTCCATTACTTTACCTTATTCTGGAGCCCTTCTTTTCCCTCTCCTCCTCCCCAAGATCAAATTAACTGCCAGGATCGCCAATTCTTTTTCCTAGTTATGTAGCTAGACTTTGCCCACAGCTGTCAGTATACACCATGTCACCATTTTGCCAAGAATCCTACGCTGCCACTTCAGCTTCCTTTTTTCACTTTTGCTCACTGCCAATCTAGACAGAGCAATCTTCCTAAAATGCCAATGTGATCCTAATGGTGCTCCTCTGCTTAAATCTCTTCAAAGTCTCCCAGGCTCTCATAGGATAGAATCCAGACTCCTTTACATGACATAAAAAAAAGCCTTCATGGTTTACTTTCCCCCATTCACAACCTTATTCTTTAAATTCCAGTCATAGGAGTTTTAAAAAACTTCTTCCAAAGTTCCATATCCTTTCACTTTGTAGCCTTTTCATATGTCATTCCTTCTACCTATAATATTTCTTTCCTTCCTCCTTCCCCCCTTGCCAAACACATACTCATTGTTTGAAACCCAGATCAAATGTCACTCTCTTCAGTAAGCCCATGGCCACTACCACGACCTGGATGTTCAGGAAACCAATAGCCATAACCAGACCAATAGCTGTGACCTAGACCCTAACCTCATTAGACCTGGATGCTTAGTATTTTTTCCTAGTCTGATTTCCTACATTCAGTTTTCCTTCATCAAATAAGTCTTACCTTAGTATTACTTTGATGACTGCGCATCGGTAACCTCCAGTCATTTCAAATCTGTACTCAAAAGTAGGAACAAATTTTTATTCACAGAGGCCAAAACTCTCCTTGTCAATTAGGAAATTGCCCTATATAACATTTCTAAATTTGTCTAACTCTAGCTGGAAAAGCCAGTATTATTCATTGCATAGCTCAAATTCTCTCCTTTCTGGATCTTCTAGCATTTTATATGTGTATCCCAGGATGTCTTCTCCCACCCTGCCCCCATTCTCAAACACTCTCCTTTGTCTTAATATTTCATAAGACTTCCTTTCTCACCAAAGTATCCTATGCAGACTCATAGATTAAGCCATGGTGATCATTTCAGCAGTAATAGTAATGTAAAATAGTAGTTGGTTACATTTATATAATCATTTTTTGTTTTTCCTACTTTAATTTGTGGTGGATATCTCCTCTCTTACTGAAACTCCTTAACAGGACATATCTCATCTTTAATATACTTTATAATATAAAATATACACTATTAATAAGGTCAGCAATAATAAGGCTTAAAATAATGTCCTAGCTCAGTTGTTATGTTAAAATCTTGTTTAAAATTAAATAATAATATGGCATATATCTTCATGACTGAGGATATTGTTTCTTTAATATGATCCAGGGATCTTTAGCTACCAGAAATGCTAAAGTTGTTCCTTAAGAAATATTTATGCAACTATGAAGTAGAGAACATGATCGTAATCAATTAACATAAGAATGGAATAACAGAGAGCACTAAGACTTATGATAAATGATGTATGAAAGAACGCTAAATTAGACTTGTTGTCAGACATAATTAGAAGACAATTGTGCTGTTTTTTGATGTCAGTATCTTATAACTGACAAGGGTGGTGTACCTATATTTGTTGATCTGATCTTAACCAAAAGAAATAATATAGTTAACCAAGAAGAATTAGGTAATGCTCTCAATAGATTGGGGGAAAATAATGAACACATTATATTTTAATGTCTTATAAACTGCCAAATTATTAATGATCTGGAGAGACTATTTGCACTTTCTCATTTAGAAGTTGTTCCGACTTTAATTAAATATCTTCATGCAACAATGAAGCACTCTTTCTAGTTCTCTGCTTTGTGCATGTGAATTAATGGGAGAAACACCCAGAAAGTTCTTATATACCCTTCCACAGAAGTCAAAAACACCTCTCACGTAAAATAAGTATGGTGATGGGATCAGGCCTTGGGAGGTAGAGTTAATGCTGAAGAATGTTGAGAAGAAGATAGAGTTCTGACTCCTTCCTGAGCAAGTCAACCTCTGAAGTGGCTCCCAAAATGTCCTCCAAAATATAAACCAACAAAGTTCAAGATGTCTTGTTTGCTTCTAATTACTGTTGACCAGGTCTTAAAGCCTAAAGTGGCTAATAATGTAGACCTAGGTATTTTTTATCACTTGTGCAATTTTCCAAAAACATGGATTAGCCATTTCAAACTACTGGCAGAGGTTTTTAGACAATATTTTTAATATTTGCTTTCTGATTCTTTTAGAAATGAATTTCCCTTGGATATCACTTTTCTCTCAAGTACTGAAATATTAAACTTGCTTCCTGAGAGTGTAAATTATAGATTTTTTAAAGTAAGACACCTAGTAATTTGATTAAGCTACATTGCTAAAATTAATTTGAAGCCAGCAAAAATTATAAAACATTTTGCTATAGCAATTATGAGGAAGTGTATGTATCCCTTGACAAGTTTTCAAATTGAACAGAAATATCTGCCTTGTTAGAGATTTTTTAAATGTCCTGGCTAAGTTTTCCTTAATTATTTCTCCCCTTCTGTCAGCTGTGTTATTGCCCTACTGGTTTAAAGGTTAAACAAAGTACTAGATCTGTCAAAGTGAGTGAAACCAACTGGTGAGGAGCTATCAGAAGGTAATCAGGGCTAATAGGTACATAATGGCTAAGAGAGTCCTGTTTGCACTCAGATACATCACCACAGACAGAACGCAGTTTTCACTGATGTCCCTAGGAAAGAAAACATGGAGCAGTCCAGACATTCTGTGGTTAAAACCAAGTGAGGAGCTAGATCTCACTCCCTTACCCCCACCCTCAGGATAAACGCTGATACCACTCAACTGAAAGGAGTGTAGATCAAAATTTGCATTTGTGCAGCAAAACTCTTTTTTCCAAGCAGAAATTGCAAACTGTGCCCTTACCTTGTGTTCAATTAACAGGGTGCTGACAAGAGACATAGGTTTTTTTCAAAGACCGCCCCATAATCTAGTCTCTCTTAGGCACTTTTGAAGCCAGATTTACACCAATACCTGATTTAAGCCAAATAAAATCAGATAAAGGGAGAAAACATGAAAGCATATACAAGCACAGCTTGCACAGTACTTAGGGCATAAAATCCTTCTTGCATTTTTTTTCTTTCTGGCGCTTATGATACATTTTCATAAATGATTGCTTTCCCTAACCAACTAACAAACTAAGTGTAAGCTCTAAGTCTTGCTAGCTGTTCGCTGGAACAACATCTCCAGTATTACTGCTGGCTGTGTGATTTTACTGCTTCATCATTTTGACAATTATCTGTTGTGGCTTAAGTGCTTGCAAAGCTTAGTGTAAACAATAATGCAGGGCATTAAAGCATTTACTTACTGTGTGGTGAAACTAATTCTTCTTGGTAGTTCTTGCAATAGCTGACAGGAAATAAAATCTAAGATACATGCAAGAAACAATGGGCTGCTTACAGTAATAGTTTAATCTCCTGGAGGCCAGGGAGTGAGCTTAAAATAAAGGTTTATTTTTCAAATATATGTATCCATGCATCTTGGAGTTTAACATAATCATCATGAATAACACCAGCACATGTATCTCCTACTTAAATCAAGTAGGGTTCGTACAGTCTGCTTCAGAACTGAGCTCGCAGCCTGCAGAATGTGGGATATAGCAGTGCAATGCTTCTCGGCACAGAAAGCCTTGGGAGAGAATCTTTTGAGTTCTCCCATTGCGTTGCTGATGCCAGAAAACTTTGTTCAGATAAAACGATCTAAACAAATCAGAAGCCAAAACAAGTAATAAGAGGAGAGAGAACGCTTTCCCATCCCATCCCACCACATTTTTGGGATTGCAGAAAAACATATGCGAATTAAAGCTACAATAGCTTTCATTTGTCAGCCTGTGTCCTTAGTTTCAGATCTCTCTCCAAGTCAGCAGATTTCCAAGAGGCATGTTTTCATAGACATTACCATCCATTGTCGTGTTATATTTTATAATAGAATTGGAACCCTCAGGTTCCCTCTTATCAGTTAAGTAGACCTTTTTTTTTTCCCCAGAACTTTTTAAAATGTATTTTGTTCTGTTGTATTTCCAAGAAACTTCCACTTTGTTTGAAACCTGATTTAAATTAGCCTTTCCAAGCATCCTCACAAGAAGGTCTAGATCTTTATCTCACAGAAAGTTTGGGGATTTTTCTTGTTAGAGTCACTGACAATTCTCCTTCATCAGATCAAAACCTCAAGTGACAGACTGACTATTTGATTCTATACTTACACGGTTTAAATATCTTATAGAATTCACCAAAAAAAAGCACCTTGGATCAGCATTATAGGCAAGTTGAAGAAATACTCCCTTGCAAAAACAAAATTTGCTTCATGTCTTCCCCATGTTATAGAAAAAAATCTAGTTTAAAACAAGACTGCTAATTGTGGCTATCTTATTAATTATTACTGATCAAATGCACACAGTTGTCTGTTTTCTCCTTCCCGCACATGCAAGTGTCAGCTGTACTTGCCTGAAGGTGTGTACACACCTCTGAAGGACAGTTCTAATACGTAGGAAGAATAAAAAAATAATCTTCATGCTGGACATGTCTTTTCTAAGACATCAAACATCTGTCTATTACACCAAGATATCTTGAGAAGGAAACTACTGATGCATGGAATCCCCACTCACTAAAAGGGATTATGACCATGATCTTTTGAGAGCTATTGATGATATTCAAATGTATGTTCCCTGTGGAATCCATCACCCATCTTCACTTTGGCATAAATTAACCTATCAGTTGCACAGTTCCAAGGAAATATAATCAAGACAAGTATGCTAGGGAAAAGTCAAGAAAAGATTTTTCACAAGGGTGGTGGACGTGTGCCCACTTCAATGAAGAGAGGGTACAAGAGCTCAACACATAGGTGCACACTGCCTCGAGACTGGAGAAAGGAGTCAACAGTAAAGTGAGGCAATGATTCACTGAAAACAAATCCCTCCACTTCATATTTTTCCCATCATTATGTATAGTTTTTCTTCTCTCTTTCTCTCTGCACATGTATCAATCTAGATATACATGCATATATTAATGCGAAAATAAACCCATGAATATTTGCACTTTCACAATATTTTTATTTTCATGATTACTATTTGCAAATATCTTTCTTGATTATACCTGTGAAGTAATTTATATGCAAATAGCACTTACATTATATAGGCCAACATGTCTATTTCTCTCCTAAAATAATATGCAAGTTTATTCTTAGCTTCCTCTTCTTTTGGAATGAAATCAGTTATTAATATATGTATGCCAGTCCTATTGACATGAATTCAAGTTTTATAAAGGTGCTCTGTTAGACAAGGAATAATACCTGAGCTAACACATCTAATACAATGTAATAACTGGTACACAGTAAACACCACTACTTGTGATTTTTTTCTTAAATCTCACCTCAGATATTTACTTATAAATATTTAATTCTCTTAGGAGAACCACCTATTAGACCATTTCATGGATTTATTCTTATTAACATGCTAAAGCTATTAATGGCAGCCTATGCTCAATAACAATATTTTTATGTTGAAATATTTGAAATCACTTTGAAGTTTTAATCTTCTCAACAGTTCTTTACCCTAAAGGATTTCATATGTTAGAAATTCCGACTTCTAAATCTCAAGATAGGGCAGCCCGGGTGGCTCAGCGGTTTAGCACCTGCCTTCAGCCCAGGGCCTGGTCCTGGAGACCCCGGATCGAGTCCCACGCGGGGCTCCCTGCATGGAGCCTGCTTCTCCCTCTGCCTGTGTCTCTGCCTCTCTCCTCTCTCTCTCTCTCTCTGTCTCTTGTTCTCTCTGTGTCTGTCATGAATAAATAAATAAAGTCTTTAAAAAAAACTCAGGAGACAATGATCTCCTATTAAATAGATTGTTTTCCCTTGTGACAATTGCAATGAAAGCATGTGTAACACAGTTAATATTTCCAGTGAATCCCACCCACTTCTACCATTCTGTAGTGTCTTAAAAAACAGGAACATATTGGCAATATAACTTTAATACCTATTCAGGGGCCATATTATATGTCACGAAACTCGTTGAGAATAACTCCTACACAGTATTGTCTTTCTGCCAGGTGTAAGTTCTGGGTGCGCTGATCATAAAAGCAGCCCAATATGTTTCACAGATAAGTCACAGAATATTGGTCAGTTTATAACAGTTAAACATCAAAACATCTGAAGCTTAAGTACAGAGAGCCTGGAGCAAAAAAGCTCAAGTTATAAATGGAATCGCTTCCATATATCAAACATAAGAAAAAAAAATAACTAGAGAAAAGAGCTTTTATGGAACAAAGAAAAGTGGAAAAGGTTTTATTTATTTATTTTTAAATGGCCCTTTCCTTGTCCTTTTTCGATAATGTTCTCGTTAGCATTACCCTTGGATAGGCTTGGGAAAATGCAGTTGTTGTCATTGGGGGAAAAAAAAATTGCCACCTGTAAGCCATTAGGCCTGGGATGAAAATCAAGCCTGAAAACTGCCAGTGGTTCTACGTTTAATTTTAAATGAGAGGGGAACAAGTCAGAGGCAGAAAGTGACTCAATGAATCCAGGACCGAAAAGAGAACATTTGGGACTCCATGCATTTAATCAGTATTGCCATGTTGCTTCAGCCTACACCTGCAGAACGTGTTGTCTTTGTCATTTGTTCTCTTGGAGAATAAATGGAACTTCTGGAAGTGAAGCTACAGGGATTGGAACTGGAAAACCATAGTAATATTAATATTTAATCTGCAAAAGTATAATTATATCATCTCTTCGCAGGATGAGAACTTTCCTGTATTTAGAAAAACCCCCTAAGTTGCCATCTCCAATCATTCAAGTTAAACTTTCAATATCAAAAGTTTCCACAATTTTTTTCCAGCAGACTGGAGTGGTAGGGGGAGTTTGAATCTAATGGTGGGATTTTGATAGCTTTTGGAATGCTGAGTTTCTATGTGTGATAATTGCCCTTTCATCAAATATAATTGCTCATGACTCGAAAAACAGTAAAAAGACTATTGTATAAAACATTCATATAGAAATTAAAACAAGTCAGAGCAAAGAGCAATTTTATAGCTTCTCTCATGTCAAGCACTTCAAAAATTGCATTTGCACTTTAATTCTACCTCAGTTGCACTTAGAAATTATGAAATCAGCTTCCAGCCATCCTTATTATCTCGCATGGGGTCTCGGAGGTGTCCCAACAAAATGGATTTGAAAGTCTGCTAAGTGCATTGCAGGAAATTGATCCAAATTAAATGCCTCTCTTAAGCAATGACCAATATGTATCTCTCTTAAATTTGTCAATGAAGATTTTAGAAATACTTATAAATATTCTGGGTGGGTATTTTTTTTTTTTGCCTCATTTGTAGACAGATACTTCCAAGATTCATTCCATGTTGGTAATACAAAACACATTTGGAAGAAATAATATCCTCATTTAAATTAAAAGATCTGACACACGCAGTAAAATATCATCATTCACTAAAATATCTGACATTCAGCAGTGTCTCAAGTAGAACCAAGTAGAACCGGTAGCTACAAACGATGTTTCTTCTATTTCTCACATTGCTTTCCAAGCAAACACTACAGTCTTCATCTCTTTATCTCTTCCCTTATCTCTAGAACTGCCCTCCATCAATTACCCACTTCTTTGTTGGTATCTTCTTCCTCTCCATGGGTTCATTCCCCACCAACCATAAATAAAAACCAGCTTCCTTCTTTAAAAGAAAATAATTAAAAACAGGTACTTGAACAAATATCTGTATACAAAAGTTTATAATGCTACTATTCACAATAGCCAAAAGGCAGAAACAACCCATGCGTCCACCAACTGATGGACAGATAAACAAAATATGAGACATCCATGTCATGAAATACCGCTCAGCCCTAAAAAAGAACTACTGATACATGCCACACATGGATGAACCTCAAAAACATGCTAACGGAAAGAAATTAGACACACTCTATGATTCCATTTATATTTATCATCCAGAATAGGTAAATCCATGGAGATAGAAGGATTAGTGGCACGAGGGCCTGAGAAAGTAGGGAGCAGGGGAAATGGGAGCAGTTACTGTTATTAATTATCAATTTGGTTCTACGCATCAAATCCCTAAGAACGACTTTTGTATCTTCAGTGCACTGGACCACGTAAGTCCCTTCAAAGTGGGAACTGTGTCTGCCTTGTTCACCATCTGTAACCCAGTGTACAGCATAGTGTTTAGAAAACAGGTACTTAATAATTATTGACTTGAAGTTTATTAGAAATTTATTTTCTCACTTTTTCTGCTATGCAGCATTTGACATTAATTGAGCCTTCTCTCTCTTCTGGATTCATGGTATCACTAATCTCAGATCTACCTCACCTTCCCTGCACCTCAAACCCTGATGTCCCCAGGATCCCCCTATGTACTTTTGTGTTCACCCTAAGCCATCTCTTCCATCTTTCCACTTTCATCTACTACTAATCAATCTTAATTTTTCTTTTCACTTCTCATCTTAGTAAATGTTACACTTATCTTTCAGGTGTCAGGTCAGTTGTAGCTTCCTCAGAAAAAAATCTACTCTGAGGGCCTCCCATCAGCCTTGAATGATAAGATTACATATCCTTTTTTGTTTTGTTTTTTCTTTATACCACTGTATACCAACCCTTTTGTGGATTTATCACGTTGAGTGGCATTTGATTATTGTCTTTTTCTCTAACAAAGTTTCATAAATGGGAATGAGGATTATATCGTGTGTGTTACTATACCTCTTGTGCCTCACACTTAATGACTGTGTCAACAAACAAATTTATCTGCAGATCCAAGCTCTCTTTTAAAAACTTATGTAATACTTATAACTGCTTATTGGAGCTCTTCTGGATAATGTGCAGACACTCCAAACTTGGAGATGAACTTATTATACCCACTCATACCTGCCAAACTTTCTAAATTCCTATCCCAGTAATGCTACCATCCACCATGTTACTTAACCTAGATGTTTGAGAGTTATCTTGAGAGATTCTTCTTCAGTCCCCATACTCCAGCCTTAGATCCTGTTGTCCTGGCTCCTTTTAAAATCTATTCTCTATTTCCAGTTGCTCTGCCACTGCATTAGTTATGATTCTCATCCACTGTATCTCCCCTGGATAATGACAAAAACTCTTGAAATTTGTTTTCCTTCACTCAGCTTTTACCACCTCAATCCAGCCTCCTCACTGCCCCTAAGGTTATCTTCCTAAACAGATCACATTATATCATGCTTTAAAAACCTCCAGTGCTTTCCCGTCACCTACCAGATGAACGAACACCTTCATATGACATAGAATGTATTCCAAGACCTGATTCCTATCTACCTCCCTAGCTGTATCTTCCATCCTTTCTAATTAAAATGCTTTACCCTCCGAACCGTATTGAACTAGTCTTTGGTTACAAAACCTACAAAGTTCTTTCATGCCCAGGTATCTGTATGTGTTCTAGAAAATTTTACTCATCTTTCAAGACCCAACACAAAGATACTAATCTCTTTGAGGCATTTCCCAGCCTTTCCAGAAAGAGTTCCTCCCTCTTTGTTCACTCATAGAGTATATTCACAATGTATTCTAATTATCACTTTACACCGATCACATTATAATTATTTGTTTCTAAGGCTTTCTCCCCACCCTCTGAAAGCCAGCTCTTTTTTACAAGGCTCCTTGGCTTCTATTGCAGTGCTGGATATAGACTAGATGCTCAATGAATGTTTGATGAATGAATGAGTGTATGTGTGTATACATACATGTATTTATTTACATATATACATATATATAATACATTGAATATGAAAGTAAATTTGATTATATTTGATTTAAAGTATATTTGTAATTTAATACATCTGTGAATTTCCAAGTAAATGTTACACATTCTGAAATAGTTATTAAAGAATTCACACTATGGACAGATGGTAAAGAATAACTGAGAATCCTGAAGGATACATATGCGCTCACACATTCTCCTTCATTCTCTCTGCCTCGCTTATGCCTTCCTGGCCCCACCAAGCCTGTCACTTTTCATCTTCCCACCCTGCCAATTCCCATGATCAGAGAAGGCAAGCTGAAAAGGGTGCCATTGGAGAGGGTAATGGGTACAGAAGGGCCATGTAGTCTTAGAGGTTTAGAAAGTATACTGTTCTATATAATAACAAGCAAATGCTGGAAAAAGCAGACTTATTAACCAATCCTGAAAGCTAATGAGTTTCCCAGTGCCCATCCATCATGTCAGATCAAAGATTGAGATGTGTAGCAAACTTCAGGGGGGAAAAAAAAAAAGACTCCATATTTCCCATCTTATCTATGCCTTCCATGACCTACACGTACATGTTTGTTTTCCAATGTAGCACTATTAGAAAGAGTGGTATCTTTTGTTTGTTTTTATTGTTTGTTTGGTTTTCCACCTGTGACACTTTACTCACAAAACAGTTGTTAATGATTAAAATATAAATAAAGCCATATGCCTTGATAATCTTCAGTATCACTCCAAATAATCTGGATTTAAAAGAAGTCCTCTTTTTTAAATAAAGAATATTGTGGTAGTTATTAAAGATCCTAAAAACATCCAAGAAAAATACTAATGTTATGAGAGATTAAGGTTAGGAACTACATAAAACACACCAGAAAAGGAAGGAAAAACTTTACTAATTAAAGGATATTAATCAATGACTTTAAATCTGTAATTGAAATACCAAAATGTCTAAAATAATCTAGATTTGAAAACTCATGGGTTATTGTGGGAGACAAAAACCAGGCAAATGTAATCAAATTATCAGATGCTTATGAGAACACCTCATCACCCATTCACTTGTTATTAATGCACTGTATCCATAGTGGAAAAGCCCATATATTTAAAAATTTGGATCAGAAAGAAACAGTAAGATTTATCATAAAAATATGAATACTCCAATTAATGTCTTGAGAAGCAGTTGGAAAAGCAAGGTAATTGTTACTCTATAGTAATTTGTATTGTTAACTTTTAAGTCATTCTTTATTACCATCCATAAAAATTAATGAATGCCTTCTCACTTTTTTTTTCATTTTTAAATAACAGCACCACCACCAGCAACAGAAACAAACACAAATAATCATGACATCCTGGTCTCCCAAATCTGATGTTGCCCCAGAGTGGCCAACTCATACCTGTAGACAGACCATAGATCAAGGTGGCACAACTACTAAATAAGTTCCACAAATGAGGCTATTGAAACAAATAATAAAAGCAATAAAACTAGATTTATTTCTGAGCAGAGAGAATTGAAAGAGAGAATGACAGGCAGGAAGGAGATGTTGTAAAACTGAATTTCAGATAAACCTATTACAGATGAGGGGGACTTGTTGGCATGTGATCTTTCCTCATACCCTATGTCCTTAACTTCTATTACTGTGAACACTCCAGTTCTTTAAAATACAGTCACACCGTTTTTTTTCCAGATTAATATATAAAAGAGTAAAAGGCTGCTCCTGGGCTAGGACCCTGTATGCTAAGTTTCAGCCTAGAGCACATTTTTTATAGCTGAGTTATAAACCTTTGAAAATAGGTGTTAAGAATGGAAATGTTAAGAGACCCCTTACCGTAGTGGGATAAATAGTACTGGCATCACTCATCTAGAAAAGTTATATGGGCAGCTATAGTATTAAAGTTTACACTTCAGATAAAGGAGGCTGAATGTGGTCAGCCTGGATTCCACCAGGAATTTAATCACCCTTTGGAAAAAATTATTAGGGGGAGGAGAAGGCAACGGGTCAGAGAAAAGGAAGGAAAGAAAGGTTGACATGTTTTTTGAATGTTATTCTTTTCTTGAGGTGTCATGGAAATTTCTCATGACAAACCAAGCTAACTAAAACTGCCAGCAACAAATAATGACTGGAATTACTACATTGTGATGAATTTTTATTGCTCTTAAATCATGCAATGCTACTTCATGTATTCCTCAAATAAAGTTATATTGCCCTTACAAAAAAGCACTGCTTGATCCAGAACACATTAAGTTCTCATACCTATGGTAGAAAACAAATTTCACATTTGCAATAGTTGAAATAAAATAATGGAGCATTCAGAATCTCCTACATTGTCTACCTTTCTCTATTTTCCATTTGAAAGTAAATTTTCATATTCTTAAAAATATCAGTTCCATGGTAAGTCTTGCTTAGCTTACAATGTTCCTTTAACATTTGGGATACATTTACTCTGGCTTCCAAATGTAGTCTTTCTTCTGGTATAATTTATCTGCTCTCCCTCACCCCCCCACCAAAAATAATCATAATTTATCTCCTCCCTGAAGTTTCCATGGATTCTCAGAAGGCATAATTCTTTTTTGACATAATTTTTTTCTGGGCAGATAATGTAATAACGTGGTTCACAACAAGATAAGTCTATGCATAATATCTGAGGACATGATTACTCAGTAAAAGTAGTGTATGGTAGTAGAGCCAAAATTAGCAATTAGAATTCAAATACTCAACTGATTAAATCATTCACTTTTACAGCCATTACTCGCACAGAGGAAGAAGAAACAGAGAAGGAGAGAAGGAGAAATCATCTGTCTCTACAGACAGATTATTTCAGATAAATTAAATAAATAACAGAGAATGCTATCAAGTTATTGCTCAAGGAGCTGGGGATTCAATCCCAAAGAGAGATTCTCAGCTTCTAGTAGTTGTTACTGACAGAGTGACAAGTAACAAGTTAATGCAACTGGTAGGTCCACTGAACACAGTCAGGTATATCAATCCTCTGGCTCAATTCAGAAGAGTTAAGTTTGTGAATTCTTGTTTCAAAAATATATAAATGCCAAATTATGTAATTATTGGTAACTATTCAGATTGAGATTTTACAGTATGCCTTCAAAACAGAGGGGAAAAGGGCAGCCCCGGTGGTGCAGCGGTTTAGCGCTGCCTGCAGCCCAGGGCATGATCCTGGAGTCCTGGGATCAAGTCCCACGTCAGGCTCTCTGCATGGAGCCTGCTTCTCCCTCTGCCTGTGTCTCTGCCTCTCTCTCTCTGCATCTCTATGAATAAATAAATAAATAAAATCTTAAAAAAAATTAAAAAAAAAACAGAGGGGAAAATATTTATCAAATTCTTCAGATATTGAACATTAATCTTTCAAGTGCATTTTCACTAATTGCTAAAATCCACAAGTCTTGTTTGACAGTACATTAAATTCTTATGTAAATATCACACACAATACACCAATAATTCCAAAACTAACTTTTCAAAGTACTTGAAAAATGTATTTTAAGACTATTGTCTGACACTATATAATACGGAAGGAAAGAGATGGCATTTTTTTAAAACTTCTCTACCCTTTGTTGTTATACTACAAAGCTGTGAAAATTAAAAATAATAAAATTAATAAGCTTTAAATTCTTATGCTGTTAAGTTAATATGAATTGAAAATAAGGACCTAACTATGATTCAGACATCTAAACTTCCTGAAAAGAAGACATAGCATTTGTGATCATTTTTCTGTTCCTAGTGTTACTACACGATTCAATACTGTCGTCATTAACACATATAGACACCAAACTGGGACTTGGAAGGTTAAAAACAATCTCCCAACTGCGAACCACTAAAATACACTTATTTGTTATTAGGGTTCCATATTTATCCTTTCCAGGTGTCTCAAATAGTTAAAAACAAACAAAATCAACATCTTAAAGAAACATGTCAATTCCTCAGTAATTTAAACTGCTGTGGACTTTAAGAATGGGAAGGTACTGCTAAAAGATTCTTTTTGGGTCACATAACCATTCTATGGATCTATTTGTGGTTCTTAATATTTAATAATGTTGCTGCAGGAATTCATTCCTAATCAGGAAATGTGTCATTTGCCCTTGAGCATGGTCTATGGAGTCTGAGAATAGTGCCAGGCACATGCCATAGGTCATGTAAGACGGCCACCTTGTGACTAGCTATTATAAATAAGGGATCTGGGGTCAAACCTGTCTGTTCTTTGAAGAGGTTGGGAGGTTTCACCCTGAAAGCAACACCAGCCCTCAGTCTGGAAACCAGGTCCCCAAGGAGACCCTGGGCAAGCACTTTCAAATAGCTCAGAGTGAAAGAAGAGGCACAGCAAATGTCAACTTACATAAACCTATAAGAGAAGAGATGAGAAAAAAGTGTCCTTTTTTGCGAGGGCAGAAATCTAACTTTCTTAGAATGAAAATGTGCAAAAATAAGGGCACACTCGAAAACGTAAAGAAGTGGACATGACTAGTAAATAAATCCGGGGGTTGGTCTGAATTATAGGTAGACAAAGAATTTAGAATAAATAACCTGCCAATAGGAGAAAGGACATGTGGTTGGCTTTTCCTATCACTGCAGGGGTTGCCTGGGGAGGCTTTGGGCTCTTTATACAGTAGGATCAGTAGGAATAATCAGTCCTATTAAAGAAGGTACAATGAATAAATAGATTCATTATAAAGACTTACTACAATGTCATTGATATTTATAGGAAAATACACACCAAGGAAAATGTATAATTCTATACCCCAAAGGATTATGAAATGTAAATTGTCCCCAAAGGTTAATCTTTTGATGTCTGCCCCTGACCAATTCTCTCTTCAATTCCTAAGGTTCAGGACATTATCTCCAGGGCCCTCCTTCTGGACCAGTCTATCATTTCCATTTCATTGAGCTAATAAAATTATTGTCTCTATTACCTCTTCCATTATCTGTCATTCTCATGTCTTATTCATGTTTCACACTTAAGCTTTTATTTCCCTTTCCAAGAATCCTGAAACCAAAGTTTGCTAGATCAAGAGTTTAGACAGAGGCTGGACAAGATCATTTAAATTGTCCCCATATTCTTTATCATGACCCCCAAATATCTTTCATTTGAAGATACATATTTTAACCTACAAAAGTTTCGTGTGCCCCTGAATGGTTGACTTTACATTAGTATCCTGAGAAAGGTATAAAATATTATATGTGTGTGAAAATAAATGTATATACACATACATATGCATGTATGTAAATTCAGTACAACTTTTGTTTGCTATTTTTAACTGTATCATAATAATCACAGTAGGATCTGCACATAGCTTAAAGACAGTGTATGATTGATTATTTTTATATATAAATAAGACTTTGGGATATTTGTATTTGAGCCATTGGTACTAACTCTGGCCAACATCACCACTTAAAAACACATAAACCAAAGTAGCAGAGAGCTACTGCACGGAGTGTTTGGGACCCCCTGCATCTGGTCATTTTAGGCCAACAAATCTGATAGAAATCAGAAACTTTATCCAAAAGATGTACTATTACAAAATATGGATATTGGCCCTCAGTGAATCTGCGTTTCACCTTTCCCAAGGGTAATCTTCCATGCCACCTTTCAATTGCAGCATTCACTCACAATTGCACTATTATACTGACCTTTCTTTGTGAACACCAAAACTTACTTGATATGGGTCCCAATTCTTCCTAGTTCTATAATGGGGGAGAATTAAAAGGTCATTATAGGATACATAGAAAATATATGGAGAAAATATATAGAATACTGAGATGAGGCATCATATCAGATGGGGAGGGAAAAAAATATTATTTCCATGGCTCTCAGAATGTACCATATGAGCAGTTCTCCATATAAGCAAGTTTGGCCAAAACACTTTTTGTTAGGAGATTCTCCTCAATATCAGGCAAACTTGAACACAAAGAGAAGTATATGAAGATCTTAATTCTTGTCCAGGAGTCCACTAACTTAACTAAGCACCATTGTAGGAAAAGTCCCTTCAACTGAATGGGCTGGTGCTAAAGTAGAGTACCCACGTTCCAGGAAAAGCAATGATGCCCACCACATTTAAGGCAAGAGCCAGAGGTTTTTAGTTCCTTTTTACAGTACTCCAAAGAAGACCTTAGGTGTCTATGTATTCATCCATCCTATGGTATTGCAGTTAGCATTCCAACATAACTGCAAAGACTTCTCCTGGGAGTGCTTTATGAGTGGGCTCAGCTTGCACTTTGATAGCGCATGAGCATAGTCCTGGGTTATACCTGTTAACTTGAAGTCATAATTAATATTCCCTTTTATGCTCTAAAGTATCCTAGTTCAGAAGACAAATTACATACTCTAATGATAAGATATCCTCAAGTGTTAAGCACTCCAAAACATCATATGGGATCACAATGAGCACCCTAATTCAGATTTTCTGGACTGAGTTCCCTGAAGGTATCTCTAAAATGCAAATTCCTGGGCCTCAATCCCCAATCTCCTGGGGAGAGACTTGGGAATGCCAATTTAATAGGTGCTGCCGTTAACTCTTCTGAACAATAAAGTCCAACCACTGCCACTCTCAAGAATTCTGAAGTCTTGTCCCATGTGCTATATTTCTACATATCACTGTTGTGTATACTTCGTCTTTCCCCTTTGCATTAGGGAGATTTCCACTTCCTAAACTTTTCAAGCTTCATCGTAAATCTGAAGTGCTTTTACACCTAATTTGTCTCCTTCCACCCTCACCCAGACCCTCCCATGTACGATCTGGCTGCCCGGTGGTATGCTGGAGCTGGCTCATACCAGTGCTTGAGAGCTAGGTGTGTACCCCTCTCCTCATTCAGTGAGGTCACATTGGGAGCTTGAAATCAGCCTCGGTGAGAATTTTTACACCATTTGCAAATGCTACAAATAAAGCCTTTCCCCCACCGCTGCCTCATCCCCAGAGCTGCTTGTTAAACATTAACCAGTACAGCACCAGCTAAACATTTATTGCTAATTATTCTACTACACCTTAGAAAAACAAAACAAACAAGCAAACAAAACATCAAATATTCCCCATTCAGAACCAGCCTTTGTTTTAGGTTTGTAGGACAAAGCCAAAGAAAAGATTTCACATCAGAAGAATACCACAATTGTGCTTTATCTCCTATGATATTGTACCAGAAATTTTACTTTTTCTAAATATCAAAAACAATTATTTAAGTGTAGAACTCTGACTTCAACTTCAGATTGTTCTTCTCTGAATTTCAGGCTTATGTTCAAATTTAGAAATTGAAAGATATTTTTATTACAAACAAGTTCACTCGTTTCAGTGTAAAATGGATGCATGCTCATTACAGACACAACACATTTTTAAAAAGTCCTCCTAGTCCCATGTACCTAGAGCTATCTGTTATGAACCCTTTGTTTTATTAGCTACATTTTCCACTTTATCATAAATATCTTTCTACATTAGTAAGTATACTTTTACACATAAATATGATAGTCTGTTGTATGGATAAAATGGAAATTATTTGATAATCTGATTTATCACTTTTTTTTAAAGTGTAGGTAGTTTCCAAATTTCTATTATTAAAAATAGCAGTAACATGAACATTATTAAAGATATTTTTGTATATATCTTTAATTGTATTTAAAATAAATTTATTAAAGAATTTTTCTGTTAAATTATATTTATTGTAACAGTTTGAATAGGCACATTAAATTACTCTTCCAAAAAGACTGCGCCAATCTGGTGACCTAAGTCTCCAGTGATATATTGGAGAAGTCGTCTTTTAACACTGTAAAGAATATATTATTAAAAAGATATGAATATTAAAATATTATATATATTATATAATTGTCTTTACATCCTCCTACTTTTTGGTTCTTTTCTGTAATTCTGCAGTTTGGATTTCTTCAATGAAATGACCAAGTCTTTAAGAAAATAAAGATGCTGAACTTGCATGAGAGGTTCATTAGAGTGGTTCTGGATTAAATTTGACCTTTTAATTCTAAGCTTGAACCCCGAACCAAAGCAAATACAGAATTTTCTCCCTTATGGTCAGAAGTCTCACACTATTTTTTTTAAGAACATATCCCAAGTCTTTAGCAATAATGTCATTTGCTATTATTAATATTGGAAGAGGGAGAAAGCAGGGAGGGAGAGAGGAAAAAATTCTATTTATTCCCTAAGACCCCAAGATAGAAAACTAGACCAGTTGCAATTTTATAGAGTCTACAGTAATGAACGTGTTCAGCCAGTAATCAATGCCTAGTAAAAAGGGCAGGGTATTTTTTTTCCAACCACACGAAACAACAGTGACCCATAAATTCTATAAAGGCAGTTTAAAAGGTACTTAAGCATAGTTAAGTTAATATAAATATTTTAATCTGTATGCATAGTAAGGTCCCCTTGAAATTGAGCCCCCTTCATTTCTTAAATAGCACATCATTATTTTACCTAGCTGAAGAATTGTTGTATAAATATTTGTATTGTACTCTGAAGGAAGAAAAGGTGGTTGATTTTCAAGATGAATATTCAAATATACTGATATCTTTGATAACTGTTTAGGTAGGTAAGCTCTGTGTATAAGAACATTTCACTAGAATATTATATTCTATTAAAAAGCTATCACATGTACTTACTGCATGTTGTTCATTTAGACACAGAAGAATTAACACACTTCTTATGTCTAATAATTCTTAAGATGTAAGAGATAGTATAATCTTGCCTCTTAGGGACCATACATTCTGTGGAGAAAAAAAAATATCTAAAACATAAAGAAGCACTTTGCAAAATTTTATCCACTTTTTAGATGCACGTGTCAACTGTTTTCTTTCCCTTCTTGTTTGATCATGACATTTCTGGACCTTTCATGTGGATTATGATGTTACGATTCTTAAAATAAAAATGTGTTAGGTTCATTGAATTTAAGAATGTTAAAAAGTGAACTTCAGTTTATGAAATTATTCATGCTAGAGGTAAACCCCTTTGTATTTCATGTCAGAGACCTGGTGGGAATCTTCAAATAGAAATAGTAAGAAGATATGTACTGATTATAACATACTTTCCTTTGAATGAAAATCCAATGTTTTGTTTACAAAAAGGAACATCCTACATATCAAGAAGAAAGCCTGATCTTAAACAGAACTCAGTAATAGTTATAGCAGACCCAATTAGCAAACCTCTGAAAAGAACCAGAAGAAAACATTTCTTCTCTCTGTTTATGTCACATTCCTGACTATATCTAAATCCAAACAGACATATTTTTCCATCAGTATTAGTCTACGGCAAAGCTAGTGGATAAAACAGAAGCTGTAGCCTCCAAGACAATGAATTTTGACCTCCTGGCACATCCATTACATGGAAAACTGTAACAGTGAATGTTAAACTGAATAAGCAGTCTTGGGGTTTAACTTCTGGTTCTTTTTTTAGGTTTGTGTAAAACAAATTGCTTCTTCCTTTTTCTCATTTTCATGGGAACTTTTTCAACCACTAAATTTTTATTTATGATTATATGAAAAGGAGGTTAGCCAGACGTTTACAAAAATTTGAGGTGGTGTGTTAACTCAGAAACACAAAAGTAAAACAGTTAATACCGGATGACTAAATTCATGAAACACTTAGGCAAAATATCTCTGAATGCCCCCAAATTCCTTAGCATGTCACTAATTACAGGCACCAATTAAATGTGAATTTCCATTTGTCTAGGCTCTCAAAAACTGGGGATGACACAGAAGAAACCAGCTTTAGGCATGTAGGTTGCATGGACACAAGAGTAGAAAAACTCACTGAAAACTTTCCATTCTAATTCTGTATAGAACGGGGAACCATGGAATATTTCTTTCCATCCTTGGTTTTTATCTGCAAAATATGATAAAATAATCTAATCAACCAGAAGAGATGGCTGATACCCTAATGTCCTAAAGAGGGATTGTTTCATCCATAAGAAGAGCAACTGGAGGAAGTCAGGGCCTAGCCAAGGTTTCACCTTATATGAAAACCTGCCCCAGTCACTGAACAAGGGTGATGATGCCAGAACAGAACCCAAAGGCGTGTCCTAAAATGAAGGAAGCACAGCTATGGTCTAGTGAAAAGACCACAGATACTACCCTTAGAGCAATGCAGATGCAGTCTGGTTCTATTTCTGTTACTGTGCGAATTTGAGCAGGTTATATAACATCACCGAGACTCCATTTCACATCTGTAGACATGAATAATAATTGTACTACTTCTTAGAGCTGTTTCAAGAATTAAATGAGATGATGATGAAAAAAAAAAGAAAAAAAATATAAATAAATAAATAAAATTAAAAAAATAAAAAATAAATGAGATGATGTCTGTAATGGAGTTGGCACAATGGTAGAAATAATAAATTTGAAAATTTATCTGTACCACTAAACACTCAGTAGTACATATATTTAGAAAATCAGCCCCAAATCTTATGCCTTCTTTTTAAGCAGAAATGGCCAAAAATGTTTTTCTTAGTATTTTAATGATTACTTAAGACTTGTCTCTATACTTTTAGCTTCACCAGGTCTGGATATTATTTTTAAAAATGGTGCTTTCTGGCAAACAAAAAGGGAGACAAACAAAAGAGTCATCCACCCTCTACCAATTTGGAGATAGCTAATTCTACAGACCTCAGATATCCACGGAGTCCTAAAGGCTGGGAATCTGTAGAGTGTCTGCCCCGAAATGTTTGTCTAAGAGTCTCTGAAGCAAATGGTCTTGTTGAAAGCTGATAGGGCATGAGGTAGTGTCATGGTAAGGTCTCAAAAGGCCTACTGTCCAAGCATGGGTCCCCTATCACTGTCTTTGAATATCACCAACTGCTTATACAACAAAAGGTGGTTTGGATGCTCAGAACAGGTAACAATTCAGTTATTTAAAATGCATGCCTATGTTACCTGGAAGGGGCTCCCCAAGAGCAGGTTAGTATAGATTAACTTGTCAGATTAGTTAGATGACATCTGAGACCCTGAGGGGAAGAGCCGGAAACTTTCTGTGAGGGAGTAGAATGGCAGGAAGAAAGGTGGGTACAGGCACCAGAGAAGTGTAAGTAGAAGAGTCTGAAAAAAGAGTCGAAGAACAACAATACCGAATTTCACAGGACCACACTTGACCCTGGAAGGATAGGATCTCTCTACAGAGTGCTAGAGAATTAAAATACATCCTTGACAAAGTCCCAACAACTCAGTAAGAAAAAATCATTAATTGATGGTAAAGATTATCTCCTCCTTACAAACCAGCCTAAGGACATTCAAGAGAAAGTATCTTACCTATATTATTATATTATTTCCAATAATTTTTAGTAATATGAATATTCTACAGGAAAATGAGATCTGTAAGTAAAAGTTAATATTGTTCTGGGGAAACAAAAGAGAAAGAAATGTATACAGAAAAATGCCTCAGAGGCACTGTTACACATCAAATACCAAGTCTCCTTTTTGCCTTCTCTGGTGTGGTTTTGGCCACCAATAATCAGCAAAATTCCAGGTATAAAGCAAGATGGTATGCAGGTCATGGTAGTCCAGAACATATTCAATAGAGCTAACAAAATCTCAAGCAATATCAAAAGGGCTGCTTTAAAATGTGTAAATAACTTACTCATCTGAAATTTTGTTCATTTATCAAAATGCTAATGGAAATTGTTGTAGCTATTTTGCATCATCGAATTTCCCAGAGGAAACAAAGCACTTGAAAGGTCATTACAGGCCCACTTGCTATGATGTAAACATAAAAATAACGAAAACATACCCTCCTTACTCTTAGTGAATTTACCACCCATGTCAAAAGCTAACAGAAACAATATTTTGGATCCCAATAACTAGAACTTGGGAGAAGGACTGTGTTCCATAAGATAGAATATATTTATTTTTTATGCAAGTATTTTTCTTTTTCATTTTTGTAAAATTATCTTAAGGATGCAGAACTATCATCTCAGTAGGAAAAAAGTCTGATATTGATATGAACCAGCTGATTAGTTATGAAGTAAGTCAAAAGTAATTATTTGAATCTCTTTAAATACTTATGTATATATTTGTCATCACTAAGTGAGGCTTAGTCCATTTATCCAAAGCAAACTTCAGCAGAATTTAAGGAGTGAGTCAGAACATCCCTAGGAGCCAAAAAGGCCATTTGCTCTCTCAATCTTTTACACAGTGGAATCCAAGCATAATCAAAGGACAGCAGTATCCTTCACTATTTCAATAAATAAACATGAGTGAAAGAAAAACACATGCAAAAGAATCTAATCACAAAAATCCTTTGCTATATTACACATTCAGCTTTGAGCACTAGTTTTAAAAATATGATTTAGGCTTGGGAAACATTAGTTTGCAGGCCATCTAATCAATTTCCTACAAATGTTGAATGGCTAATCATTAGAATAATTTTATAGGGCTTTTTGTTGAGTTATTGTTGTTTTCAATCTTCAGTTAAATGATTCACCAATGGAGACAGCAGTGAACATTGTTATCATTGGTATAAAATCTCTGTTTTTCATTTGGGAGCATAAGTCTGCTATTCTCTCAGTTGTGTTGTTAATGGGTACTAAAAATAATTGTTGTATAACCACTGTTATTCATCACTAAGCTCAGAATTTAGAAACTTAAACATGTGCAAGCGCACACACACATTGACTAAAGAGTCAAGCCGTGAGAAACAGACAAGAGACATGGTTTTGTGGGTGAGCTGCCCTGTTGTAGCATGTTCACCTTCTGTCATTAGGACATGAAGTCCATGCCCAGATTATACAGGAGATGTGAAAGAGTTAATGAACTTCCGCCAAAGTGAGCAATGTGGTCCTTTCTCACCGATAAGATCAAGACCAATATCTTTCCCAAGGAGTGTTGAGTAGCAATGAACTTCGTCATCCTTGTGAACAGAGCTTGACAGACATTGTCAGATTCTCACTCCTGAGGTATCATTGTCATTCACTCTGCATTAACCCCGCTAGGAGCTACTGCTGGATTTAGCCTTCAAAGTCTCCTCATTATTTGACAAGTTAGAAGAGGTAGTGGAACTACTAGTAATTGGGGAACTACAACTCCATCCCAGCAAGTGACCTTGTCCCCAAACTAAGCTCTGGCTGGCCCCAGGTAGAACACCTTAATTGGCAGAGTAGTTATTATTGCGGCTCTTCAACAGGAGTATCCCAGGGAAGGAATGGGTGAGAAGAATTTCAGCACAATGCAGTGTGGTTGAAATGCTGATAACTCCATCTGAGGCTGGCATATTGTGAGCAAGTGTCACTGGCTTTGGATTTATCTCTGTCACTTATTTTCGTTCTCAAAAAAGAACTTGATTTAGAGCTTCAAAAAATCAAGTCCAAATGAATGAGAGGTGAACATACTCAAAAATTTTTTAAGTAGGAGGTCAAGTTCCCTTCTGCCCTCCGATTTTAAAAATCTGACCCCTCAGCATAGACTCAGATTGATGTTAAGTTGATATTCAAATAACTTTGGTAAAAACTTTTAATTAGTTTTTATACTTTTCAGACCTCTGTGCTCCTAGTATCATCTGAAGCTGGAAACTACAAATAATACAGAGGCTATTTCTTGATTCCTAATAGTCTGTTTTCATGATCAAGTGGATTAAACATTTTAGATCTCACTAGAAAGCTCTGAGAACTAAAAAGTTTGAATACTAATGAGAAGATTTTCATAAATACCTTAACCTTGAAATGCCTTGTCATAATTAAAAATAAATAAACATGCAGAAGTTTGTTCAGCACTTTAATTAATAGAACTTATCTTTGCTTACAAATGTACGAAATATTCAAGTGCTATAGAGTATTTTGAACTACTGCTCCAAGTCTGTTGGTTTCCTAAAAGCCATGCCATAGTTATATTAGTCTTTTGACATGCAAAAAAAAAAAGTGTCTTAATCCCATTCTAAACGTTTGAAATATTTCTTTGTAACTCAGCTACCAATGGCAAATGGCTAATGCTCCTCCAGCTACTGCTAAAGACAGAAAGTTCAGCCATTCACATACTTTCTCACCATGCACAACTTGCAGAAGTGTGGAATAGGAACATCAACAAAACGGACACACCTTTGCTATTCCCCCAGAAAACTCAACATAAGGCAAAGGTGCTAGTATTTGGAAGCATTTCCATATACTTTCAAAGGGAAATATGATTTATATTATACTTCATTATACGTAATTGTACATAATTTACTGATCTAAGTAGGATTTTAAATACCTACTAAAACTTTATAGTGTTTACAGAAACTATCTACATTCTATATGCAAAAGGAGGGAAAAAACAGTAATGACTGGGGCCAGACTCTTACCTTCTGATGGCGTGTAGGGCAGTGGAAGGAGGAAAAGGGATCCATTCAGGCAGGCAGTCAAAATAATTGAGGCAAAGAATAAGAGACTAAAGATAAACATCTTCAAATTTAAAGTATAAGATTATTCAGATAAAAGTAGATATATAAGTCTAAGTTACCCAAATTCACTAGATCATTTTATATCCTTTGTTTTGCCGCTATCAAATAAATGTGACCTGGATTAAGTTAGTTATAGCAAATGTATATAAAAAGCAAAACTTTTTGGCCTTGCCTTAAAAGTTTAGATGTTATATATTTGAGATCTAATTCCAATTTAACAGGACACATTCTTTAGTCCCTAATAGCTTCTTTGGTGGGCTCTCAGGAGTGAAAATGGCAACTGAATTCATATTTATATTTTTATTTATTCTAAATTAATTGTGTGAATCCTGAGCTCTTCCAGGTGCAAAGAAAAAATCATCAGTCTTTGACATGCCCAGGAAATCTTCCACCACCCCCCCCACAGGACAGTAGCTCCAACCTTAGCAGACCATAGGAACCCTAAATAGTCAAGGATATAGAGTGACCAACAGTCTCAATTTGCCCAAAGCTAACACAGATCCCTGGGACATAGGACTTTGAGTGCTTAGCACTAAAACTGGAAAAGTCCCCAGTAAACCATGATGAGTTGGTCTCCCAAAGAGAGAGCACAGCTCAACTCCCATAGGCGTGCTTATCAAACTTTCCCCCAGCAGACTTGTAGCCAAGCCAAAAAAGCTTCTCTTCACCTTAGGGAAATAAAGGATGCGACAGGGAATTTCTTAGAGATTGGTCTTGAGAATATGGAGAATGAGGGAATAGGAGATTTTGTATTCTCCTGAGCTCCTTTTGTGAGTGTTGTCCTTGCAACCTCTGAACTCTTGTTCTTCAACATTGCCAAGCTTTCATTACAAAGACAAGCAAGACTGCTGAAAGGAGAGATTGTGCTTTATAAAGTGGTAGAAAGCCCAAAACAGTTGTGCACATTCCATGTTTTTTATCCCAGTAAAACACAATGGTTAGCTACATTGTTTGTTCTAAAAGTCTTTTAATATTCCATTTTTTTCCTCATGGCCATAAGCTAGAGAATGGCCGGAAAGAATCTTAACAGTGATGGGGCCTAAACCCATAATAAAGTACATACCGCAGTACCAGGTAACGGTTCAAAGATTAATAAGTAGTAAGGGTTTGGGCAGAACATCCTATAATTTCTTCTTAGTAGTCTTTCTAAAACAGCTGAGATACACAGCTATAGCCCCTGCTAAATTAAACATTTCAGCCCAGCTTACTGAGCACCACAATACACAGGTAGAAGTAATAAGTAATAATGAGTTTTGGGCCATTGAACACTGTGAATTTTCCCAGTGTACTGCAATTATAGAAACATCTGTGCTAAATAAGTTCCTACTGAAAGCTAGGAGTGTTTAATAATCCTCACAATTTCTCATTATCAACCCTAATAGAAGAGAAAGTAAACTCTGCAAAAGTTTACCATTTTCAAAGAAAATTGCCAGGAACATGATCATTTCTGGTACCACATTTCCCCGGACGATAAAAATACCAGAGACAATCTCCTTGGAAAAGAAGACGAAATGGCAGCGTTAATAGCATGTACCATAGCACAAGGCAAATAGTGCCACTTGCAACAGCCAGGCCATTCTGGCTAGAGTACCCCCTGTGCTACAGCCTGACAAACAAGAGATTGATGATGCTCCTCAGCCTTCTCTACTGCTTCTGACAGAAAAGGGCTGGCCTAAAAATATGCACAGCGTTTCTCATACCTGTCCTAACCACCAAAGCCCCAACTGAAATAGCTCCACACCAGCTGATTGCTTCCCGGAGGACTCATTCCAAAACAAGTGTAGGTTTCCGGGCCAGGATCTGAATACCATTAACAACCACTAATGGCCAGCTATTGCTACTGACAGGAATGTCATTCCTCTGGAGAAATGCGAGTGACTTGGCTGTGACTACCAATGGTTGAATAGGTGCCTCTATAATTAGTTTGGGAACAATGCAAGCAGACATTACTTTGGAAGAAGGTAGCATGTGATAGCCAGCGAATGTCTGGAGCTGAACCAGTCTGTGAAGAAAAACTGACAAACAGAGCCCATCATAAATTATGACTGCTTCATTATTATCAGGGAGAAATGGTGATTTGCATCCAACCCTGTCAAGATTATAGCTGGCTTGAGTTCTGTGATGGAAATGGTAGGTAGCTTCACTAATGCCAGACCAGACAACAAAAATTTTAAAACATGGTTAAGGTGCTTTGGAACTGTGATGGTTAATTTTATATGTCTACTTGGCTGGGCCACGGTGCTCAGATATGCAGTCAAACATTATTCTGGATGTTTCCGTGAGGGTGTTTTTGGATGGGACTACTATTGAAATTGGTGGACTTTGGGCAAACCAGATTACACTCTGTAATGTGCGTGAGCCTCTTCTAGTCAACTTAAGGCCTTAAGAGAACAAAAGACTAATTTTCCCTGAACAAAGGGGAATTTTGCCAGTCAATGACCTTTGGGCTTGATATGAAACATGGACTCTTCCCTAAATCTCCAGCCTGATGCCCAAACTTCAGATACGGACTTCCCATCCTTCATTATTGTACAAACCAATTCTTTAAAACCAATCGGTTAGTCAGCCAGTCAAACCTATTTGTTCTGTTTCTCTGGAGAAGCCTAATACTGGAACAAAACCAACATTTTGGTTCTACTCAGTTCCATTTTTTCTGCTAATTAACATTAGCAACATCTAATATTTACTACGTACCAAGCACTATGCTACATGCATTACATGTGCACACAGAATGCTACTACTGTCTTCATTTGACATAGAGAGACTGAGGCTTACTGAGGTTTGTCAAACGGTCCCAGACCAAATAGCTAATAAGTTATAAAAACAGGATGTAGGCCCAGGTCTGGCCTTTTCAGAGTATGAGCTCTCCACTACTATGATAGATTGTTTCTCCAATACAATAACAGGAAAAAAAGAGAAATGACTGCCATTCAAAACATACACATTTTGTTGAGGGAAAGATTTTTATCCCTAACCACTTTTGACACTTGCTTCGCAAAAAACGAACCTGAGTCTGGGCTTCAGCTATGCAATGCTCAGTTCAGCCTGCTCAACAACTGGATGCATTACCTGCCTTAAATTATTTACACTCCTAGGCCTTTGCCTTATTCATATGTCAAATGTACATGACACAGGAAAAGTCCCTTACCCTAACTGGGGCTCAATTTATTTTTACCTATGAAAAGTAGGAAGAGAAAGAAAAGAAAAAAGAAAAGAAAAAAGAAAAGAAAAGAAAAGAAAAGAAAAGAAAAGAAAAGAAAAGAAAAGAAAAGAAAAGAAAAGAAAGAAAAGAAAAGAAAAGAAAAGAAAAGAAAAGAAAAGAAAAGAAAAGAAAAGAAAAGAAAAAGAAAGAAAGAAAAGAAAGAAAAGAAAAGAAAAGAAAAGAAAAGAAAAGAAAAGAAAAGAAAAGAAAAGAAAAGAAAGGGAAATTCAGCCTAAGTGATCAGTAGGCTTCCTTACAGCATGGATTAGGTAAAGGAGCCTCAGTTTGAATAGAAAAATATTACTCGCTTTAAAAATTCTCTTGAGAACTAAATAAGAATAAATTTGAAAGTGTGGGAAAAAATGAAAAGGCATTAGGCACATATTTGATCTTCTAAAAATCGCTTAAAAGAAAATACTGCCTTGCTCAATGTGGGAACGAAAGTAATAATTTGAATAAAGTTTTGATTCCTGTGATTGTGATTCATGAAGCATTTTCACATGGAGGATTGATAAGCTTGGTTCAAAGAGATTTCTACTGCTTTGTGGAGGTGCTGCATTCATGAACTCTTATTATTATAATAATACATTTCCATGAAGTCCTAGACCGAGAATCAACCCAGAATGACCTACCCTTCTGCTGCCCTCTCCATCTTCTTCTCCCCCAAATCTCCTTATTAGCCTCAGCCACCCTGAGAATATCTGTAATACCACATTGGCTATGTCATTATTTATGTGCTTGCCCCCCAAATTCCACTCCCATTTGACAGTAAGTACCATGAAGGCAGAAACAATATATTTAATTCTTAAACACCCACTGCCTAACACAAGCAATTAATTAATTGCCTACCTAGCAATTAATTATATAGTAAGTCCTCATATTTGTGAAATGAGTAAAAAAAATGATTGAGAGGCTTAGCTCAAACTACTTTCCAAAATGATTCGAGTCAGTATTTAAACATAATCATGATAGCTAACAATTTGCTTTTCTTTGTGTTGGCATGGTCCTCAATTATTTATATATGTGTTATTTATCCACACCCTATGAGGTGGTGAAACGGGGAACATTCCAATTACAAATCCATTTTCTTTTGTTTTTAATTTAAAGAAGACGATTTTTTTTTTTTTTTGAGAGAAAAAGGGGAGGGGCAAAAAGAGATGAAAAGAGAAACTCTTAAGCAGGCTCCATGCCATGCATTGAGCTTGATCTCACAACCCTGAGATCATGACCGGAGCCAAAATTAAGAGTCAGATGCTTAACTGACTGAGCCACCCAGGAGCCCCATGAATTTCTTTTTTGTATCATGTAATTGTGATAAGGACACTTAGCATAAGATCTACCCTCCTAACACTTTTTTTAAGTGTTAATACAGTATTGTTGACTCTAGGTTCAATGCTGTACAGAAGATCCCTAGCACTTATTCCCTTTGCTTAACTGAAATTTTATGCCTATTAAATAGTAATTCCTCATTTTTCCCTCCCTTCAGCCTCTGGCAATATCATTCCACTCTTTGATTTTATGAATTTGACTATTTTAGACACTTCATAAAAGTAGAATCATGCAGTATTTGTCTTTCTGTACCAGCTTATTTCACTTAGCATAGTGTCCTCAAGGTTCATCCACGTTGTGATATATTGCAGAATCTTATTTTTTAAAGCTAATATTCTATTCCATGTATATACCCCATTTTTTATTCATTCATTTGTCAGTAGACATTTAGCTTGTTTCCACATCTTACATTCTTATGGATGGTGCTGCAACAAACATGGCAGCGCTAATATCTCTTCGAGATCCTGATTTCAATCCTTTGGAATAATCTCAGAGGTGGATCCTGGGGGCCGTCGTGGTAGAACTGCTGAAACATATGGTAGTCCTTTTTTTTTTTTTTTTTTGAGGGCACTTCATACCATTTTCTATAGTGGCTGGACCATTTTACATTCTCATCAATGGTACATGAGGACTCCAATGTTTCCACATCTTTACCAACTTTCTGTGTAAAGAACACTGTGTGCATATATGTATAAATGATAAAAGATATATATATATACATATATAAAACCTAAAAGACCCATATGATGGACATTTGGGTAGCTTCCATGTCTTGGCTATTGTGAATAATGCTGCAATGAACATGGATGTGCGGTTATCTTTTTGAATTAGTGTTTTCATTTTCTTGGGTAAATCCAGAAGTGAAATTGGATCATGTGATCCATTATGATGAATCATATAGTTATTTATGTAGTGAATCTGTCTTTAACTGTTTTAGGAACCTCCATATTGTTTTCCACAGTAGTTGGACCATTAACATTCCACCAACAGTGTGTGAGGATCCCGTGTTCACTACATTCTCACCAGCACTTGTTGTTTCTCATCTTTTTGATAACGGGACATTGTAACTGGTGTGAGGTGCCTTATCATCATAGTTTTGACTTGCATTTCCTTAACAACCAGTGATGTTGAACATCTTCATGTGTCTGTTAGCCACCTGTATGTCTTCTTTGAAGAAATATCTATTGAGATCTGCCCATTCTTTAATCAGTTTGGATTTTTTTGCTATTGAGCTATATGAATTCTTTATATATTTTGAATATTGACCCTTTATTAGACATGATTAGCAAATATTTTCTCCTATTCAGCAGGTTGCCTTTTCATTCTGTTGATGGTTTCTTTTACTATATTGAAGCTTTTTAGTTTCTTATCCCACTTATTTTTATTTTTGCTTTTGTTCCTTTTGCTTTGGGCGTCAGATTAAAAAATATATATATTGTCAAGACCTAGGCCAAAGAGCTTAATAACTATATCTTCTAGAAGTTGTATGGTTTCGGGTTTTGTATTTAAATCTTTAATCCATTTTAAGTTAGGTTTTATGTATGATGAAAGACAGTAGTCGTTTCATTTTTTTGGATGTGGCTGTCCAATTTTCCCAATTATATTCATTGAAGACATGGCACTTTCCCCATTTATATTCTTAGCTACTTTGTCATAAAGTAATTGACCATATATGTGTGGATTTATTTCTGTTCTGTTGATTTGTGTGTGTTTCTATGTCAATATCACAGTGTTTTGTTTACTAGAGCTTTGAAATATAGTTTGAAATCCAGGAGTGTGATGCCTCTAGCAATGTTCTTTGTTCTTAAGATTGCTTTTGCTCTTTGGAGTCTTTCAGGTTACATATAAATTTTAGGAGTGTATGTTTTATTTCTGTGAAAAATGCTTTTGGAATTCAGATAGGGCTTGCACTGGATCTGTATAATGCCTTGAGTAATAGATATTCTAACAATATTGATTCTTCCAATCCATATGCACAGAATATCTTTTTTTTTTTTTTTTTTGCACAGAATATCTTTGCACTTATTTGTGTCTACTAGAGACTTTTAAGAGAGATTTGGAGCCCCTGAACTCTTGTGGGCCTTATAAAAAGTATATAAAACTACCTTTCTTACTTGACACTCACTGGCCTTACTAGATGATTTGGATTCCATAGCTTAAAACTCTCCTTTGGATGGCTGGCCACATGCTTGGTGAGGGTTCAGAAACATTAACATTAGAAGAATAATTAGAATTTTGAAGAAAATAATATATATAATTATGTATACATGTATAGAGTGTATATACATACACAGCTTCTATAATGTTGAATATACTGTTTGCCTCATATTTTTTAATGTCATGTTGCTAATAATATCTATTGCATACATTATTGGCTTTCATTTCTACTAAAAGAAATCCTACTGCTAAAAAGTTCCATGGATTGACAGAGCACATATAGAAGTGAAATACATAGGTATTGTATCTGTACAATAAGTACTTTTGAAAGAAAGAGGTCATTTCTTCACGTGGTGCAGGAAGCTGGCACAAGCAGAGTAAAAAAATCTATTTATTTGAATTAAAACTTTATAAATATGAGGGTATCATAATTAAAATGATGCAATAGTAGGATGGTGCTAAGTATAATACTTCTAAGCAAATATACCTAAAATTAAATATTAGTGTAGTAGCCTTATCCAGAGCTACTATTTACATAAAGACTTGACCGCAGTTCTTACTTTTAACTCTCTGTTACTACATCTACTTTTTTTAATAGCCACATTGCTTGCCTCCTCAGAGTCATCATTCACTTCTTTTTGCCCTTTTCCCATATTCACTCAGTTAACTTCCATTGTTCCACTATCTCTCCAGATAATCCTTTCTTTCCACTTTCCCTAAAATAGACTTTACTGCCTCTCACTTAGATTTTTGTAGTAGACCTCCATTCTCTAAGCCATCTCAATCTTCCTTAAATCTTCATTCTATCTTTTCTTCATGTTCTGAAGGAATCTATGGCTCCCTATTACCTCAAGATAAACTATAACACCCTTTATTTTATTTTTTTTAATTTTTTTTTTTTTATGATAGTCACAGAGAGAGAGAGAGAGGCAGAGACACAGGCAGAGGGAGAAGCAGGCTCCATGCACCGGGAGCCCAACGTGGGACTCGACCCTGGATCTCCAGGATCGTGCCCTGGGCCAAAGGTAGGCGCCAAACCACTCCGCCACCCAGGGATCCCCTATAACACCCTTTAAATAGACTTCAAGTATGCCCATGATCTGCCTTCACTCATCTTGTTTTACAATCTTGATCTCCTTTCATTTATAAACTATTTGCTGCTCACTATTTTAAACTCTTACTTTTTGTCCTATGTAACTTCATTCATGCTGTTTCCTTCCATTGGAATGCCCATATAAGTCCTGCACAGTCATGAAGTCACAGCCAAAATATCATTTCTTCCATGTGGCTTCTCTCAGTCATACCAGCTAGAAGTTCTCTGAAAAACTTCTCTGTACACTTTTAAATAAAAATTACAATTATTTGTTCTCATAATTTATGTACCTGTTAGATCACATGTACATCAATGGTAAAATCCCTGATTAACTCATTTTCATTTCCTCATATGGTAAACTATCAATATGTCTTGCATATAATAGGTAATCAGCAAATATTGATAATTATGAATGAATGTATGGATAACTGGTCCTTTGGCCTTTTTACAATTCTATTCTCTCCTTGATTTCACTAAATATTAGAATAAGTGTTACACCATTTATTCAGCTGTGTACATACTCAAGGGCTATACACTCCTTTAGTCCCACCTAGGCTAATCTTTCTACTTTCATAAGATAAGGAAAATCTGCCACCTAATTCTCAGTTCCCTCTGCCAGCCCTGGAGGCTCATCTCTTCTAGTCCAACAATAACATTACAAGCCTAAAGGTAGAATTCCAAGTCTGTGGGATTGTACCCTATTTGGAGGACCTCCTAAGGGCTTCGAACCCTCCAGGACTTACCTGGACAACTGCTACTGTGTTACCCCTGTCCTGGTTATCAACACTGTTCAATTTTGTAGATTATCAGACATAAGCACCCATTTCACCCAAAGATGCCACAGCTCTCAGATTTCCAGCAGAAAAATAAATGCAAACAAGAAATATCAAGGTATATTAGACTAATACTGATCTTCAACATTTCAACTTGATTAAAACATTTATTCCGCTCACTTGTGAAACTGGCATCCAGAGCTTCAAGAAGAGCTAACAGGGAGCTATGACTACTACCTCTTATTTCCTTGTTTTGGTAAAAAATAAATCAGAATAAATACGGTCAATGGCAACATCACTTGAATCCTATCAAACTGTAAAGCTTATAAATGGATGTTTTTGTTCTGGATAGAATTGTATGATTTAGAAGGTAAAGCAGAATTTAAAAAAAAATTTTAAGACGGACTTAATTGAAGTCTTTCTCAGTTCTAAAATACTCTTTAAAGTCTTATCTTACATTTTTAATAAAATTTTATATTATTTTTAAACAAATATTATCATTTGTAAACACTTAAGATATCCATTCATATAAATGACATAAAAAAAATCTTTAAAAACTCTCCAAAGACTTCAGGAAACTATGTATCATTTACCTGAGTTAACTAAAATCAGTGAGTAAACAAAGGTAGAGATTATTTATGGATTACATATGAGGAAACATCAAAAATAACTGGTAAAATGTTGTAATAGATATTATAATACTTTACTAATGAGTGTGAATGAACAGGTATTTACAGGAGCACTGAAATTACTTGCATATCATATGTCATTATCTTATTATCATATTTGTCAATGGCTGTTTTTCTTCAATGACATTACATTTAATAAATATCATTTATCTAGATATTACATATTGTTAAGAACATTTTTAGCATAGGGGCGCCTGGGTGGCTCAGTCGGTTAAGTGTCTGCCTTCGGCTCAGGTCATAAACCTAGATCCTGGGATCAAGTCCCAGGATCGAGTTCTGAGATCAAGCCCCACTTGGAGCCTGTAGAAAGCCCTGCATCAGGCTCCCCAGCCAGCAGGGGGGGTCTACTTCTTCCTCCTCTTGCCCCTCCCCCTGCTCATGCTTTCTCTCACTCTCACTCTCCCTTTCAAATAAATAAATAAAATATTTAAAAAATAATGCTTCCCATATATATATTGTATAAAACACCTCTATATAGAATAAAATATCATGTGAAAATTTAACTTTTTTCAAAAAGCTTCAAAGTGACTTAAGACTAAAGTTCCTAGTCTTTGATCCAAATGAATCCAGAGTAGCTGATTTTATAGTGAGTGTTCTCTCCATATAAAGATACATGTGTAAGTTATAAAGGCTGTATTGAAAATCATAGCCTTCCTCTTTGTTTTTAGGTGGTGTTCTAGAAGTCAGTTAACAAAGGAGCAAAGAATTCAGTCCTCTTTTAGTTAGGATTCTTGGTGGCACACGGTAGAAAAATAAAAAAAGACCAGTTCTAACAAAATGAGACTTCACTGACTCCATAACTGAAAATTTCAAGGCATGGCTGACCTCTGCCATGACTGGCCTCAGGGCTCAAACAATGTCACCTGGGTACATACTTTCTCCGTCTCTCTCATCAGGCTTTCTGCTGTGTTAGCTTCAGTTTCTTCCTTGCCTATTGTTTAAATGACTTCATCAAGCCCCACTTGACTACTTTTCTCTATCTGAGAAGTCCTAGTGACAGTTCTGTGGCATCTCATTTGCTATCAATGCATCGATCCCCACTCCTGAACCAAATGCTCTGGTTCCAAGGGAGTCTGAGGGTCTCATTGGGCAAGTCTGAGTCACATGCTATTCCTGGAGCTGAGGCTCAAGTCACTGCAATAAAATTACAGGAACCGGTTGCAGAAAGGAATAAAATACCCTTACTAAAATGAAAGTGGGATTTATGGATGATGGGGAGTCTAAAACATAACAAATATATACTATAAGTAAAAAGAAAAAGCACTAATCAAGGAACCTAGAAGTAATGCCAGTCCTACCAAACTGCTATAGCTTTGGGCAAGTCACCAACAGCTTTCTTCTGGATCGCTGCTTTAGCCTCCTTGCTCACATTATCCCACTCCAGTCCCTTCCATGCTCTAGTCCTAGAATAAGGTCCAAAATCCTAAACAAAGCCCTGCTTGATCAGCCTCAGTTTACTTCTCTAGCCACCTCTCAAAACTCTCCCCCTGTCACTCCCTAGGCTCCAAAACAGCCAGGGCTTTGGTAATTTCTTAAACATTGCCATGACTGTCTACAAAGGACCTTTGCACATTCTCGACCCATTCCCCAGTCCTCTCTTTCTCCTTTCTTCTATTTGCTCAGTGAACCTCCACTCATCTTCAGATATTAATTCAAACATCATTTCTGCAAACAAGTTTTTCTAACACTAGGGTAAAGTTCCCCCCTAACAAACTCTCAGTAAAACATATCATTTAGTAACTTACCATAACTAATTTTATATGTACTTTTGTTATTTTTAATTAAGTTATTTAGTTAAAAAGTTCCCCCACTAAAATATAAGCTCCATGAGGAAAACGCTATACGTACTTTCAACTATATCCCTGTGCCTAGCACATAGTCAATACTCAATAAATACATGAAGGAATAAATAAACACATATCATGACATGTGTCTCAATTTCTCATCTCTAAAGTAACAAGATTGAACTAAGAGATCTCAAATCATTCATTCCAGAGTTTAAACTTCTCTGATACCAATTAAACAGTATAGATACCTTATATTGCAGGTGGGACAAAAATATTTTAAGTAATACCTCTGAAGAAATCACTAAAGAGAAAGAGTTATATAGCCATTGGATATTGTAGCTAACGGGTCAATATGAATCCTAGTGAAGTATTTCCATAGAGGTTATGAAGACCAGTTCTCCATTTTTATTGAGTCAGGATTAAGGACACATCCTTCACTCTCAAATAAGAGTATTTAATTTAGTTTGAAATTACGCTACAAGTGATCATTAAGATAATGAACTTCCTTTTTTAAAAGATTTTATGTATTTATTTGAGAGGGAGAAAGCAAGAGCAAGCACAAGCCGAGGGGGGGGCGCAGAGGGAGAGGGAGAAGCAAACTCCCTGCTGAGTGAGGAACCCGATGTGGGGCTCAGTCTCAACCCTGGGATCATGACCTGGGCCAAAGACAGATGCTTAACCAACTGAGCTACCCAAGCATGGCCCAAGACCATGAACTTCTTGGAAGGGGTAAGTCCCAGATCAACAATATGATAAGGCAAGTAAATTTTGTTCTCTGTACCTTTCTTGTGGTTTTCTGTTTCTCACATTTTGGAGCCATGCACACCCTACTACCTGAAACAAAATACCCAGTTCCTTCTTTCTCCCCATTGATTATCCCCATAGTAGATACTCAATAAATACATGAAGGAATAAACAAACACATTTCATGACATGTGTCTCAATTTCTCACCCTTCCCCCCATCTGTAGGACCTGAGCTACCCCCTACATTCACACAATGAATCACCATCTCCTACTTTTCCATTAAAATTTACCTGCCCTTGCTTTTATTTCTTCATATCCCCGATCTTTACTGGGTGTCAATGGTTGTAATGGGTTATTAACAAGAAAACTCATCCCTTCTAATATGCTATATAGTTAATTAATGTTACCTCCCTCAAGATAATAGGGCATATGTCCTCTTAAAGGCTTTTAAGAAATGACAGTAATGGTGGAAATTTCAGGCACCACTGCAGACTGATGAGGGAGATAGATTTTAAAGCATGGGGGCCTCTCATTGATCCTCAAATTATTCCATGTAGGCAGCTGCCAACTCTGCCCATGAGTAAGCCAGCCTCTCGCTGGAGAACTTTATAAACAGCATGAATTTCACTGTTTGACATGGGTGAAGTATAGTTCCCTCTGAAAATAACCTCTTTTAAAGTATCATCCATTTATGAAGCTATGGCTTAGATGTTCTCAAGACTAGAAAAGCTACCCTTCATTCCAAGATTGAAAAGGTCAGTCTGCCCTAAGAGATGGATGAATTTGGAGGTGTCTTTGAGTAGCCAGCTGATTTACTTATCATTTTCATTTTTGATTCCAATTCAAGCATATACACTGCTAGAAATGAACAAGAACTCTGAAATCTCATGGTGTGCCCTCCTGGAACATAATTTCCCCCCCATCTGTGAATCTCCTGTTGCTATCAGAGGAAGTCACCATATGCAGAGAGGGGAGACACATGCCAGGAGAGAAAAGCCCATTATGTAGTTGAGAGCTAATTTTGCTTAATCTTCTTGATCTCCATAAAGAGCATTCTGAGACCCCACAGGATTTAAACAAAAAAGATAAAGATGAAGCGGGAATGCTCAAGCGGAGCCCATGTAATACTTATTTATTAATGTCGTCCATCACAGTGTGTTTATACGCCTAACCAAAATTTAAAACTGTCTGATTGAAAACAGAGGAGGAAAAACAATTGCTGTATCAAGGCAAAACAGACACTCCATCGCTACATACTTACATTTGGAAAATGAAATGAAATGATATGAGCACCCTATTAAACACTTATGGTTCCATTTAAAATGAAAAGAAAGATAAGTAAAAACATAAATCTGTGACCCTGGGTTTATCCTTAAATAGAAACCTCATCTTAAGGGAGAATTTCTCCATGCTTAATAGCAGAATTAATATTAAAGAGCCTTATTCTTTCTGGTACTCCAGAGCCTTCTGAGGAGGAGGGAGCTAGGAGAGGGGGTCCAAAGGGGGGACAGGGGGAGTGGGGGTTCTCACAGATTAATGAAATCAACTCTGAGAGTAGAACTACTGAGTCAGAATATCAGCATTTGAATATACCTTAAAGGTCTCCTGCTCAAGCTAGAGGTAGTGCCTTTTGAGCTTGAATTCTTCCAGTGACAAGAAACTCCTTATCCCTCGGACATCCCATTCTAGTGTTGTATAACTTAGCACATTAGAAATTTCTCTTATAACATTCTGAAATCCACGTCCTTGTTATTTTCCCTCATTGGTCTTCTTCTGCCCTTTGGAACCAATCACACATAATGAATCTAATGTTTCTTACAGAGTATGGGCCTTCAAATATTGGAAGATCGTTTTCTTTGAATACCATCACCTTTTTTTTCTTTATTGGCTTAATCTGCAACTTTATAGCTACAATACTATTACTGAAAATTTTCCAAACTTCCTGAAGTCTTCCTCATTCAAGAGACACATCATGAACTCCCGTATCTTTTGTCTCAATTTTTGAAATTTGCCGGCTGGTCAAACTCTAATATTGTCTACTTGAACTAACAATTCTGGAAGGTATAAAGTTAAAAGACATTTGTTTTAAGAGGAAGGTAAATGCAGTTTCTTATGTAATGTTGAAGCCTCTATAGCACTTGCCCTCGCATTCATACACACAAGGGCTTGAAAATGCCTTGAATTAACAAATGAGTAAATGAAGAATCCTTGTATTCTAATACTGGAATGGGGCTTGATACTTTACAAAGGAATTTAAGCCATTATTTAAGAATTAAAATGCACATGAGATCAATGGAAGAGGTATTTTTATCCCTATCCCATAAAAATAAGAAAACCGTAACTCAGAAATAAGTACATTCTGGAAGAAAGTCTTTTACTGGGACAAAAAAAAAATCTATGAACTTCACTTTAGTGCAGCATACACTTATTGGTTCTCAAAAGAACAAGAATTCTAAAGTATCTTTGCATTATAGATAAGTCACTAATTTTTACAGTGCATTTATATTTTGATATCTTAGCTAATAAGAAAATAACCTTAAAATATTTTTATGATGTGATTCTTTTAAAAAAGATACAATAACTAGGCTTGTATTAAAAAGACTATCAATTTTTTAAAATCTCAAAATTTTAGCAATTAACATTATATTTATCGTCACATAATCACTCTTTGTTACATAAAATATGTTAAGAGGGGGGTCATTCAATCTCATTCATCTATTAAATAAATGCTTATTGAGATTCTCTTTTGTCCGAAGTATTTTAGAGTAACACTAAAATTTTATAAATGAATTTTATAAATAAAACATAGACTGAAAAGGAAGGTCCCAAAAAATAAAAGATGGAAGCCCCATCCCATAAGGAAGGATGACCTCATGCACATTAATGTGCAAAATAAGGAGACGTATGAATGCTAAGTGGATTAAATTTTAGAGCGGAGGCTTTCAAGGGAAAATTTTAAAGGAATTATAACTAGAGGGTGGAGACAAAGTACATTCCAAATAATCTACGTAAGTTGATTGCCCTTTGTAAACTATATAAGGGAATTCAATATGTCTATGCCCTCTTCACTTTCTATTTTGCATCTATTTCAGGTAATCATCATAACTAACTCCGAGCTGCCCAAGGTTCCTGGGAGGAGAACAAGGGTGAAAGGAGTGCTTACTGCATAGTGGCAGAGAAGATTTTTTTCTTACTGCCCCCAGGAGACTTAGCTTGCTGATGGTACCAAATTCCTATAATATGAGTGTCCTGCCTCACCAGCACCCTGCAGAGTCCACTGGGAGCATTTCTGGGGTCCCTGCAGAAGAGTTTTCACTGCTGGTCCTGTCGGCCAACCCAGTTCCCACAGCTCCTCCTCCCCAGTCTTGGCGCACTGGCTGTCATCCAGCTCCCTGTCCCACTCTGCACTGTGCTGCTTGCAGCTCCCAGCTGTGCACCTCACCAAAATACCAGAAATCTCTTTCCTGACTGTGCTCAGGCACAAAAAAACCCATCCTAGGTCACCTATACCCATCCAATCACTCATGAAATTAAGTAGCCACAAAGAAGCTTGCAATGAGGCTTGTCAGGACCTCCCAATCTCTATTTACTCGTTGTCTTAATGAAAGGCATTTGTAAACTACTCTTTTTTTACTTTAAAAAAAGTTTTGGGGGGCACCTGGATGACTCAGTGGTTGAGCGTCTGCCTTCAGCTCAGGTCATGATCCCGGGGTCCTGGGATCAAGTTGTGCATCAGGCTGCCGATTGGGAGCCCGGTTCTCACTCTGCCTATGTCTCTGCCTCTGTGTGTGTGTGTGTGTGTGTGTGTGTGTGTGTGTGTGTCTCATGAATAAATAAATAAAATATTTTTAAAAATGTTTTTTAATTGTGGCAAAAAATACATAACAATATTTACCATCTTAACCATTCTTAAGGTTATAGTTCAGTAAAGTATATTCATGGCATTGTGCTCTTTTTCTTTCTAAAAAGAGTTTTATTTATTTATTTGAGAGGGAGCATTCCTCCTGTGAGCAGGGGCAGGTGCTCCAGACTCCCTGCCGAGCTAGGGGTTGGGTAGGGCTTCCAGCCGGACTCCATGCTAGCCTCAATTCCAGGACCCTGAGGTCACCACCTAAAGTCAGACACTTAACCAACTTAGTCTCCCAGACACCCCTACTCTTTTCCTTTTTAAATTAAAGGTAGTTTTAAAGCTACCTTTAAAGCTTTCCAATTGTTTGTATGGTTACTGGGCTATTAGATTCTCTACCTTTAAAATCCACCAACTTCTTCAGCAGTCTATAAACTACTTTTCAACTCTCACTTCCGAGCTGGTGATCCCAAATCCTTTAACTTTTTTAGTTATAAAAATATGCTCATTTTGGGCAGCCCGAGTGGCTCAGCAGTTTAGTGCCGCCTTCAGCCCAGGGTGTGATCTGGAGATCCAAGATCAAGTCGCACATCAGGCTCCCTGCATGGAGCCTGCTTCTCCCTCTACCTATGTCTCTGCCTCTCTTTCTCTCTCTCTCTCGAATAAATAAATAAAATCTTTAAAAAAATATATGCTTAAAAAATAAAAAATAAATAAAAAATATATGCTTATTTTACAATTGTTAAATTATATTTGTGTTTTTTCCCTCTATCTCTGCAAAACTTCTCTGAGTCAAACCTGAAATTCAAACGGTGTGTCCCAGTGTTCTCTTAAAAACTCTACCAGTACCATTTATTTTTATGATAAATTGTTGTTTTTCTAAGTTCCTACAAATAAAAGGATTTCCATAGCTTCCCCAACACTCCACAAATATTTCATGAGCAATGCATGCCAAAATGGGGCTCTTGTTCTGGTAAATAGCAGCTTGGCATATGTGACACCGAAGCATTACAGGCTGGGTAATATGTTAGATACCCAGGGCACAATGGACTGATTACTGCAGATGTAGACAAGAAGGGAGGAAATTTTAGGCTTAATCCCAGATTTCCTGCATATATTGTGCTGCTGAACAAGCTAGCAAACCTCACATAACATTTTAGTATAACAAAACTGTGATCCTGACACAGCTCCCAGGACTACAGAGTACTGAACTAAAAAAAGAAGAAAATTGCAAGGAGTACCATCTATCATGAACCTTATGTGAACTGCTATGTAAAAGAATAAAAATATATTTAGATTAAATGAAAGTCACTTCAAATTTAGGAAATTCAAAAAAACCTTTGAATATATCTTAGCTTCATATCATAAATCTCCAGTATTATGTAGTTCTAGAATGGATTGTGTCATGGAAAGGATCTTAAAAAATTTTTATAACTGAGAGAGCATGGAAGTTCTATGAGCCTCATGGCAACATGAGCCCTTTTTCATTTCTGTCCCTTTTGATCTACAACTAATTGGACATCCATAACCAAAAAAAAAGGGAGGGGGCACTTCTACATAGCATACCAAGACACCCAAGAGATCTAACCATCTATGCATCTGAAAGTGAGTGGGTTGGGCTGTAGGAGAGTCTGGGAACATGGAAGGGCCATGAAGGAGGGAAATGGCAGGAGAGCTGGTGACAGTAGAGAAGGTAATGGCAGAGAAGGCAGCACTGGACTGGCCACAAACCAACACAAACTTTTTGGCAAAGGAGGCAGAGGGCTAAGGCGATAAAGTGCCCAACCACACGTGCTACAGTTGGTGAGACCATTTGCTCTCTCTGAAGATAGTTGCAATGATTGGGAGAGGGAGAGGAAAGACAAGTAGTCAGACAAATAGAAATGAAAGTGGCTGTTGCTGTATGCCCTCAGGAGGCCAGAGGATGTCCCATGGACCTCTGGGACCTCCCCACTTGGAGATCCCCTTACTAGGTGGTGGGCGCATCCAAAGTCCCAGGTGCTAAGTATATACTTCACCACCCACCCTTGCTACCACTCTTTGCTTTTGGGGTTTTTTTTTTTTTTACACCCACTCTCAACTTTAGCCCAAATTAGCTCCCAGAAGAGAAACCAAAAATTTGTGCTATAGCGCCACCTTCTGGAAGACAAAAGGAAGGCTTTTAAGTACCAACCTGTTGAATTGTTAGAATCAATGTAAACAAAACCTTGACTAAATAAGAAAGGTGTTCAGTACTCCAAATGCTGCCACAGAGGCACTTCTCATCAAACACCATGAAAAACCATGGTAATATGGTATCACAAAAAGAAATGACAATTTTCCAACAACTAAAATAAAAAACATGAACTATTGTAATCTGATGATTTAAAATAGGTGTTATGAAGAAATTCAACAAGCTACAAGAAAATTCAGAAGAGCAATAAAATGATCTTCAACAGTAAAATTAGTGAAAAGAAGTTGCACTTTACCAAAGAGATTGAAATTTTCAAAAAAGAACCAAACTGAATTCTGAAGCTAAAGAATTCAATAAATGAGACAGATGAAGGATGCATTAGAATGCAATGGAAATAGAGCAGATCATATAGAAGAGAGAATTAGCAAGCTTGAGTATGAAAATGTAGAAATGATCAGATGGAAGAGGATCAAGAACGAAGATCTTTATAAAGTAAAGAAACCCTATGAGAACTCTGAGTCAATTAGAAAAGCCAATATAAAAATCATGGGTATCCTAGAAAAAAAAAGAGAGAAAGAGAGCAGAGAGTACATTTAAATACTAGATTACTAAATAATAGATCAGGATTAAAGACCTAAATGTGAAACCTGAAACCATAAAATTCCTGGAAGAAAACATAGGCAGTAATTTCTTTGACATCAGCTGTAGAAATCTTGTTCTAGATATGGCCGGCAAGGGAAACAAAAGTAAAATCAATCTATTAGGACTACACCAAAATTAAAAGCTTTTACACAATAAAGGGAACTATCAACAAAACAAAGAGGCAACCTACTAAATGGGAAAAGATGTTTGCAAATGATAGACTTGATAAAGGGTTAGTATCCAAAATATATAAAGAACTTATATAACTCAACACTGAAAAAAAAAATAATAAATAATCTGATTAAAAATGGCTAGAGGCCAAACTGTGGAAGGAGCCTCGGTGTCCATCGAAAGATGAATAGATAAAGAAGATGTGGTTTATGTATACAATGGAATGTTACTCAGCCATTGGAAATGACAAATACCCACCATTTGCTTCCACGTGGATGGAACTGGAGGGTATTATGCTCAGTGAAGTAAGTCAATCAGAGACGGACAAACATTATATAGTCTCATTCATTTGGGGAATAAAAAAATAGTGAAAGGGAATAAAGGGGAAAGGAGAAAAAATGAGTGGGAAATATCAGAAAGGGAGACAGAACATGAGAGACTCCTAACTCTGGGGAAAGAACTAGGGGTGGTGGAAAGGGAGGTGGGCAGGGGGTGGGGGTGACTGGGTGATGGGCACTGAGGTGGGCACTTGATGGGATGAGCACTGGGTGTTATTCTATATGTTGGCAAATTGAGCACCAATAAAAAATAAATTTATTTAAAAAAAGGCTAGAGGCTTGAATAGACAGTTTTTCCAGAGAAGGCATACAGATGGCCAACAGACATGTGAAAAGATGCTCAACATCACTAATCATTAGGGAAATGAAAATTAAAACCAACGTGGTATCACTTTATACTGTCAGAATGGCTAAAATAAAAAATATAAGAAATAATAAACATTGATGAGGATATGGAGAAAAAGGAACAGTTGTGCACTATTATTAGGAATGCAAGTTGATGCAGCCACTGTGGAAAACAGTATGGAGTTTCCCCAAAAGATTAAAAACAGAATTACTATATGATCCAGTAAATCTACCATTGGGTAATTGCCCAAAGAAAATGAAAACACTAATTCAAAAAAGTGTATATACCCCAATGTTACTGCAGCACTATTTACAATAGCCAAAATAGAAAAAACCCGAGTGTCCATTGATAAATAAAGAAGATGTAGTGTGTGTATGTGTGTACATATATGTGTGTTTGTATAATATATATATTCTATATATATAACAGCTATATTATGGAATATTTCTCAACTATTAAAAAAATGGAATCTTGCCATTTACAACAAAGTGGATGGACCTAGAGGATATAATGTTAAGTGAAATAAGTCAGAGGGGGACAAATATCATATGATTTTACCAATACATGGAATTTAAGAAAAGAAAGAAAGAAAGAAGAAAAAAAAAGACTCTTAACTATAGAGAACAAACCGATGGCTGCCAGAAGGAAATGTGGTGGGGGGCAGAGGCGGGGAAGAATGGATGAAACAGATAAAGGGGATTGAGATTACACTTATCTTGATGGACACTGAGAAATGTATATAATTGTTGAATCATTATATTGTACACCTGAAACTAATATCACACTGCATGTCAATTATACTTAAACAGAAAGAAAAGAAGAAAAATAATAGCTAAGAACTCCCAAAGCTGGGGGAAGAATCAAATATACAAGTTTACAAAGCTAATAGAACACCTTATTATCTCAACACAAAAGGAATTTCTCTAAGAAACTTCTTATTAAAACTGTCAAAAGTTAATGATAAAGAATTTTAGGGCAGTTAGGAAATTAAAAAGATAGTAATCTACAAAGTTACCCCTGTTAGGGTATAAGCAGCTTTCTCAGCAGTTTTCTCAGCAGAAATTCTATAGGCCAGGAGAGAGTGGAATGACATATTTAAAATATTTTAAAAACTGTGGCCAGGGATCCCTGGGTGGCGCAGCGGTTTGGCGCCTGCCTTTGGCCCAGGGCGCGATCCTGGAGACCCGGGATCGAGTCCCACGTCGGGCTCCCGGTGCATGGAGCCTGCTTCTCCCTCTGCCTGTGTCTCTGCCTCTCTCTCTCTCTCTCTCTCTCTGTGTGACTATCATAAATAAATAAGTAAATAAAATTTAAAAAAAAATCTATAAAAACTGTGGCCATTATACTTGAATAATTTTTTTTAAATGAAAGAAAGAAAAACCCTACCAGCCAAGAATAATCTATCCAGCAAGGTTATCTCTCAGATATGAAGAAGAAATAAAAGCTTTCCTAGACAAACAAAAGCTGAGGGAGTTCACCACCATTAGACCTGCCTTACAAGAAATGCTGAAAAGAGCTCTCCAAGGTGAAATAAAAAGACAAAAACAAACACACAAACTCTGATTAAAGTTAAAGTCAGTCAGAATTAGAATATTGTAACCCCAAAGATAAACTCAAAATGGATGAAAGATCTAAATGTGAGACAAGATTCCATCAAAATCCTAGAGGAGAACACAGGCAACACCCTTTTTGAACTCGGCCACAGTAACTTCTCGCGAGATACATCCACGAAGGCAAAAGAAACAAAAGCAAAAATGAACTATTGGGACTTCATCAAGATAAGAAGCTTTTGCACAGCAAAGGATACAGTCAACAAAACTCAAAGACAACCTACAGAATGGGAGAAGATATTTGCAAATGACGTATCAGATAAAGGGCTAGTTTCCAAGATCTATAAAGAACTTATTAAACTCAACACCAAAGAAACAAACAATCCAATCATGTAATGGGCAAAAGACATGAAGAGAAATCTCACAGAGGAAGACATAGACATGGCCAACACGCACATGAGAAAATGCTCTGCATCACTTGCCATCAGGGAAATACAAATCAAAACCACAATGAGATACGAACTCACCCCAGTGAGAATGGGGAAAATTAACAAGGCAGGAAACCACAAATATTGGAGAGGATGCGGAGAAAAGGGAACCCTCTTACACTGTTGGTGGGAATGTGAACTGGTGCAGCCACTCTGGAAAACTGTGTGGAGGTTCCTCAAAGAGTTAAAAATAGACCTGCCCTATGACCCAGCAATTGCACTGTCGGGGATTTACCCCAAAGATTCAGATGCAATGAAACGCCGGGACATCTGCACCCCGATGTTTATAGCAGCAATGTCCACAATAGCCAAACTGTGGAAGGAGCCTCAGTGTCCATCGAAAGATGAATGGATAAAGAAGATGTGGTTTATGTATACAATGGAATATTAGCCATTAGAAACGACAAATACCCACCATTTGCTTCAACTTGAATGGAACTGGAGGGTATTATGCTGAGTGAAGTAAGTCAATCGGAGAAGGACAAACAGTGTATGTTCTCATTCATTTGGGGAATATAAATAATAGTGAAAGGGAATAGAAGGGAAGGGAGAAGAAATGTGTGGGAAATATCAGAAAGGGAGACAGAACATAAAGACTCCTAACTCAAAAAAAAAAAAAAAAAAAAAAAAAGACTCCTAACTCTGGGAAACGAACTAGGGGTGGTGGAAGGGGAGGAGGGCGGGGGTGGGGGTGAATGGGTGATGGGCATTGAGGGGGACATTTGACGGGATGAGCACTGGGTGTTATTCTGTATGTTGGCAAATTGAACACCAATAAAAAATAAATTTATTATTAAAAAAAAAGAATATTGTAACCCATATTTAGAATGGAGCAGAGACACAAATCATTAAAAATGGGTGAGACTGAGCAAATAACTATGGAAAACCACCAACTTAAAAAAGGTAGACAGAAACAAAAGGAAAAAGAAATGATAGATAAAATTACCAGAAAACAACAGATAAAATGGCAGTCATAAATTCTTACATGTCAATAAAGGCCCTAAATATAAACAGATTGAACTCATCAATCAGAAGTTACAGAGTGTGGGACACATGGATAGCTCAGTTGATTAAGCATCTGACTCTTGATCTCAGCTCAGGTCTTGATGTCAGGGTCATGAGTTCAAGCCCTGCGCACTGGGCTCCATGCTGGGTGTGAAGGTTACTTTAAAAAAAAAAAAAAGGCACAGAGTGTCTGGAAAGAGGAAAAAAAAAAAGACGAGATCCAACTATATGCAGCCTACAGGACACCCATTTCATGTCTAAAGACATATAGGCTCAAAATGAAAGGATGGAAGATGATAGTCCAAACAAATAGAAATGAAAAGTAGGTAGGCATAGCCATATTTTTATCAGACAAAATAGACTTCAAGTCAAAATGGGTAACAAGCTACAAAGAAGGTCACTCACTACATAACAATAAAGGGGGGCAGCCCGGGTGGCTCAGCGGTTTAAAGCTGCCTTCAGCCCAGGGCATGATCCTGGAGACCTGGGATCAAGTCCCATGTCAGGCTCCCTGCATGGAGTTTGCTTCTCCCTCTGCCTGTGTCTCTGCCTCTCTCTCTCTGTGTGTGTGTGTGTGTGTCTCATGAATAAATAAATTAAAAATCTTAAAAAAAAAAAAAAAGCAATAAAGGGGTATAGCAGCAATGTCCACAATAGCCAAACTATGGAAAGAGCCCAGATGTTCACCAACAGATGAATGGATAAAGAAGATATGATACACACACACACACACACACACACACACACATATACACACACACAATGGAAAATTACTCAGTCATCAAAAAGTCTTGCAATTTTCAATGATGTGGATAGAACTAGAGGTTACTATGCTAAGTGAAATAACTCAATCAGAGAAAGACAATTATATGATTTCACTCATATGTGGAACTTAAGAAACAAAACAGAGGAGCACAGGGGGAGGGAAAAACAAAACAAGATGAAATCAGAAAGGGAGACAAACTATAAGAGACTCTTAATCAAAAGAAACAAACTGAGGGTTGCTAGAGGGGAGAGAGGTGGGGGATGGAGTAACTGGGTCATGGGTATTAAGGAAGGCATGTGATACAATGAACACTAGGTGTTATATACAACTGGTGAATCACTGAACTCTACCTCTGAAACTAATAATACACTATATGTTAATACACTATATGTTAATTAATTGAATTTAAATAAAATTAAATTAAATTTAAAAATAAGTTATACTTTAATAAAGAACAATAAAGGGGTCAATACATCAAAAAGATACAACAATCATAAGTATATATGCTCCCAACACCAAGCACTGAAATATGTTACGCAATAAATAACAAATCTTGAGGGAGAGAAGTAGACAATAATACAATGATTGTAGGGAATTTTAAGACCCCACTGTAAGTGATGGATAGATCATCCAGACAGAAAATCAACAAGGAAACATTAGAATTAAACCACAGTTTAGAACAAATGGACTTAATAGATATATATACAGAACATTCTACCCAATAGCATCAGAATACTCAGTCTTCTCAAGTGCAAGACTAAAAGCATACCAACTATCTTCTCTGACCACAATGGTATGAAACTAGAGATCAACAAAAGGAAAGTGAGAAAATCTACAAATATGTGGAAACTAAACAACACACTTCTAAGCAACCACTGAATCAAAAAAGAAATCAAAAGGGAAATAAAAAGTTGTCTTAAAACAAATGTAAATGAAAATAAAACATATCAAATATTGTGGGATGCAGAAAAAGTAGTTTTTTTAAGATTTTATTTATTCATGAGAGACACAGAGAGAGAGGCAGAGACATAGGCAGAGGGAGAAGCAGGCTCCCTGCAGGAGCCTGATGTGGGACTCGATCCCAGGACCCCAGAATCACAACTTGAGCCAAGGGCAGATGCTCACCCAGATGCCCCACAAATGTAGTTCTGAAGGGAAAGTTTATTAGAAAGATCTCAAATTAACAATCTTACTTTATACCTAAAAAAAAAAAAATTTAAGCTCAAAGTTAGCAGAAGGAGGGACATAATGATCAGAATGGGAATAAGTGGAATGCAGACCAGAAAAACAGTAGAAAGAATCTAGAAAACTAAAAGCTGGTTCTTTGAAAGAGTAAACAAAATTGACAAGTCTTTAGCTAAACTAACTATGAAAAAGAGAGACTACTCAAATAAAATTGGAAATGAAAGAGATGACATTACAACTGATGCTACGGAAATAATAGAATCATAAGAGACTTCTATGAACAATTATATGCTAGCAAATGACATAATCTAGACTACATGGATACATTTCTAGAAATACACTATCAACCAGGACTGAGTTAGGAAGAATTAGAAAATCTAAACAGACCAATAACAAAAGATTTGAATCAGAAATTTAAAAAAAAATCCCAATATAGATGATAACTCCAGGACCAGTCAGCTTCACTAGAGAATTCCATCAAAGAATTAAGAAGAATTAAAGCCACTTTTCCTCAAACTCTTCAAAAATATTGAGGAGGAGGGAATGATTCCAAACTCATTCTAAGAGATCAGCATTACTTTAATATCAAAGCCAGATAAAGATACCACAAGAAAAGAAAACTATAGACCGATGTTGCTGATGAATACAGATGAATAAATGTAACACATCACATCAATAAAATGAAAGATAAAATTCACATAATCATATCAATAGATGTAGGAAAAGCATTTTGACAAAATACAACATTCTTTTATAAAATCCCTTGATAGACTAGGTATACAAATAACATATTTCAATATAATCTAGGCCAAGTACAGCAAACTTACAGCTAACATTAAACTCAATAGAAAAAAAATTGAAAGAGTTTTCCCCTTAGATGAGCAACAAGGTAAGAATGGTCATTCTCACCACTCCCATCCAGTATGGTACTGGAGTCCTAGCTAGAGCAATTAGGAAAGACAAAGATATGAAGGGCACCCGCAGCATAAAGCGGAACTGTCATTATTTGCTGGTGATATGATCTTGCATATAAAAAAATCTCCCCAAAACTCTGTCAAAAGACTGTGGGAGGGCAGCCCGGTGGCGCAGGGGTTTAGCGCCTGCCTTTGGCCCAGGGCGTGATCCTGGAGTCCCAGGATTGAGTCCCGCATCAGGCTCCCTGCATGGAGCCTGCTTCTCCCTCTGCCTGTGTCTCTGCCTCTCTCTCTCTTTCTCTCTCTCTCTGTGTCACTCATGAATAAATAAATAAAATCCTTAAAAAAAAAAAAAAGACTGTAGGAATTAATCAAATTTCAGCAAAATGGCAGGATACAAAATCAATATACAGAAATGAATTGCATTCCCTTCACTAGTAAGAAAGCACTGAAAGACACAGAAGAAAAACCACTTCATTCACAATAGCATCAGAAACAGTAAAATACTTAGGAATAAACTTAACTAAGGAACTAAAATTTCTGTACAATGAAAAGTACAAAAGCTTTGCTGTAAGAAAGCAAAGAAGACACAAATGGAAAGACATATCTTGTTTGCAGATTAGAAAATTAATACTGTTAAAATGGCCATTTGACACACAGCCATCAACAGATTCAGCACAATTCCATCAAAATACCAAAGGCATTCCTCACAAAAACTGAAGAAACAATCCTAAAATTTGTGTGGAAACACAAAGACCCCAAATAGCCAAAGCAATCCTGAGGAGAAAAAACAAAGCGAGAAGTATCATGCCTCCAGGCTGAAAACTATACTACAAAGCCATAGGAATAAAAACAGTACGGTATTAGCACCAAAATAGAGAGCCCAGAATCAAACTGTGACGTATGGTCACCTAATATTCAGCAAAAGAGCTAAAAATATACAATGGGGAAGAAGGTCTCTTCAGCAAATCATGCTGGGAAAGTAGAGAAAAATATACAGAACAATGAAATTGGACCCCTATCTCATACTAGTTACATAAATTAATTCAAAGTGGAATCAACGACTTAAACATAACGCCTGATATCATAGAAATGTGGAAGAAAATGTAGGGGAAAATCTCCTCAATACTGGTCTTGATAATTTTTTGGTCATGACATCACAAAGCATAAACAAAAGAAAAAAAAAATCAACAAATGGGACTACATCAAACTCAAAAGCTTCTGCGCAGCCAAAGAAACAAAATGAAAAGACAACTGAAGAATGGGAGAAAATATTTTACAAACCATATATTAGATAGGGAGTCAATATCCAAAATATATGAAGAACTCAGTCAACTCAATAACAAAAATACAAACAATCCAATTTAAAAATGGACAAAAGAAATAAATAGCCATTTCTCCAAAGAGGACATCAAAACAGCCAACACACATATGAAAAGGTGTCACTCAAGTAGGTGTCACCAGGGAAATACAAATTAAAACCACAGTGAGCTATCACGTCACAGCTCTAGGATGGGTGTCATCAAGGAAACTAGAGACCACAGGAGCTGGCAAGGGTGTGGCAAAAAGGGAACCCATGTGCACTGTTGATGGAAATGCAAATTGGTCCAAACACTATGGAAAACGATATGGAGGTTCCTTAAAAAATTAAAAACAGATCTACCAACAACCCAGCAGTTCCACTTGAGTACATACCCAAAGGAAATGAAAACAAAATTTTAATGAGACCTGTGCACTTGCATGTTTATCACAGCATTATTCAAAATAGGGGAGATATAGAAACAACCCCAATGCCTATCAGCAGATGAATGGATAAAAAAGATGTGGCACATTTGGTATATTCTTCAGCCGTAAGAAAGGAAGACTTTCTCCCATTTGCAACAACATGGTTGGACCTTGTGCCCATTATGCCAAACGAGGTAAGTCAGACTCAGAAAGATAAGTGCTGTACATCACTTACATACGAAATCTATAAAAGTTAAGCCTGTAAAAAGCAGGGAGTAAAATGACAGTTACTAGGGGATGGGGTGGGGGATAAGAGTGTTTAAGGGTACAAACTTGTCACAAGTAGTAAATAAGCCATAGAAATCTAGCGCACAGCATAATGAATGTAAACAATAATGTCGTGCTCTAATTATGTAACGTGGTATCACTGCATCAGCAATCCTATTACAATATACAAACGTGTCACAGTAACACCTGCTACACCTGAAACGTACACAAAGTTATTCCACATCAAATTTATTCAATTGAAAACCACTATGAGATCATGATGTCCCAGATTTCAGCCGCTGGCTTCCTCATTCTTGACTTGGTTCCACACACATTCAAAAAGATGCGCTACGGACCTTAATGTATTCTATGAAACCCTCAAGTGTGTGAGTCCCCTTCTAGCATGATCCTTGAACAGCATATTTCACACAGATCTGGCGCCTCTCCCATTCATGCGCCCCCTGTCAGCACTCTGCAGTGGTTCACATTTTTCCTCTAGCCCTACACTTGCCAGCCCCATTTTGTCCCAGGGACTCTCTGAGGACCTCTAAGGACTCTCTTTTCTTTTAAACACCTCTCTTTTAAGTACTGTCTTCCTCCACTGGAAATGTATTCCTATTTCCAAAATACTTGCTTGCTCTAAGGAAGGATCTTTAAAGATACTCATCCTTATGGTAGCCTATCAATTTACTAGGACCTGGGTAAAAAAAAAAACATGGAGAAACCAATGCACAATGCTAATAACTGTGAGATAACTTAATGGATATAAATGTTTCACAAAGGTGTTGCACGAGAAGAGGCCTATTAAGTGAATGTGTGAATCTGAAGGCGGAGAAAGAGTAATTCCGTTTAATAAGATGTTTCCAGCATTATCTCACTAATTTGCTGAGGAGCAGGTACAGGCCATACAGCACTTATAAAGTAATTAGAAATCCTTGATAATTGTTTTTTTAATTAACAACAAAATTTGAAGGAAAAAAAAAAAAACCCTGCTACCCATTCCCACTTCTCTTCTGGATTAATTGTGTTAGATTCAGGAAAGGCAATTTATGCACAGGAGATTTTTCCATTCCAAATTACAGGGTGAAGATGAGCAGATTGGATACTCTTGTGTAATTTATGAAGACAGGGAGGGCCCTTTATTTCCATTCCATTTAATGTTCCAAGAAAACCTGCTGATCATTTTTGACAAACTTTTGGTCCCTTATTAGGGGAGGGAAGGTCTCACTCTAGACACTTGCTTCACCCTCAGCACTTAATGCTGCGTCCCATCCTCAATTACGGAAGGTCGCTGAGTCACATAAGGCCAACAAAGAGGAGTCGGATCATCAGCAGTGATGACACAGCCATCAGCAGGGATATAATGAGACCAACAAGAATATTACTGTGATAAATCCAGACACTTCACACTGCAAGCAAATGACTGATCACTTAGATAGCTAGAATTGTACCCCCATGTATTTTGTCTTCTGTTTTATTTTGTGTCAGCCATTCTGTCTCCCCTATGTTCCTCTAAGCCAAGATCAAATATGCCTCGGTGAAGGAAAGAGTGTTGATGAGTGTTTCACCAAAATTAAATCCGCTCCCCCCCGCCCCCCGTGAGAATCTTGCCAAATTTTAAAGCTTACCATTAAAAGTGTCATCTACCGGGAAGTAATTTTTTTTCTCTGAGAATTTCACTGGCTATTTGGCTTGATGACACTCTGTGTTAGTTTTTGCCTTCTGTACTCAAGGATGAAAAAGATGCCATTTTTCTTTTATTCTATTTTACACTAGGAATGGTGAATGCACTTTAGGGTGGGATAAAGAGTATAAGAAAAATGCCAATCTGTTGCATAGATTAAAAAAAAAAAAGCCAAGGGATGCCTAGGTGGCTCAGTCGGTTAAGCGGACACCTCATGATCCCGGGTCCTGGAATTGAGCCCCGCATTGGGCTTCATGCTTGACAGGAAGTCTGCTTCTCCTCCTCCCTCCACCTCTCTCCCTGCTTGTTTTCTCTCTTTCTCTCTAAAATAAATTTTTAAAAATCTTTTTAAAATAATAATTAATCAATTTGGGGAAATGTAGATTTTCTTGCCTCTTTCATGGCCATGGAAGGAGGTAGACAGAAGGCAGATTGTTACTTTGGCAACTGATGGACTATAAAGTAAAAATATTTATAACTAAGTGAACATACATTCCCATTTGCCCAAAACAGCCTCAGCTAATGCCTGTGGTCCTGATATAATTATTAGAAGTGCCCCCTGTGCACTCTCAAAAATGTCTCAATTTAGGCAATAAGTTTATATGGTGATCCTATTTACTATCAGAAAAGAGAAACCTTCAAGTCTCTCAAAGTGACCTGAGTTCATATGAGGTTTCTGCTGGCACTCAGTCTCAAAAAGAAAGTATTTCAAGGATTGGGGTCTGATTACATCTGTTTTTCCCAGGTTTTCACTTTCAACTATCAGATCTTTATAATTAAATGCAAAAATCATTTCATACAGCAAAGGATAGAATATTCTGTTTAATCTAGCTAAAATCAACAGAGATTGAAAACATTACGAGACACCTCTATTTCCATCCATGTTTGTAGACCCAAAGGATTTAACTAAATGCCTCCCATTCCTTTATTCATTCAACAGCTATTTAGTGAGTATGAAGAACTGTGCGAAGAGCTATGAGGCATAGAAATAAGCCAGAGATGGACACTACCCTCCTAGACTTCCCAGTCTATCGGAGAAGATAGCAAATATATATGATAAATGTCCACAAGAAAGGAAATTGCATTACTAAGTGAGTTTGGTGTTTCTTATGGAGACACATGTGACATATACTGGCCTACCCGTCCTGGTTGTTAACAGTTTGAAATACTCCCCAATTCTCCATTTATTTAGGCTATAAGTCACCCTTGATGCCCCACCATGAGTCCAAGCAGCAAGTAAAAGAGTCTGGCAAGTGGTAGTAAGGAGAAAGGGCCCCCGGCTAGCTGCTACATGGACAGGCAGCACTGGAAAAGGCGGAGGGCCCCCCAACTGCTCAGGAACCACTCAGTCTTGGCAAGCTTGCAGAGGGTGACACTGGTGTCAATGCTATCAGCAGTGGTCTGGGCTTGGGCTCTCGAGACTGAGTCATCAAGAAATGCCAGTTTTCAAACCAAAAGCCTGGGCTGTGCACCCAGCCTCCTCCAGCTGCAACAAAACATTGGGCCCAGGCTGCCTGATGACTATGTCATTTTGTTTCCTGTAGAAACACATTCATATAATTGTTACATAGTATTTTTCTTGATTTGTACCAAGGGTCAGTGTAAGAAATGACCATATGAATACATTTTCTTCATCTTCTCCGAAGGCCTCTATTAAAGATATTTTCTTTTATTATAGTAATCCAGAGTTAGATTCCTGTTACAGTTTATTTCCGGGAACATTTTCTTCCTACCTACTGGTATATATCCTTTTATTAGAAAATGAATACTACATGACTCATGGAATTTCTTTATTGGCCTTTGTGACCTGCACAGGAACTAAATGTAATGTGCAGTTGTAGAAATTATCCTTAGCTTAGATTTCAGATCCAGTAATCTCCCCCACTCCTTTATATGGCCCTCAGTAATTTAGCCACATTCTAATGTCTTAATGTATATGTGCAACCCACATCAAACGTTTCTAAAATAAGCGACATCTATCAAGGATCAGATATCTGTATATCTACATGATACTAAATATTTTGAATCTCAGAAGCTTCATGACAGTACTAAATGATGAAGTATGTACCTGAACTAGAGAGCTCCTTTATAGATACTCTCATACAACTCTACCCCAGTTCTTGGCCTATATTTGCCATATAATAGAATACGTGAACATCACATTGAAAGAATATTATTCTCAAGATTACAATGGGGGTAAAATGCAACCCTAATGCCACCCCTCATTTTCTGAACCACATGTGTAACAAACACCGCTGAGAGTCCATCAATCATTATCTGTGATCAGGAAATGTTTTTGATGATTTGGCTATTTCATGGCATGTGATATATCAAAGACTTGGACTGGAATGCACCTTAGAGAAGATCCTATCCACAACCATAAAGCAAAACTTTGCACTTAGCAGAATGCCCGGTATGTCTGCATCTCAAGGATCCCATTCATTTTCAGTTTCCAGGGCTGAAGACCCCCCTTGGAACTATAGCAAATTAAGAGGTGTGTGATTCTTGGAGCTTTGTCTCTCTTACATTAATAAAGACTAATCATGTTTAAACATGTTAGCACAGCAAGCCCAGGGATATGGGATAGGATGCCAGCTCTAAAGTGAAATTAGTAGTGTGAAGGAAGCTATGTGAAAAATCGTGGAGAGAAATTGATTGAAAATGAAAATGAGGTGTCTTTGGAAGAAGATGGTCTAGAAGCCTGACAGTGTGAACCAACAAAATAAGGTTAAAAAACATAACAGAAAATAGCTGGCCTCTGTGATATTCAAAAACTCTTTTGCCACTCTCCACAAGCAACTGCATTAAAAGGGGGCAAAATCATACCTACTATATGCATATCGCACAGGAGAGAGCTTTCAGAAAGGAGTCCAGAGCAGAAAACCCTCTCTGTATTAAAAAGAAAAAAATGTGGGAAAAAAAAAAGCACTCCTTAAAACCAGTGAAAACTCTCTCCCTACTTCCTTCCCTCCCTCTCCTCCCACCTCTCTCTCTCTCTGAGACACACACACAGTTTCTCCCTTGCTCGCTCCATCTCTGAAACTCTTGAATGAAGTACATGGACCTCAAGCTTTCTCTTCTCTTTGATGGTACCCATCCAACAACAGGAGCCTGTTGATTCACCACCACCACCACCACCACCACATTAGTTGTAAAGCTCGGCTCCCTCTCCTTTCCTGCTAGAGTAAAATGTTTATATTTATAACTCATTACACTACTTACCTCAATGGGGTGTGCCCACATCTATCCTTCATGATTGCTAGGGAGAATCAAGACATTGCCTTGAGGTACCAGTACGCTCTGTTCATGGTGAGAACACCCACATGCCAAAGGGGTCGAACCTACATGTTTTATTTGAAGCATTTTTTGACAGGGATGGGACCAAACACACAGGGTACACAGAGCAAATTAGGCTATAATGAGCCCCAAACTGCTTGTTAAGCATTGTGAACAGTTCACAAGCTGCACAGTATCACTGCCTCAAGGTAAGTCATTCTTACATCTGAGTCCTCCTTACAGCCATATTCATTTTGCCATAATCTCCTCATGCTAGGTAGGATTTCTTTCTTTAATTATCATTCTCCTCATGTTATATTTGACTAAGATCAAATGTTTGGGGCCAATTTGCAAATTTATATTATGGTACACCTATTTCACATCATTGTTTAAGTCAGGAAAAAGAGGGAGGAGGAGAAATCATTTAGTTCACACTCGCTAGGGGCATTATATCACTGGAGCCTCAGCCAACAAAGCTAGGATTATTTCTGTCCCCGTCATATAGATTTCTGATGGATTGAGAGAAGGAACTCAAATTTGTATGCTTGAGACTCTAAGTGTGGCCATGGAGAGTCAGGGCTTAGTCTACCACAAAGTAAGCATGTGTAGCTCACAGATTGCTTTTTTGTAGCTCTCTTGCCCCCAAAACTCAGACACCAAGGAAGGGTTCTCACCCACCCAACTGTCCCTAGCAATGCAGCTACTTGCTTCCCTTCAATTTTATTCATCATTTTTAATAAAAGAAAAGAAGATAATTAATCAGGCAAGACATTTATTATAACAGATGCTCATATATCTAAGTATTCAGTTTATTTAAGGAGATCTGTGAAACTGTTAGATATTGTCAAAACATTGTATGTCATAAGTAATACCACCTTTGGCAAAGGGTGTATCTCTTACCTCAAGGATCTGCTTATGAAGCCATTAATCAAGTGGGAGGAACAGAGTTCCCAGTGTTCTCAGAGGCTGGATCAGTGACCCAGGGGGAATCTGAGTATTGAATGAGAGAAGAAGGCACATCCTAATTTCTTTCATCCTCTCTCCCCCTACCCACGAATGGTTGACAAGCTGAATAGCTCATGTTGGTGAGTTGATCAGTAGGAGTGGGGGCAGGGGAGAGGCTGAGGCAGACAGCTCTCCCAAATTAGCTGGCTGCCAGTCTTGGTTCGCTGGCACTTTGACACCAACGTTAGGACGCAGAGCTTTATTGCAGTGGCACTTTGGCAGGATACCATTTCACAAGGAGCTTCCAGCTCCGAGAAGGAGAACAGGCCTGTTATTACCGGATGCTTTAAATTCATGGGCCTTGCAAATGGAGAGATGTGTTTGTCAAGGAGTCCACATTTAAAGAAATACTTGATGTTGACTTTGTGTGTGGGTGAAACTCACTTAACCCTCTGAGGTCTCACATTTCAGCTATGAAAGAGCAGTGGTTAGCTGGATTCTAAAGAAGGAGTGATAAGGATTACAAATTGTCTTCTAAGACCTAAATTTACTCAAGAATGCACAATGGTAATGAACATTTATAAATGCCAAGAATAAAGCATTTAGTGCGAAGGCTGATGTTAGATTATACCTATTTGTCATAGTATTTCACTGGAAGCCTTTTAAGTAAATTCCTCCAGTTCCAACACATAATTTGTAGGTTGACACAATGCTGTGATGTGTTGCAGATGCTGTAAGCCCTCTCACGCTTGACTGTGAGCAAGACCAGCAGTGTGACCCCCACACCCTTTGTAAGTTGCAAGCAGACAACATGCTCCATGGCCACAAAGTGTGAAGGTTAAACCTGTGGGCTATAAAGTAAGGAAACCAATTCATGTGAATAACGTGAGAAATTGGTCTCACTGCTATAGTGTCATGGCCTTTGAGCATAATCAAACTCAACTCAGCAAAGTTAACCCGAGACATATTTAATGAAGACTGTTATGGAATGAAAATTAGCCATAATTGGTAAGTAATTCACAATGCGATTAAAACTTTTATTACCTTTTCATCATCAAAACATATCTTTCACTACGATTCCTCCAATATAGGAAACCAACATGAATGTAACCACATAGTTAATCTTTGAGCCAATGAACTCCAGGATGCCACAGGATATTCACCGTGGGATATCTTTTTTATTTGAGAGGGAGACACAGAGATATTCTGTATCTGTCACATATCTCACACACTACCTGCTTGAGGTTGTTCCCGATTTCAGTACCATTCTAAGCTAGATTCCTTCTGATGACATCACGTCTTTGGGTTTTTGGCAGTTGCTGTGAGCAATTATCACATGAAAATCATTGCAGAACGCAGAGCCGGGACTGAGGCTAACAATGTGTCACCTGATTCCAAAGTTCAGGGAGTTGTGCAGTGCCCAGCAGGCACATATATGCCATTTGTATGTAATACTGGACAAGAATGGAATGAAACATTTTCTCAGCTTAGGTGTGCTTTTTTAACAGCCACTAAGTTATTATGACATAAATGCTTGTTAAATTATTTGTACCAAACTGCTTAATGGAACTGTCCTGTATTTCTTATGGTGTAGGAATGCTGTGAGAAAAAAATGTTGAGATACTAAGGGCACTGTCAACCAAAAAAGTTTGAAAACTTTAGATGCATAAAGTTTTCCCAGATATATTTCTCCCCATTCCTTCCCTTTCTTCTCTCTCTCCTCCCTCTTTCTCACACACACACACACACACACACACACACACACTGACACACAAGTTAAAAGAGATCTGATCGTTTCATTCCATTTTTTCCCCATTCAATAGCTATTTATTGAGGTAGACACTGAGTTAGAGGCTAGATACTCAGCATATTACTTACAGTCTCTGTTCTCACAAAACACAAGCCATTGCAGAGACAGGAAGCTAATGAACAAATTAACAAACAAACACAAAATACAAAGTGCTCTAAAGAATAAGGAAGAGTTTATTTCTAGATTTCACTCCATAACTGCAGAGTTCCCTTTACCATTTATCAGTCTACAAAATTATGCCTGGCCTCACTCCATAAACCCCTGAGAGATTCTTAAACCACACATGATCACCTGCCCACCTACTGGGGAGTAGGCAACATCATGATTAACACACAGGATCAGGAGTAGAATGAGAGAGAACACCAATGAGAAAGGACTCTGGGCATACACATGGTCTTGAGGAAACGGACAGAGTTTCTTATTACAAGGAGTTTGGATGAGGCCAGATGAGGACAAGGGGACCCATCTTCTGAGGGGCCACATCCTGAGGCAAGGCTCCTTTGACTAATCTGCCACTCTTGGAAGCCAGTAGTTCCAGAGTGTGTCACTTTCTACCCAGTTTCTCCTCACAGCAAAGGGGTAAGATTGAGAGTTGTGAGGATGCCACTGAAAAGAAATAGGGGAGATTTGCCATTTGGTCTAAATCAAGTTCTATTTGTCAGACAAATAAAACGGTGCACAGAGAATCTCCTGTCCGATGCAAGCTTTGTTTCTACCCCTTCCTACTTTTGGTAAGAAAGGTTGATAGAATGACAAGGTGATAGCAATATATTCTAGAGTCCATATAGAGCCCACATGGCCCATAGCTCTGCAGAGAAGTATCATTGTGTCTTCAGTAAAAGAAGTAGCTGTGCCTACACATCACTCACCAAAGGAATCCCTCAAACGTTCAAGTAGCAAGGGGAATTTCTACTAGAACCAAATTTTCTACCTTTATGCATGCATCCTTATTCCAAAAAGATTCTGGTTTATGTCAGAGAAGGTACTTCCAGAACAAACAGCGAGAAAGGCAAATGATGACCTTGCCTCTCCAAATAGAGTGAGATTTCAGGATGAGAGTATCTGCCTTCCTTCTTAGACTGGCCTGACCTTAGCAGCGATACTTGAAAACGTCAGTGTCATCAGGGGAAGGACAGTACCTCCTAAGTTATAATTTAGAGCCTATGAAGGCTTTTTGTGAGACTCCTCTTAAGAGAGGAGCTCAGAAGAAATGAAACAATCTCCTGCCTACATTTACAAATTAGGGTTGGAGAGCATCCTAGGCTTTCAGACTCGGAGCTGTGCAACTCACCTCCTCCTTTCTCAGCAAGAGGACTAGAGCAATTTGTCTTACATGGGGAAAAAAGTAGACACAGAAAGACTAGAGGAAAGAGGCCAATTGAGAGGTGACGTGATGTTCAGCTACCTCAAGATATACAGACAATGCCGCCTGTCGTTTCTGCCCTGCTGCAAGGATGGCTGTAATTACAGAGTAATTTGCCAGCTTCCTTCAGCTCATGAACCTTCTAGGTAGGAGCTATGCTTATTCCCTCATTGGCGCAAGATGCGAAATAATGTTGGCTGTGTCTCTGCTGTCAGGTGTTCTCAGCTGCTTGGGAATCTTCTACACAGGCTACACAGGCGTGTTCTCTTTTTTCATCCAAACCAAGATAGTCCTGCACAAGGAAAGCAGGTTTTCTAAAGGAAATGGGGAACATTAACCCTTGAAAGATTTTCTTTTTTTAGAGAAAAGAGTGAAGTTTTTAAAAAGCATTACCATGCTATTCAGTCCACAACTTAGCACTTAATTGTATACTGTCTTGTTTTGTTCTCTACTAGAATTGCTGAAGTCTAGAGCTGGACATGAACTTGGCCCTTATGTAGTCCAACCCTCTAATTTTGACAATTTTAAAGAGAACACTATGGAAAAGTTTTTTTTTTTGGCAGAGAAATACCAGGAGCCAGATTTTTCAGATTCCCAGATTGGTGCCTGACCTTCTTCTGCCTGTCTCAGACATTCCAAGAGATAGCACATTTGAGACTGCATATATGCTCCATATCTTCATAATAAAACCCAAGTATTTTACTCCCAATGAATTATCAGTTTTCCTTTTTCCATTTATCTTTTAAGTCTAAGGAAAAATAGTAAGAGAGAAATCCAGCCAGAAAGAAGAGTATGGAAGTTTTGGATATATTTTTCAAAAAATCCTAATAAGAGCTAACAATTATTCAATGCTTACTCTGTTCCAGATATTGGGGATAAAGAGGTGAGCAAAAGTGGAAAGTATCTCTATGATCAAATTGTTTCCAACCTAGTGGAGGAATCATGCATTCATTTTTTAAAACACAAACTAACATTTATTGAGTGTTTTCAATGTACCCAGATACACTGAAAAAGCTCCAAACTCATTATCTCATTGAATCCTGACAAAAAAACTGCAAGGTGCATATTATTCCCTTTACTGGCATCATCACATTCCATAGATGGAAAACCAAGCCACTCCAAGTTATGCTCTACAGGATATGGCCGGAGAAAATGGAGAGGTGGGATTTGAACCCAGGGAGTCTGAAATCTGTCCCCACTAGCTCAACCACCATGCTACATGGCTAAGGCAAACTATGGATAGAACATGTGGCAGGATGTGTAATTACTATTAGAGAAAGACACAGTATTACCTTCCTCCTTCCAAAGAACTGAATTTGTAACTTAAAACCCTTAACCCTAAATTATGGGTACTTTCAACCTAGGTTAAAAGAGAGAGAGAAATCTAATTTAAAATGAGAGAAATTACCAAAAAGGACAATAACTCAGGTTTTTCTTACAAAGGTCTTTTATGATACTGGGACAAAACATCTGTCATTTAACCCATGTGGAATACTCAAAAAAAAAAATTACTTTACCTTTTTAATGGGCATATCCCCATGATGACTAATCCTTTTAGTTACTGGATGGGCATTACCCTCAGGACTCTGCAAAATTCGGGCAACTCTTCTTCCTGTCACTGTGCTATAAGCTAATGCATGTTTTCAGCGAATCTTGCATTTCTGTCCCAGATTGCCCAGTACTGAGAAATTCCCCTGGTTTCAGATTTGCAGTGCTAAAACTGGGACAGTCCAGGCAACTGTTTCTTCCTACTCATACTCAGCCTGGCATCTGAGTGCATGGGGAGCTTATAGAGCCTGTGTGGGTGGAAGAAGTTTCAACCCTGCTCACCTCTGGGCACCCGTTTCTGTCTTGGTTGACTCCACTGCTGACTTGAGCTGCTGAAATTTGTAGCCCCTCTTCTTGGCAGTGACAGCACACAGAGGCAGCTCTCTGGGGAGCTCAGCCTTCTCTGCGAATGACAAGGCCACCCCCTTGGCTCTCTTTAGGCTACAGATGACCTGATCTCTGAAGTGACTCTCTTTTGAGCATCACCTTGGGCAGTGTGCTCTGTCACAGGCCTCTGCCATAGGTCACTATGACCATCACCTCAGTGACTGCCTTGATACTTGGCCAGCAACAGCCTCATCTGTGGCCCACTCATCTGAGACGTGTCTCAGGCTGGTGTGTGCCTGAACAAGCATCCAGCCACGTCTCTTCCACTGCAGTCACTTTCTACTGTCAAAGATTTTCTATGAAAGTTCCTTTCAGAACTGTAAATCCCAAATATGCACAGTGTCCTGCTGAGTCGTCCTTCTCAAGCCGAGACCTTGGGTTTTATAACCCCTCCTACTAGCCCTGGGGGTTTGAAGCCCAGAGTTAAGTAAGTCTGGACACTAATGTCTCAATTCTTGCATTTTTCCCCCTGTCTCTTTCTCTTCTGCTACCCTTCACCATTAGCAGGCTTTATACTTCCCCCTAATGGGAACGTTGCCTACATGTTTTCCATGCTCTGCACGTGGGATGAAGCTTATGGAATTTAGAACACCCTTCTACTTAAGAATTGAGGTCGCTACCCTAAACTGAGCAATGGCCTCTATTCCCAGGGATTCAGAGGGAAACTATAAACGCTATTGGTTCAATGGATGAGGAGTTACTAAGCAACTTGCTAAAGACATCAGCAATACTTTCAAAAATATTAACCTCATTATGCTTTTTTAGTTATCTTAATTTGGTGCTGGCTTTCTTGCTGTTTTTCCTCTATTTTTTACTACTATGATAGCAAATGAATCTATGGCAACGTTGCCTTCACCAGAATGGCACAAGAAGGAATAGGAGCGCAGTAAGAGTCTCACACCTGAAGGAAGGTGATATTTAAAAGATCATCTTCCCCCTACCTTGCCAGCAACAAACTACTGCACTAAAAAAGCAAGTGAAAGAGATCTATGTGACTACCATTAAGAAGGGTTATTTAAATTAATTTCCTAAAAAGACACTTTTTTGTGTGTGTGGTCACAGGAGAAAACCTGAGTTTTACGTTCAAGTGTAATAAGACCCCTCATTTTCCTCACCGATAGATTCCATTTCAAAGAAACACAGTACTGTAGTTTGTGGCGGGTTTTTCATGACAGTATTTGACATAGAAGCACAGAATGTTAGAGCTGACTGAGTCCCAAAATATCATCGAGTCCAGTCCTTTTAAAATATTTTTAAACTAGCAGAATTATGAAATATTTTCTTTCCCCCAAGAGAAATCTTGCTTCAAAACCTCATGTTGAAAAGGCATGATATTACTCTGGGTGAAACCAGGATGGAGTCCTGAAGCCTAACACACACTGACCTCTGACACACGACACAGCAGAATCCTAAAGTTCAGCATCTTTTGTTGAGCATTGATGACCACCACCATTAGGGACCAGGAAACTTAGAGTCAGGGAAGCCTCTCACTGCCAAAGGTCATTACAGGTTTGACTTAACGACTCCCTCCACGATATCATGCTTCCATACATTTTGGAGTATTTTAATAAGGGTCTGGTCCTTTAATTAAAGTGTTTTATTAGGTGCCATTTAAATGTTTTTTAAGCAATTTTGGAAACTGAGGTTTTATTGTTTGGTTTTTTCTAATGGTGATACAACTATAAAGCTATAAAGCAAGAGAAGAAAGTGATCCAATTTTCAAAATTTTTGTAGTCAGAAAAGTTACTAATTGGTCAGTAATACTAATCTATTATTGACCAGCATGTCTGTGAATAGGAAGTTCAAGAGCTCGGTTAAATGCTGAAACAAGCCAATGTACCCCATGGGAATTTCAGGAGACAATGCTGTCCAGGAAGACAATTTCCCACTTGAGCAAATCATTATGTGACAAAGCAAGTTGGATGAAAGTTGGAGATTTAAGCCATATTATTAGAATTTTTTTAAAAAGTTAAATGTGTTGTCCAGATCACCAAAAAAAGGTGCAGATCATAGGTTTGGTTTCTTGGTTTGTTTGTTTTTTTAACAAGTCTAATTTCTGAAATTTTAACATCCAGTAAGTCATATACTAATTTTGAAGGACTCTGTGCAGAGATTTAAACTTCAAGAACTATGAGTTCTTTAAAACCACGGAAGATTGATTTCATGTTTTCTTTTACAGCATTTTGATGTGGACTTGGCAAAGGAAGAGGTTCCTGTGCTAATTTCCTCTTGCTCTATATAATTAGTCAGCATTTGAAATGAGGTAACAGGATATAATTGTCTACTGACCATTGCAAGCCCATTTGTTTATGACACACTCACCCGGCTCTTAGATGTACAATATTATTACCCACCTCTTCATTTGCGTCGCTGTCTCTTTCCTCTTTTTTAATTTCTCCAGCTCTGCCCCCCTCAGTCAGTCCCTGCTTCCTTTGTGGGCAACACAAGCAGGCACTTTTCCTTCCAGCTGGCAAGGCATTAAGGGGGTCTGAAGGGGGTGTACAGCCTGACTTACACACTCCCCGGAGGCCAATTACATTCGGAATCTCCCGATCTGTCCTGATCAGGGAGTGGGACTTCCCTTCACGGCCTATTGTCCTAGCCCTGAGCCACCTGATCAGCCGGGTCCTACCCAGTATTTAAATTAGGGCATCACCAATCCTGGACCCACATCAGGGCCTCTAGGTAACACTGGGGAATAAATTAACATTCTGCTGTTGTTCCAAAGCCACATGGACACCATTATTAGAAACCCATGAGCAATAAAGAGGACTGCTAGGAGAGTCTCAAGAAGAAAGGGGATGAAACAGCATCATGTGATTGTGTGCCATCGCACTATGTCTTAACACAAAAATTAGCATGTTGCCTTTGTTAGGTTCAGTGGAGGGTTGATTACAGTTTAACACGGCATCACATTATGCAGCTAGTAATGTAACCTTACTGCAAGCATTTCTTTTAGGGTTGCCAAATAGAGCAAAGGAAGGAAGGGTGGAAGGAAGGGAAGGTGGAAAGGCAGGAAGGAAAAGGAAAAGGAGAGGAAAAAGAAAAGTTACACACACGCATACACACACGCAAACGCGCACATACACACACGCAATCCGTATTCATGTATTAACTAGCCTTGTGATCCAAATCACTGCGAGGCTAGTGTTAAGTGGTCAAGCTAGTTTAGAGGAAGACTTGCATAACAAAGCAATGACAGAAAAGGAAGGATACAGGAAAATGGCTAATGGGCAAATTAGCAGGCATCAAACAAACTGACTCTGAGTAAGAATTATGTGAGAAGATATATGTTCCAAAATCAATAGCAATGCACTTTACAGAATTTGGGAAAGTGAAAAGAAGGACTTTGAATTTATTGAGGACAAATCTTGGCAGGACATCATGATGAAATGCTTTCATTTTATAGCGAAAAGAAAAAAGAAAGAAAAGAAAAGAAAAGAAAAGAAAAGAAAAGAAAAGAAAAGAAAAGAAAAGAAAAGCATTTTTTGTTGAGATTTCCTGCATTCTTTTTGTTTTGTTTTTTCCAAGGCAGTTTGTGATACTGCTATTGAAATTGTACACTGAATTTCCACAATAAGTTTCACAGATGCTTCACATTCAAAATACACACCTCTTACATGATTATACCCGTCTATATATCAGCCATTTTACTTTTGCTACTTTAAAAACCTTATTACAGTGTCCTGAAGTGAACATTAAAGGAAAGAGAGAAATCATATCCTTTAAGTAATTCAAACACCTTTTTAAATTAAACAATAAAAATACTTTTGGGTAGACTGTATTGTCATTCTTCTGTCTTGAGAAACTATATATATAATAGTAATGTGAAATAATATTCAAACTGTTACTATTTTATAAACATATCAATCAGAAATAATGATTTTTTTACTCTACAATAAAAGGGCAATACACAGTTAATATAACTTCTAGAATTTTAGAAACATTTTAAAAAATTGTTTGCTATTTTAAAAGTCAAAGTAATCAAATTTTATGCTGATTCCAGAGTATATTTTGTATCTTCTTTTTTTTTGAGAAAGGAATCTTTTTAAATTGCACAATCGTCTTAATTTTTATTATCTTTCTGCATAGCCCAGATTAAGTAGGAATAGTGAGCAAAACTGTGCCAATGATAAGCAAAATTATTTCAGGAATATTTTAAATCTAATTCAAATTTATGACAGAGAGAAAAACAAACTATGTGAATCTTGTCGGTTTGAATCTCTATTCTAAAAGTACCTAGACATATTTTATCACAGCTTATATCTTTAAATAGTTATATAATACATAAAAAGTTTAGATAAACTGATATACTAAATATGTATAAGAGAAAATAATATACGTTGATAATGAACATGAAAATATTTCAAGCTTACTAGCAATCACATAAATGCAATTAACAATAATAAAATATTTAAAATAATCAAATGTACAAAGATTTGAGAATGAAAATGCTGATTGAAGGCATATTGATAGGTATTCAACAATCATTGTGATAGCATGAATAAGTACTATGTCTCTGGAAAGCAATTCAACAATCTATATCTCCAGTCTTAAAATTCGTCATTACCTTTGGCTAGTTTTGCTTCTTGAACTACATATTAAGGAATTAATAGAAAATTCAGGCAAAATGGTATGCACAGAAATTTTTATTACATATTATTAACATGATAAAATCCTATTATTTGTGTGAAAATTGGATCGTAGCTAAGTAAATTGCATAGTATAAGATGCAATATTATGTAGCTATCAAAATGAATTGCCAAAAATTTTTGTGAAATAGGAAAATGCTTGTAACATGCTTTTAAGCTTTAAATGTAAGAGTCAAAGCTGGGTATACAGCTGAATTTCAACCACATTTTTTAAGTATACGCACATCTGGAACATTTGCTCTTAGAATTCAGCCCCCATGCTATAAGAAAGCTCAAGCAGTCTCTTAGTGAGGCCCAATGAGATAGCTAATTCACCTGGCCGACAGCTCCAGTTGGGCCGAGTATTATACACCCATCCTGTCAAGGTGCCATGTGTATAAGGAAAGCCACGTCAGAAATTCCAGACCAGCCTGTCAGCTGAATTTCACTAAGTGAGAAGAATGCCTACTGAGCCCTGACCATATTCCAGATCCACAGAATTTTGAGATACAGTAAAATGATTGTTAATATGCTAATATATAGATAGATGATAGGTATAGGTCTAGAAGCAGATGTAGATATGAATATAGATAAAGTGAAGGGGTAGATATGAATTTAGAAGAAATGCCTAGAAGAAAATACTCTAAAATATAAGCAGTAATTATCTTTGGGTGGGACGCTTATCAATAGTTTTTAATATTCTTTTGGCCTTACCAAGTTCTCATTGATAAACATGTAATATTTTATCTAAGAAGATTATTTTTAAAAGAGAGAAATATATTTATCATTACTATTTACAACAAAATACATCTTTAACATAATTTATTTAGAGAAGTATGGCAAAGAGAGCTTTGGATTAAACTATCTGCTTTGGGATTTAAATAATTTGAATGACTAAGTTATTAAAATTTAAAAAATGAAAATTCTTTTTTTAAATGTTTGCTACTGAGAATGTCTTTTAAGGAATGCGATCAAATTTAGAAAACAGCAAGTGAAGTACCATCTAGGTGTTAATTAGCTTTGAGGTCTTCAGTAATGATGATGTACTCATACTTGAATCCCTTTGGGTTGGTGAACCACCTCATGCAGCCACCAGTACACAGGCATTTCTACTTTTGTTCATAAGTTTCTTTTTAAATTCTGAAGATCTGAATTAATTACAGGTGTCTGCTTCCAACAAGAGTGTAGTCTTTACATTATACATGTCATTGTATCACTTACATCATGTTACATCCTGTTATACATTTTCCCCACCATGAACTGGTGTAACACAAGATATAAGAGAAACGCATTGAAACAGTGGAAGATGTCAAAACAAAACAAAACAAAACAAAAACCTAAATTTTAGTAGACAATATGATACAAATATTTTGAGTTATGAGTTCTTTTGAACAATTTGGTTTACCTTATTAAAGTGGGTTCTTAAAGAGCTGAC